>NC_054566.1:3679420-4033840 GCF_017654505.1 Polyodon spathula | reverse complement strand
AACCAAAAACCGACTGGTTTAATGCACCCTACAGAGGTACAGAAGTCAAGGAAAATGTTGGGTATTGACTTCCATGGAACCTCTTCCCCAGACACACAGCTTTCTATCTGCAATCACTACAACAGAAACTTCCAATACCTCACACACACAGCTTTCTATCTGCAATCACTACAACAGAAACTTCCAATACCTCACACACACAGCTTTCTATCTGCAATCACTACAACAGAAACTTCCAATACCTCACACACACAGCTTTCTATCTGCAATCACTACAACAGAAACTTTTAATACCTCACACACACAGCTTTCTATCTGCAATCACTACAACAGAAACTTCCAATACCTCACACACACAGCTTTCAACATCATCAAAAAGACATAAAGCACAGGTCTCTAGTCGTTTTTTTCTCTGCAATCACTTCATTGTTCCCAGGGGTTTATAAACAGAGACCACAGAACACACTGGCCAGAGGGAAATTCTACTGCTCATCTTTGTCTTTTTTAGTTCAGTCTGGACATTCAGTCTGTAATAAGGACATTTTTGTGACACTGGGCCTTTAAATCTCTCTAAGTCTCTCTACAGTACTTACCCTCCTGCTTTCTATCTGCAATCACTACAACAGATAATGACTATCTGCAATCACTACAACAGATACTTCTAATACCTCACACACACAGCTTTCTATCTGCAATCACTACAACAGAAACTTCCAATACCTCACACACACAGCTTTCTATCTGCAATCACTACAACAGAAACTTCCAATACCTCACACACACAGCTTTCTATCTGCAATCACTACAACAGAAACTTCCAATACCTCACACACACAGCTTTCTATCTGCAATCACTACAACAGAAACTTCCAATACCTCACACACACAGCTTTCTATCTGCAATCACTTCATTGTTCCCAGGGGTTTATAAACAGAGACCACAGAACACACTGGCCAGAGGGAAATTCTACTGCTCATCTTTGTCTTTTTTAGTTCAGTCTGGACATTCAGTCTGTAATAAGGACATTTTTGTGACACTGGGCCTTTAAATCTCTCTAAGTCTCTCTACAGTATTTACCCTCCTGCATAAACTGCAAAATAATGACTATGCATTGTAATATAGGTAAAAATCATTCGTATATTCAATTTCAAGAAATATAACAATATGTTTCACTATACTATATATTTATATATATATATATATATACTTATATAAGTCAAAAGTTTTAGTACACCTGCTTGAAACCAGGTTTTTCATGATTGTCTATGCTTCTAACTGTACAAACTTATCTATAAACACTTAATATTTCATTATATGATATGTGTACTTATATAAGCTGATAATCTTAAGTGAATTGCATTCAAAATGTAATTTTTAAACGAAAATGTAAATCTTGTCAATTTCAATGAAATGGTCACCCAAAGCAAGGGGATTTCAGTCTGAAGCCCAAGTCAGTTAAGTCTGAAATGTGTATAACACGGTGTTAGAACAATGGCCTAAGTATAAAAGTGTCTTTGTTAGATGTTCTCTGAGATAACTACCATGTTACCTAATTAACCTTTTGTCACCAATTATTGTTAACAGGTGAGGGTCCATTATTACTATAAATATAGGTAACATAGGCACAAGTTTGTTATTCCTGAATGTAAGGGAGCAGAAAATGACAAAATATACTCCAGTTAAGCGAAGAAAAAGACAGTCTGTAATTACTTTAAGAAACGAAGGTCAAATCGCAAGAACTTTGCAAGTGTCTGTAACTGCTGTGGCCAAGACCATCAAACGATTTGAAGAAACTGGCACTCATGAGGACCGAACAAGGTTAGGCAGGCCAAGGGTGACCTCAGAATCAGAGAACAAGTTAATTCGAGTCACATGTCTGCGAAACTGGTGATTAACTGCCCCTGAAATACAAGCTCAGCTAAATGCTACTAGAAGTAAAGATGATTCAACATCAACTGTTCAAAGGAGATTGCGTCAAGCTGGCTTAACTGGAAGAATTGCCCCAAAGAAACCATTGTTAAGAGTGCATAATAAGAGGAAGAGACTTGCCTGGGCCAAAAAACACAGAAACTGGACTTTTGAGGAGTGGAAGTCGGTCTTATGGACTGACAAGTCAAAATTTGAAATATTTGTGTCCAACTGCCAAGTATTTGTAAGACGTAGAGATGGTGAGTGCATGAGTTCTGCATGTATGGTTCCCACTGTCAAGCATGGGGGAGACAGTGTCACGGTCTGGGGTTGCTTTGCTGGTGACAGATTTGGTGATCTTTATCAAGTCCATGGCAAGCTCAACCAGCGTGGCTATCATAGCATATTTCAGAGGCATGCCATTCCATCAGGATTATGGCTAGTTGGGCAGTCCTTCATTCTTCAGCAAGATAATGACCCGAAACACACCTCAAAGTTGTGCAAGAACAATCTGGCAAAGAAGGAAAGTGAAGGACAACTCAATCTAATGACCTGGTCCGCCCAATCTCCAGACCTCAATCCCATAGAACTTGTATGGGATGAACTGGACAGAAGACTCAAAGCAATGCTACCCACAAGTGCCCTGTATCCCTGGGAATTGCTGCAGAAAAGCTGGGAAGACATGTCGGGTGATTTCCTGCTAAAAACGAATGCCTTGTGTTTGAGAAGCTGTTATTAAGGCAAAGGGTGGCTATTTCGAGGAATCAAATATGTCACTATATGTCACTATACTGTATATTAACCAATGGAAAGGGCTTTGTTTATGTTAAACCAATTATTAATTTAAATTATCTCCCTGAATTTGTCAGGCAAGACGAAAAAAGTGGCTACTCTTTGGAGACAGAGTGACACTTATATGGAGCACACAGTGTTAGTAAGGAAACGAGCTGGGGAAGTATATCATTGCTGCAGTGCACAAGGGTTCACCAAAAGGCTTTTGACCACAGAGTTTGACAAGTATCACTTGTGTGTACTGTTTTTGTATTAAGGGGTGGTTCAGGTAGAATATATATACACTGCTGTGCAAAAGTCAGACATTTTCCACATGGGGGGGTTATACTACCATTGAATCAACCTGCTTTAATACTATCATAGAATCAACACGCACCAACTCCATCTACTTTTTTTTTTTTTTTTTTTGGACGCTTTGTTTATGTTAAACCAATTATTAATTTAAATTATCTCCCTGAATTTGTCAGGCAAGACGAAAAAAGTGGCTACTCTTTGGAGACAGAGTGACACTTATATGGAGCACACAGTGTTAGTAAGGAATTATATATATGGTAACTCCTGAATGTGTCTAAGACTTTTGCACAGCAATGTGTGTGTATGTGTGTGTGTATGTGTGTGTATATATATATATATATATATATATATATATATATATATATATATATATATATATATATATATATATATATTTAAAATATGTGTGTGTTGGCAATACAATAATACTACATTTTTAATTTATCTATGAATAACCTCTCTAAATAGGAAAATGCAAATGGTATAAACTACCTATTTAAACTGTAACTGACCTTTCCAAGCTTTGAAAAACTAAGATTAACTGCTGTCAACCTGTTATAACTGATGTCATAAACCGTCATAATCAGACAGGTGTACATGAATCAAACAAGTGTTACTTATTTCTGGTGTCTCATTTTTTACTCTTAGATGACACTTGTTTACAAAAGCTTTCTTCAGTTTAGAGGACTCCATTGCTGTCCACCCATCCAGCATGGAACAAAGTAGAATGTAATTTGAAATTCAGAGTTTTAAATGATTAAGAAAACAATAATGTAAATGTCGAAATATACAAAACTATATAACCATCTTACATAAATATGTTCATTGTGCTTGACTTTCAAAGCTTACCAGTGTCCTAATTGTAACTACCAAATTGTGTTTTGTGCAGTTTTTCAAAATTACATGCTTTATTACTGCAGTATTTTTTAACATACAAGTAGATGGATTACTACAATTAGGCATGCTAAAATTCAAAAGATAAGAGTACATAAAATCAATAAGTGCAGTTAAATTGTAATGTCAAAAGTGTAAACCAATACAAAGCTGCTGCAGTACGGCCACTGTATTGTCATTTCAAATCTTTTCACAAAACGAACATTAACCTTAAAGCTGCAGTGTCCAGTGAGAAATCGTATTATGAAAAAACACATTTGTAGGTGAAAAAAACCTACTTCAGTCTATTAAATAAATAAATATGTATGCATGGCGACTCAATCAAAGAACAATCGATAACAGTAAATTATAATTTTATAGCAGACATACAATAAGTCTCAAATTCTTCTTTACTGTCTTCTTATTTCTATCTCTAAGAAAATAATGAGATAAAAAGTGGTCTCAATCACATTTTTTGTGTGCTATGGGCTGAGAAGGACTTTGTCAAAATGTTATTTTTGCATTTACAAACTTCATTTTTAGCACAACTATGTTCCTTTTTATTATTACAGTAGAAATAAAAAGAGTTAAGAATAAAAATTGGAGCAATGTGTTAGTCGAAACATTTGTTTACTTGATTTAGTCTCTTAAAAGTCTGATTTAATTTAAATTGAATTTAAAAAGGACTGAAGTCAAAGGGAACTAATCATTGGACTCACAAAAGCTTTTTAAACATTCCTAAAATAATAAAGAAGATTAACAACCAAAATAATATCTTGGTAACTCTGCTCTTAGCTGTGGACTGAGCATCAAGTGTGACAACTGCTTCAAAGCCATTTCAGTGCAGTTGACTTTAGTGCTTGAACATGGAAAAAAATGTCACAAATAATTTCCAACTCGGGTGTGTCATCTGTTATTGCTTTTTGATAACTAGGCATACTGTAGCACAAAATCCCCTGTCTGCACAGCTACTCTTATCTAGTAATAGACAGTGTGATAAAGTACCCCCCCCCCCCCCATACATAAATCATACTGGAGTCTTAGGGATGTTGTCTTTCTCCAAGGAAGTACAAATTACACATTTGCAGACTCAACTTATCTTTGCAACACAAATGTAGTTTTCTTCAGATTCTAATAAATAAATGTTATTTAAAGTATGTAAAACAAAAGTTGACTAGGATGTACCATGCTATTTTTAACTTGCTTGGTTTTGGTGCTCAGCCTCACATTTCGGGGCACTTGGTGCTGCCTCAAAACCTTGATTGACAGCTCTCAGTCCAGCACTAAGAGATAGGCAGAGAAGCAGTTTTTCTCCCCTCCCCTGGCAAGACCAAAAATGAGGTGGAGTCGGGGAGGAGGAGGCAAACTCAAAAGCCTGTCACAGAATGCAGAGACCTTGATTTAAAATGACCTGGCTTTCAAAGGTAACTTGACTTGAACGGTAGCCTTTAACTCCTTGGTCCAAGATCTGCTTGACTTTTGGTAATGGTTGCAGGGAAAACTATCATTTTTGCGGGTGTATACTTTACATTTGAAGACACTAAGATGTTATTTAGATGAGATATGTTAAAGAACATTTAACTAAACTGTACTGTAGTTGCTCTGTGCATTGACTGAATACATGTCAGCACTTTTCATTTTTTTACCAATACCTAAAACCGCCGCTGGCTGTCATTTTAAACAACATCGGTATTAAATGGATAGAAACTATCGGACAAACTCAAAGGTTTTATTCAAGCATGCGATATCAAACATCTGCACGCTCGAAACACCTTATTTAAATGAACAATTAAACATAACAGGGTTTATTTTCTAACTTGCCACATATAAAGCACTACTTCAAAAAATGAAAAACTATAATAAAATAAACATTTAAAAACAAAGTAGTGTGTAAACAGGTGCATACAGAACTGTAAAAACGAAAGTCGTTTATAATTTCAAACGAAAGTAACGTGTTTTCTCGTGTGTGTGTCTGTCACTCGGTGCAGCACAGAACCACTCCTTTCATTCGCTTTATTACCTGCTAACACTTCCTTTAGTCTGAAGCCTATCCAGCTTTATTATCTACTGTATTAATTCTTATTTTTATCGAAAGCCTAACAAGCCTTTACAAGAATCATAATAACGTATTTATATTTATTACATTATACACATCATAGAAGTGCTGTTATGTTGTATTTAAATTTTTACATAACGTTGCAATGGCAAAGATGGATGGCAAAGGCTCATGGATGGCATTTAAGAAAAAAAAAAAAGAAAAAAGGTCCAGTTACTGCTACAGGCTAAATTACAGTAGTTTGGGAATGACTTTGTACATTACACAGATTATATTTTTCATATGCTCAATTTGAGCTTGGGCATGACTGCGAAGTGATGTTTGGATACGAGAACGAGAGTCGGTAGAAGTTTTTCGATAATAGCAGGGTAATTAAAATTTAGTTTAACAAATTTTATTTGCACCACTGATTGAAAGCGTGTGTGTGCGTATGTGTATATGTAGGGTGCTGTGTGGTCCAGTAGTTAAAGAAATGGGCTTGCAACCAGCAGGTTCTGGGTTCAAATCACAGCTCAATCACTGACTCATTGTGTGACACTTAGCAAGTCGCTTAACCTCCTTATGCTCCATCTTTCAGGTGAGATGTTATTGTAAGTGACTCTGCAGCTGATGCATATTTCATACATCCTAGTCTCATAACTTGTAAAGCGCTTTGTGATGGTGGTCCAATATGAAAGGTGCTATAAAAAGGTTATTATAAAAAGATGATATATATTGTGAGAATTGGTAACCTTTTCTTTCTTACATTAGTAATATCACACTGAACTCTATCCCAGAGTCTTTTCATGGTTCAGCAACCAACCCCCCCACCCTCCTTTTTTTCTGTGTATTTAATACTTTTGTGATGTATCTATTATTGTTATTAAAAACAATTTAGTGCAGTTCTTCCTTTACCATTTTACCATGTCCCTTTTTTTTTAACTTAATATATCTCTTTAATGATTGTTATTGTATTAATACCACTAAAATGCTTATTATGCACAAATGTTTTGTATGTAATATGCACTGTGTATGTATATTCTTGTCTTTCCAGAGGAAAAAAAATCATAAAAAAACCCCACAATACTTACAAATACATAGCCGAACAAAGCCAACATCAAAGCTGACTGAACCACCTGCTGTTGCAGAGGGTGCTGCAGGTTCTGTCTAAATGCAGAAGCTTTAAAAAACAAACAAAAAATACATGAATAAATAAGAAACCATAAACAATGCCGCCTACGTTGGCATGGCGTGTGGGTGTTATGTGCTTAATTCTAAAACTAGAATAATATTACAGTGGACTTATGCAGCACCCTTTTTTCAGGCAAACCCTTTACTTTGTATTTCATCATTTAATAAATGTTAACTGCATTTCTTGATTCTTTAATGTAACTGTGCTGGGACTTTTGAAGTTCAAACATGCCTAATTCTAATCCAGCTAATGTTAAAAATGTTACAGTAATATTGTTTGTTATTTCGTCCCTATCTTTAGTCAGCCCCCCCCCCCCCCTACACCCCCGTGACATTGACTCAACAGAATCAGTTATTCCATATTGACAGCTGACTTGTCCTGCAAAACCGTGAAGGCTTCTTTTAAAAGGGCCATGCCTTCATACTAATAGCAGGTTCATACTGTACCCATATTTCCAAACACATTTCCAGGCAAATGCTTGTCTACTGAAGTGAAAGTTTCCTTGTGTTCCAGGATTATCCTGTTCAAGGTCACTTCATGAACAAAGGCTGATTTGCAAGAAGGTGCTCTGTTGTGTGAACCCATTTACACTGGCTTAAGACAGCCTGATCACAGTTCAAATGGCACCAGCACATCCTACAGATCAAAACGATTGGTGGGTTTTCAGGTTCAGTGGCTTCCGAACAACAATCAGCAAAACAGCACTGCCACTGGCTGTCATTCTCAAAATCAGTCATCCAGTAATGTTTGTCAAGAGGATGGGAAGACAAAGTGACTTTAAAAGGTGTATATTTGAAATAGTTTCCTCACTATCTAGACACGTCCTGATTCGGGTACGTAATTACAATTATTTTTCGTGGTTTCTTTTCTTGGGTTCGACTGTCCTCCTCAGTCTTCCTTGTTTCTCCAGCCCCTCACCACCAGGTTCTTCCTAGATGGGCAGGGTTGAGGAATAACAAAAAAGTTTATATAGGTCAGGCACCCCCCAAGGCCTGCCTCCCAACCACTCAGAGAGAGGGAGAGAACAGACCCTCGCCCAACCTCTCTGTGTCATTGCCATGATCGACAGGTGAATCTTACAGGGTTCCTGCCCCCTCCCCCTCAGGATCATGCATAGGTCAGGTAGCCAACACAGGTCTAGCCTTGTTACAAAGACATTTATTTAAAAATGATTATCAATCTGAATCAGCAATGCCACAGATAACTTTATCATCTTTCAAATACACTTTAAAGTTAGACTGTGGTGCTTCATTTATGCTTGGGGGTGAAGTTATGTTGTTCTGGCTTTTGGCCAATTGATTATTTAATAATAATATAATATATTTTTATGTAGCACCTTTTCATAGTGGACCACTGTGGCAGGCTGGCGAGTGGATAGAGGCCCAGAGACAGACTGCAGTTCAAAAAAATAGCTATTTTATTATAAATAAACACAAAAATGAAAGGGCACAAGGGCCAAAACAAAGCGATTTAAACACAAAAAGAAAGACAAAAAAAACAAACTTACAAAAATAACAATTTCCAGGCTGGGCAATGCCTTCACTGGATTCAAACTTTCCAAAAAACCAACCTTCTTCCTCAGCTCCCTCTTCTTTAATGGAAAGCAGAGGCCTCCTTTTATGTCAGGTGGCTGGATGCTGATTGATTGTTAATTAAACTAATCATCCCCAGCCACCTGAACACAATGAACCCAGGCAGGTATGGGAATTTAACCCCATCCCTGCCATTTTCTAAAGGATTCTGCCACAACCACCATTACAAAGTGCTTTACAGAGGTAGGCTGTGAATTGTACATTATATGCAGAGTAACTTACAATAGGATATTGATTTAACATCACATCCACAGGATGGAGCACAAGTGACTTGCTCAGGGTCACCCAGTGAGTCAGTTAATGGCAGGGGAGGGATTTGAACCAGTGACCTTCCGGTTACAAGCGCTGGACTTTAACCACTGGACCACACTGCCTCATTATATACCATTTCTTATTGTTTGTTTAGTTAAATGCCTGTCCTGATTCACACACCACTCCTATTGCATGGCTATTGACTGTTTATTAACAAGTAACTATTAAATACTTATTGATGCCACACAAAATAAAGTGTAACCTTTGTTTCTTTTGACCGGGAAGGAGATGCACATGGATGAATGGCATGTTTTAGGTTAATCTGTGAAATCTTAGTATCCCAAAGTACAATTAAACTCATCTGAAATATGGCTTTGGCACACATACAGGAACTACAAAGGGTTATCTGAATTAGTAAAACACCATTAAACATTGACCTTTACTTGAACAAGAGTCTGTTTAATCAGTTTGAAATAGTACAAAATTACCCAGCAGGCTGCAATCTGGAATAAACAAAGTCTTAATCAAACAAATAGCTCTGAAAACATCAGGTATTTTTAACCATGTATTATAGCAACACTTTTTTTTTTTTTTAGCTATACTTAACCCAACTTAATGGTTTCATTAGATGCATTGTTGGGTTTTCTATAACAACCCTGTTGTGGCTACATTAAGAACAATGATCTGTAACATGTAAGGTGAAGGCATCTGTAGCATGATGTGACCTCATTTCAAATATTCATGAATATAAATAACATATCTTTGAATATAATGGAGCTATCTTCATATTTTACTGTAGGACACAGCATAGACACCCAAGTACAAGACTGGATAAAACCATTGAGTTTTTACTGAAAAGATTTTCATATCTTCTGTATTGTCTGAATTGCTTTGTTTACTAACCTCTGCGCTATGTATATTCACAATGTTGTTTCTGCTTTGATAATCATCTGGCATGCTAAAATGAGATGCTTTCTGAGGGATTCTGCTAGCCTTGGATGTATAATTTGAAAAATGTGTGAGTTATAATACATAATAAAATTAATGTAATTGGTGTCAGTTAATAACTGTGACATGATGAAGGTATATAGAAGGAGTGTTGTGGCCTCCCAATAGACAGAGGTGCTAAAGAGGTTATCAAGATGGAACTAACATTACGTCTAGAGTCGGGTTGTGGAGGCCATCTTGATAAGGGCAGCTACACAGGTGCTCCTGATTCCAACACACCAATCCTAAAGTTAAGCAAGTTAACCAACTGAGTAATGACTGGTCAGGATGAGATTGATGGGGTGGGGTTGGGAGTATAAAAGTAGCAGGGGAGGGGGCTTCATGTTGGGTCAAACTTTGAGTCCGAGACGGGACAGACGAGGGTGGGACTAAACATCAAGGAACAAGACAGGAATCCTAACCTGTCGCTTTTCGCTTGTCGTGAACAGGAACCCTAAGAGCAGGCTGTCTAACCAGGGCTGGCCTGAAGAACAAAGTATCTGCTAATGTGGAATCTTCTGCCTCAGAAAGATGGACGCAGCTGGCTCCATAACAGACTGATCAGCTGTATTTGTTGTGCATTCTCGTCCCGCTCTCTTTTGCTTTGTTTGTTATGACTCACCCTTGTTAGTACTGTAAATATACCACAGTTTGAACCACACTTCTAGACTGTTTATTATTTCATCCCTGCACTGCCTACAATAACCTTTAAATTAATTGAATCCCCTCCTATGTGTTTGGATGTTTAATTATGATAACAAACAAACAATTATAATTTGCCAGGAGGAACATAAGTTAAGAGTAAGCAGCATATTTTAAAAAGAGTTGTGTGCACAGCCAGGAACACAAGAGATAATATGCAATGAATAATTTAAATAAAATCATCTGTAAATGAAATAAACAAATAACAACTGTACACGTCCTAGTTTCTCTCAATCACTGGCACACCATGTGTGGCTCTTTCTGCAATATTGATACTATTTAAGCAATATAACCCGATTATCAGGCATTACCATCGTGTAGCTGATCACATGAGGAAGGTAAGAGTGAAGATCATACAGACAACCAAGCCCAGGTCAGCTACCAAGCTGATGCTCGATAATCAAGGTTTTGATAAGATTAGAAACAAGTAAGCAGTAGCTCAATTGGGATTCATTATGGAAGTCATGCAGAAACCTTTTCAGGAACCTTGATGTGTCACTGTCTTACCCCCCTGTGCCAATTATGAGGAACCTCAACATGACTAATATCGATAGATATAATGGTCAGAGCAAAAGAAAAAAATCTTTGATCTATCTGGGTCCTGAACTCGGGAGAGAACTTTTCGAATTAAAAATGTCCTCGAATTTAAGAAGCAGCCCAAATTTACCTCTCTCAGCATTACTACTGTACTCTAATTTAAGATGAAGGCTAATTTAGAGAAGCAAAACTTGGTTCAAAAAGTGTGTCTTAAATTCAGAGGAATACAGTAAATGAGTTTGATAAAAGCCCTTTTAAAATTGATATGTACTACTTTGCAGTGATGGATTAAGATTTTGAAGGTATTCTTTTTCAGGATTCTGCATTGTCTTACATCATTGATAATAAGGTATATACTTGTTTGTAAGTAAAAAGCACTGAAATGGTGGGCATTACACAGAAGAGCAGCTGTAAAGGTTGTAAGTGTAGCATTCGAAATAACCCACTGCTTACATCATTAAATTCAGGAATGATTTTATTTATCTTTTTATGTTACAGTTACAGCAGTTGTCATGGGAGTGTCTTCTTCCCCATACAACTCTCCCCACAATTCAATCCTGAAAGACCCCCATTCATTCCTGGGCCTCTCTCTCAAGCAGAGAATGGCATTCTTTTCTGAGCTGTGTGGTGGTGCAGAGAGCCAGTAAAAAGCTCAAAACTGGCATCACTGTACACTTCGGTTGTTGAACTGCTGTGCATGACTGAATGAATGAATAAGCAAGCGGGTGATTTGGGGTGAACTGCTTGGAGCACAGGGACATCTTCCACACCAAAGAACCTGACCAATCCTCATTATGCATCAGTTCGGCCAGGTCACACATTTCAGAGAAGCTCTCTGCAATATAAATGAGCAGCTATCATCTCAAACAAACTATAGTTGTACACGTTCTTTTATATGTCACTAAAGCTACACCATGCACGCTTGGCTTGTACCATTTTACTCATAAAGTACAGAATCCTGGCACACGCATACTGTGCTGTCAAGGATGGGGGCATTTGCATGCTTTAACTTACTGCAGCATAAAGGTCATTCATAGGCTAAGGTCAATTTTTTTTTTTAATTAATTAATTTTTTTAAGAAAACATTTTGTTGGGGGGTGTAACAAAGTGCCCGCCCCTGTGTATATTATCTGTTATGTGTTGCGTGTGGTGTGTTTAAATGTTGGTGTATAGACATTGGTACACGGGATATAAACGGGTCTGTGTAACACGAGTGTTTAAAAATGTATATGTGTATTTAGGCACGAGGATTGCACAGCACTTCACGTGCAAGTAAAATGTAGTAATATGTGAGCACGGGGAATTGCACTTTATTAATTCACGTGCTGGGATTCAAGTGAATAATTAATTGGTAATTGAATCCCAGCACAATAGTATATATAGATGCACGTTGTCACATACTGGTGGTTGGGTGTTCGGTGAGCGGAGAACGGGATTGGAGACGGAGGAAATAAGTAAAGTAGTAATAATAATAATAATAACAACAAAGTATCTGCTCACCGTGTTTGTCAGTGTCTGTCCGTGCACCGTTGTGTTAAGTTTAGTCTGTTTTCGTTTGTCTATTTATTTTGGCGTAGAGTGCCGTGTCCTGTGTTTTTCGTGTTTGTGTAAACCTTTTATTTTGTATTAAACCGGCGCCAACAGGCGTCTTCATCACTTCATTTCATCCGTCCTGTGTTTTGTGTATTGCATTACCTTTCCTGGTTCTGACGCCGCCCACTTCGGCCGTCTCTGTGACAGGGGGCTAATGCTTTAAGTTTCAAAGATGACAAATGAAAAACTATACTTGAATTCATATTGAATTCATAGGAATTAAACATGATTAGGGTTCTTTGAATTCTGTGCTTATTTTTGAGGTGCTCACACAGATAACACTATAATATACCAGGTTTGATACTTTCACTGTGAAATCTGTTGCAATTCCAGATGTAACCCTTGCATATTCTTGTAATGTAATAATTCAACTATACATTTATCTTTTATGTAGAATCTAAAAAAATATCTTCTATCTTCAGTGTTTCAAATACAGGACTGTTTTAATTTACATTTAATTTGACGCCCAGTTTATCTGCTTTACCTCTGAAATGCCCTGTACTTATGTGAGGTTGTGTTTAAGCTGGTCAGAAACAATCAATACATTTTATATTATCGCATGCAGCAGCAAAGTCTCCACCTTCACTGCCAGCCTGCTGCACAATTAACAGGTCAATGTGTTTTTAATTGAAAAAGATGACTGATTGACCCTAAGTCTACAGATAACAGCAGGTCCTCTTCAAGGTGAATTGACAAATGGAAATGAGTAAGTGTGGAAAGTATCACTAATATCAATTGGATCTATGGTCAGTATTGGCTCACTTTTGAATTTTGAGAAAATATTGGATTCAGTCGAGTCGCACATCGATTGTGTACAAAATGTATTGATCGGTTTTCGCCCAATAAGTGACTATGCTTGCATGATTGATGTACCCTTTCAAAGTTTTTCACTGCCTATAGAAAAAATTCACAATGGAGTTTTTCATGCTTGGGAAAATGTATTACCCAGGAGGTCTCTTATGAGTGGTTCACAGCATCAGCGCAGTAATAAACCTGGTGACTGGCAGAGAGCTGTTAAAGGAAGCACATTACCATCTAAATGCACAACATCTTGATGTGTTAAATATCCAGCCCCTCACAGACATTCTTAGGGTGAAACTAATGGGAAACCATTCTACAGTATTGTGATTGATATTAGCACATAACTATATTATATATAGTTATAGTATAGGTTTTGCCAAATGTGGCCTGCAGCAACTATGTAACCATCCAGACTGATTAAAACGAATAAGTGTTATTGCTTAATATTTTCAGTGCACTTGACAAGGGGCCTTGTCTCAACATAACAATAGTTCAATATTGTTTTTTTAATAAAGTAAACAATCCTGTTTTGATGTTGATGGGCAGGGAGATGTAGCAGAAAACCAAGTGAAATGGAGGCAGGTATAAAATAAAGATGCTGAAGGAAATCCCTTATCTGAGTATGTTTCAGCAGTGGTCTCCTTTGGGAATCATTGGTGAGAGAGAGTATAACCCTTACAAATGTATAACAAACATTTTTCAAATCATCTCTTACCATTTGTTGTAAACCACTAGGATTAGACCAAGCTGTTTCCTTAACTGAAGACATAACACAGTCAAAACCATTCTTCTCATATCCTGTCTGAAATCTATAATGTATTACTGCTCCCAAGTGTAGATAATATATTTGTAGAATGCTAACACACATTTTAATAGAAGTGATGTTGCCATTTCTACAGTCATACAGCTGGTGAATTTAAGTAATAGTGGTTATAAATAGTAATTCCTGACTGTATAAAATAAAACCTCCAGATGTGTCTTATGTCCTAAATTATGAAATCTATTTGAATGTCACAGCAGTATACTAAGCAGCATGTCCACGTATAAAAACAACTGTGCTGGTGGATTTTGGTCTTGTTCACTGATTTGCATTTTTTAGATAAATGCAGTTCAGCATTTGTATTTGTATTCCAGTTCAGAATCAATATGTGATTCAATAATACCTTGATGTTGTAAACGGTGCCCTAAATATCCTTTGCCAAGGTCAGAATTAAGATGGATGTCAGCAGCCTCAGATCTTGTCCTGCCAGGGTCATGGAACAAATTACCACCAGTTTGGTAGCTGCAGCTCCTCAGTGGCCACATGATTACAGTGAATAATGTAAGTGTCTCCTCTTGTTGATTTAGGTGAGGCAGTGATAGGATGGTAGGATGGGAACATTTGCCATAGCAATTTGTGTTCCACTTGAAGAAAAAAAACTATTTTCTAAAGCTGTGCTTCACCCCAGTCATCATGATGCAGTACTACCTAGGGGCTCTGAGAAGAAGGATTGAACCACCTTTTACAAAACAGGAATGATCTAAACCCTTTCCACCTGAGATCAATATGTTTTTGTTTTTTCTCCATATTGTATGTATTCAGGCTTCAAAAATAAATGAGCTAGTTAGATACAAACAAGATACCTGAATATATAATATATTAATATATTAATATAATCACATAATACTGTACAATACTAAATGTCAGAGTACTGTCCTAACACTGGCTATATTATCTAGTACTTACCGCTACTAATTCCTGTTGAGATTGAGATTGTTACTCTGAAGTGAAACTTCATTATATTGCCATCTGCCATTGTTCAACACAAAACCATAATCTTTTTTTTTTTTTTTTTTTTTTTTTTTTTGTAAAGTGTTTTTTCTGGTTTCATAATACCATACCGCAGAGGAACCTGCTTCGAGTTCTGCCAGAGCATTTCCAGGACCCAAGGATTTAGACACAGCTTCGAAACCAGGCTGTGACTGGATGCAAAAAATAAGTATAATAATATTTTGCATTCAAGTTTGCAACAGCACACAAATAAAGTAATGGAAACACACATTGTGTAATTCTGTAGCAACATTAGCAATATGGGAAGTAAACTATGACTAATATAAAGGAAATACATTAATAAATATAGAAATCAATGTGTAGATTTTTTTGCGAGAGGGAAGAATAGAAAGCTTAGTTAGTTTTGTAACATTATGATTTATTTTTTAACCTGTAATTTTCATTCCATTACAAAAAACAAAGTCAATTAAGAAACAAAACACAAACAAACAAAAAAAAAAAAAAAAACCTAATAAAAACAAAAACACTTTTTTTTTTGTGTAATATATATAACAATATTCTATATATATATATATATATATATATATATATATATATATATATATATATATATATATATATATATATATAATAGATTATATTTTAGTTGTGCAGCCATTTATTTTGAAACTGAAGAACCCTGTACACATGTACGGCTATTTATGTACAGTGAGAGATGTGTAGTTTATTTCAGTTGTCAGCGACTGCATAAATAGCCATACATGTACACGTACGGGGTTCCTCATGAGTCCTTCAGTTTCAAAATAAATGGCTGCACAACTAAAATATCATCATTATTTCCTGATCCTAAGGAACATCCCCACACTATCAGCATCAGGCGTTATTTATCCCTATTTAAAACAGCAAATGTGGGAAGAGTAAGGCAGATACTCAGCCTTCATTCCAAGCAATCGATATTACATTGAAAAAGATATTTCAGCAATACATTTACACCATTATCAGTAGTTCATGCAGTGTATAATACACAGTGTGTGTTAAATAATTGATTAATTATGGCTCACCATTCATTGCCTTACTTTGTTACTATTTGATACCTCCATTCATATTTTTCTGATGTGCAAACCATCTGCATACCATTTTCTTTAGAGATACTGTTAATGTACAGTGGACCACAGCCAAGCTGAATGGGGCAAGCCAACGATGGTAGCGTGGAAAGATCAATCTCAGCTGCCCTGGCTTACCTTATCATTGTATGATAGGGTTACATATTTCCCTCTTCTGTTATTATTTTCTTTCTTTATTTTGTGCAAGCTTGCTCTGGTTTGCTCTGTATATAGTTTAGATAATTTGTATGATTCTGAATGTATTATGTGTGCTTTAAATAAAAACAATTTATCACAAAAGTTGAATACCGTTTTCTAATCGCCTTCATTAAATTAGAATTGAAACCACAATGTGGTATGTTGTTGTAATTAACCTGATTGTTATTGTATATATCCCTTGCTACTCTACAGGGTTTACCTGGCTTGGTGCATGCTTTGAGCTGGGTTGGAGATACAGTACTAAGCACCAACACTGACAACCATCCTCGTTCCATTCAAATCACATGCTAATGAGACCTTTAAACCCTGCTTACTCTCTCCACTAAATACAATACAAATACAGTAGTACATTGGTCAGTGGTGTTATTAAAACCCTGTCTCACTGTGAATCAGTAGTGCATGTATGTTGTTTATATGCTGTTTTGTGAAGCAGCACCCTGGATTGAGCTGTGTATCTACAGCTCTAACTCCGAGGCATCACTACATCACTAGTTAAAGGATTAGGTTCTCTCGATTTGGTAGAATTTGTCACGAATTGCACCACAGAGCCTGATGAGCTGATACTCTTGTTTAACACTCAGTTTGATTTGCATGCCATTCGCTGCTGGTTCCTTTGAGGCAGGATGTTATTCGCTAGCAAATAAATTAAATCGGCACTTGAAATATTGAATTCAATTACTTTTAACAGTCACAGATGAGGGGTTGAGATTATTTAAACTCAGCTGTTTTTTTTTTTTTTTTTTTTTGACTGATACAAATGCAGACTTACCTTTTAAGTATATTACAAGGCAAAGGTGCCGCTGAGCCTCACAAATGTATTAAAAATATGTTCCATCTCTACAGTATGGGATCCTATACCAGTCAGAGAGGTCACTGATTAAGCAATACAAACTGTATATAAGAAATATAAAGTAAGAGTGCCTGGTTACTGAGGGAATGTTCACACATAGTAACATTAGTATATTATCAGAAAAAATAAGCCAGAATAATTAATTTAGCTTATTGAAATATAGTGTAATGTTGAGTAAATCCCCTCATGTTACACTGGGCTTTGCCGTGACATGTGTCAAATGTTAATCAGTTACCTTTAAAGTAAATGCTACAATTAATCTCTTGTGCATTATGAGATGGCACAACCGATCTATACAGTCTTAGAATCAATGTTAATGATCAATTTTCACTTTGTACAGCTGCAATGACATTGTTTCTGAAACATGATGTGTTATTGATCTAAGTTTCATCTAACCAGTATTCAACGTCTTTTCTATAGCTCCTCTACATATTAATAATGTGAACCATAGAAAAAGGTACAACCCATACTCAAAACATAATATCAGGAGAGTTGGTTTGCAAGAAGACAGATAGGGAGAATTAACCTAGGAATCATGGTGTAATGGTCACTTTCTTATAGTGACACTGTGCCCTGGGGATGCTTTGTCTACCAGAAGAATCCAGATTCCTGGAGTTTTCATAGTGCCATTCCTAGTGCCATCTAGGAGCGAATCTAACTTAGTTGCCTTGGGTCTAGACCAAAGTTATCGGTTGAGAGCTAGAACCTGTGATTGAATAAAGATCCTGCTTGTTACCCATGTGTCTCTCTGCCATTTCAATCTCTCAGCTTGGAGGAACAGTCAGAAGAAGCTTAACCATGAGTGTTACTTTAAGTGTGACAGACAATGTAAAAGAATGGAAAGCAAACCAAAAGTTTTTTTTATAAAATATTATGGTTAGCATCTGTTGCCTAATTTACAATCAGAACACTTGCTTACTTAATATACCTGCAAAGCTAAACCATACTCACTTCAAAATTAAACAAAATAATAATAATAATAATAATAATAATAATAATAATAATAATAATAATAATAATAATAATAATAATGTGTATATTTTTACTACCCATGAAAAAAGGTTGGATGGGGTGTTCTCTTCATTTTGTCCCAGAACTAGTTTTCTATAACAGTGATTGCTAAAACGGGTGTCGTAACTGGCAGCTGTTAAGGTATCATCAATTGTCACCTAATAAATAAATGGAATATTATTGGGATTGTTGAATTATATAAAGGTACCGGTATTTGTTTTCCAGAATGGAGACCTTTCATTAAGGTACTTACTACAGGGTTACTAATTCACAGACTTTTCACTTTAATAATAAGAGATACATCTCGCTATAAAAAAGATATTGCTGCTCTAGAAAGAGTGCAAAGAAGAGCGACCAGAATTATTCCGGGCTTAAAAGGCATGTCATATGCAGACAGGCTAAAAGAATTGAATCTGTTCAGTCTTGAACAAAGAAGACTACGTGGCGACCTAATTCAAGCATTCAAAATTCTAAAAGGTATTGACAGTGTCGACCCAAGGGACTTTTTCAGCCTGAAAAAAGAAACAAGGACCAGGGGTCACAAATGGAGTTTAGAAAAAGGGGCATTCAGAACAGAAAATAGGAGACACTTTTTTTACACAGAGAATTGTGAGGGTCTGGAATCAACTCCCCAGTAATGTTGTTGAAGCTGACACCCTGGGATCCTTCAAGAAGCTGCTTGATGAGATTTTGGGATCAATAAGCTACTAACAACCAAACGAGCAAGATGGGCCGAATGGCCTCCTCTCGTTTGTAAACTTTCTTATGTTCTTATGTTCTTATCAGTGGAAATGTGGTAGTTTCGAATGCAACAGGATCAAAATGTCAAAATAATTGTTCTTCTAATTAAAAATAAATTGGAACAATATGTACAATGAGCGGCAGCGACAGTAATTACAGTATCGAGGATTGAAAAATTGCAGTGTGCTCCAAGATGCTGGCTAAACTTCAAGTTTCTTCAGCATGAATTTATCTGAATAGTCGTAATTCACAACCAT
Source organism: Polyodon spathula (assembly GCF_017654505.1). Taxonomy (NCBI): domain Eukaryota; kingdom Metazoa; phylum Chordata; class Actinopteri; order Acipenseriformes; family Polyodontidae; genus Polyodon; species Polyodon spathula. Next base: position 4,014,329 of record NC_054566.1, on the reverse strand, counting down.
TCATAGGATTTTATTTAATATTTCCAAAGTGCAGATTAATTGTACTCCTTTTACCAAAGGTATTAGTATTTTAGCTATAAACAAGGCCATTCAAATATAGCACTGAAACTGAGCTATGCATATGGAAACATATCATTCTTAAATTATTAAGCTTACATTTGTTTTTGGAGAAAAAAGTACCATTTATAAAACGTTGGCTCATTTGTACTGCTGCTATATTAAATTAGTAGTCTGCTTATGCCTGCAACATTAACACATCAACAGTCTCAATAATCCGCCTCAAGCCATTTATAATAATTTCTATTGTATCATTATGATTTGTAGCTTTGGTTTTCTCTTTATTTCAGTACTTTACCCAAAGGGATGAGAGAGAAGGAAAAACAATATTAAGAACATATATTCTGGGTTGGCATACAATTATTTATTTACTCTGCCCTACTCAGTGGATTCAGAAGTTGAATTAGTTTTAGAAGCTTGCAATTTCTGAATTGAGTACAGCTGTTTCTTTTGAATGTATCTTGATAACTATTGGCCCTATAATTTGTGATCAGTGTGTGTTAATGTGCTTTCACATGAGTTCGGTAGCTGCTATCTAGTTCTAATTGCCATGCCGTAGATATGTAACCCACACTTTATCAGCCAAAGTGTCTTTATTGAAGGAAGAGCCATTGGGATAACAATTTACTGATTTAGAAACACGTTTGCATTAGTTTCGCTGGCAAGATACTGTACTGTTGTGCATTAGATAGCATTGGCACCAATATAAAGACACTGCTCTAGTTTACGGTACATATGCCCATGGCAGTCAACTAAATCTGAAGATCACATAGGTCCCAAGTTTCATCAAAATGCCAAACTTCAATGATGTCCATACACCTTTTATTTTGCGGGTTGTACAATGACCGGCGCGGGTCTTCAGGTTTTCATGAATACATTTGCCGCTCTCACCCTTGAAATGTATGGGGTGCCATGTGTAAAAAAAAAACAATGTTAATATAGCATTATAAGAGCCAATCAAATCGCTAAAGACAAGGGCTCAGGTGTGTAATTATGAAGCTCATTTTAAACTAAGCAGTATACTGAATATGATGGTGTGCATATAAGATAAACGTCATATAAATGTAGCAACTCAAAAGATATTTTAATGATTGATTTACGGACCGAAGTGAGCCACTAAAGAAAAGAACAAAAACATTATCCTCCAGTCCCAGGTCATGTTCAATCAACTGTATCCTGAAACTGAACTGTATCCTGAAATGTAACTGAAATCTCTCTAGGCTTCAAGCACTAGTCAGTGACAGCAACAGAGGCTTGGTACATTAGGTTAGTTATTAATATGAAACATTAGCACTTAATAAAAAATAAATAAACTAGGGGCATTGTAAGGACGAGGTACAGTGCTCAGCCCCCCCCCCCCCCCCCCAAACGATTCCTCTGTTGTATTGTGCTTACAACTGTCATATTTTCTACATTTTCTTTAAATTCTCAAATTAATAAATTAATACCCAGGTAGTAAAATCAGGTTTTGCCTTGGTTTTCAGGTACTCGTCGGTTGGTGAATATATATATTCATATAAGTACACAACACACACACACACACACATGTTCTATCTATATATATAGATATATATATATATATCATATATATATATATAAGGGGTTTAGTAACCCCTTTACTATATAAAAGTATTCAAGAATGACAGTAACTAGTATATTCTTTGTTGATCCCTGCTACTCACAGGTTTATGTTAAAGCAGTTATTCTATCTCAATGTTATATTGATCTCACAGCGGACCAAATAAAGTTGGGACACATTTGCTGCACAGGTACACAGATTAAGGATTTCTAATTGTTGGCAGGAACAGTGTGACATATTAATGTTGTAAGAAATGTACATACATATATACAAGAAAGACAATCCACACTACTTTTAATCCTACTAAATATGCATGCATTTCAGATTTGCTAATATTCCCTATCCTGGGCTTCTGCTATCTTTAATAAGCATGCTTCATTTTAGATACTTGGTTTTAACTGCGTACTAATCAAAAAGGCACTTTCATATACACTGTTTGATACAAATGCTTTAGACCCCTGTGGCACTCCAACACTAACCATTAACCTGCCCCCCTGTAACATTAGTTATAAGAGGGCATGGTCATGGCATTTGTCCTGTAATTCCATTCCAACAGCACTTTCATTCTCGTTTTAGTGTGGAACACAAATAGCCTCATAACTATGGTTATAAAGGGGAGGGCTGGGCTTGGGTTAGTTGCTCTTTTTGAATGCATTTAGAGGCTGATGTAAGGATACGTGCAAAGTGATTTACTGCTTATGTTCTGCACACACAAACTGTGCTTAGCGGCCGTAAAGTGGGACTAAGAGACCACTAAAAATGCGGCTTATGTGAAGAATGGTTTTCGCCTGCTGTTCTGCACCTGCTATCAAATTAGCACTTTGCCATCATTAATCCATTTAAATAATATTGAAATGTATTCACATGAAGAAAACACCATGGAATTGGGTGGGGATCTGGAATACTAAGCAGGCACAAACATTATAATGAGCTGTAAGGATTTTGCCTTGCAGTTGGGCAATTGATGACCTTACAAAAACTGCAAACCATTGTAGAAGTGAGACCTGCCGCAGGATGGCTGCTGTGGTACACTTCCTGATGTGGCAACACTTGGCTGCTGTTGAGGACAGGCAGAAGAGAAGGGCAAGATGGAGAAGACCCTGCATATTCAACCCCAGGGTCACTTTGTTTGGGATGCCGGAGGACGTGATGGTATGGTGCTATTGTCTCACTCCGCAGGCCATCCTAGACCTAATAACTGAATTTCACCTTTTCATATCCTGGTTGACTGTTCTTCTGATAACACTGACAGTATGAACTTTTCCCCACTATAGAGCCTATATGACCTCTTTGGTAGCATAACTGATGTTGGCTGAGGCTTTTCCAAACTTTCTGCTTCACTGAGTATCAGTGATGTGATGATGTGTTTGTATCCTCATACCTGCGTTAAGCGTGGAGATGCCTTTAACCTTGTGTAGTATCAGAGATCATGTTTTAAAATAAAAAAAATACATGTTTACTAAACATGTGCTTCTATGAAAACAACCTATTTGAAACCTACATAAGGAATGGACGTACGCAAAGGGAACAATTTCTGGAATAGTTTTGCTAGCTATAATAATTTAAAGTTTTTGCTTTTAGAATGTTTCTTTCAGAAAGTAAAACATTTTGAGAACATTGCCCCCAGTTCCCTAATTATGTATGTTGTTATACTGACAGGCATAGAGAGTGCATCTGTAACAATATAACCAACACTACAAGGAGGTTTGGCTCTACCCCACAGCTACAAACTGACAGAGAAAGAAAATAAGAGATTTCACATCCTTAGTCAGAATAATAAATGCTGTCAAAACAAACACAAAGCTATTCAGATTCAAACAAACATACATCTAGTAAATATATCATTTGTATTCAAATACAAAAGAAAAGAAGACAGGATCCGAAATGACAATGAAGCTCCTCAACACCCTCCTCTTGTGAGGTCTCATTTTATAATAGCTTCTCTTGTTCAGGCCTTTCTTCTAGCAGGGCCTACCATGATTTATTTAATATGCTCTAAGGGTCAATTCAATAGTGTAGGACCAGGACTGGTTAGATACAAGTACCTCTGTTCACAAAAAATAGACCCTTGCTCTCTTGTACAGTACCTCGATTATTGAGACAAACCACAAGAGGATGGACATGAAGCTTATCCTCATGCTGACTCATAGCTTTTTTGATTACAGAGGGACAGTACAGCCCGAGGAAAAGGGCTTTCTGCTGCCCAAGCTCTGGATAATTGTAAACAAACTTACTCAGTTTGGTATGATTCAATATAATGTCTGCTCTTTTAAAGAAAAGTTTGAAAAATACCTTTATAAAGCCAGTGTAAGTCCCTGGTGAGGCCCTTGCAGTATTATTGACAGAGAGTGTGCTTTAATGAGTTATTGTAAAAGAGTATCACACTGGTGCCAGTACAGAAATGTATTTCAATGTAAAAATGCGAACATGTTATATAATGCCCTTTGTATGAACCCATTGCATTGCCAGGGTAATGCCATGGCTGCATTGTCATTGGAGGTCACTTTGTACAGGGCTGTGTTATGGTACTTTAGTTTTAATAAACAGTTAAAAACATAATATGTACTGTAATAATTGAACACAATTTTAGAGGGATTTCTGACTTTTCAATGTGCTGAAGGAATACCTCAGGGTTGGATGTTGTCTAAATATACCAATGCTAAAGTTTATTTTTCCTTTGGTTTCATTTATGGTGGTTATAGAGATAATTTAACTGGGAGCCCAAGAAGGCAAAAAAAAGAAAGAAAATGGATGACTAATAAAAAGCTTAGCTGAAATCTGAATGCAGAAAAAAAACAAAAAACAGATGCCAGCAGGAAACAATCTTTCTGTGTGCTGACATTGTGTGGAAATCAGGGACAGTTAAACAGTTTATATTTTATAAAGTCTTGCATCTGGTTTCACAAACCTGGATTAGAATACTCCTGGAATGCCTAATGGTACCAATGTCACCCAAGAATAACCTAATTGTGTGAAACCAAACTATTTTTAAAAAATATTTATTTTTAAGAAATGCAAAGGTTTTATTTCAACTATTTATGGTGTATGAATGGTTACGTGCTGCATAATTCAAATAAAAATGTAATTATAAGTTAATATGTACAGTTTACCCTGCCTTTTATACCACAAGTGTGTCTTCTTGTTAGCACTTTGGGTGACAAAACCTAAATGCACGAGAGGACTTATATCAAACAAGATGCTGAAATCTGGGGTTTTGAATGACTGAGAGCTTTATGATTAATATTATTAACATTAAATCAGGGAATATTGGACTTCAATAGCTCTATTAGTAATTACGGCAATACAAAACATGGTCACACTTCACATGATGTCTTTAATAGAGAATACATGTGTACTTACACATAATTACAATGTTATTATGCATAGTTACAATATGCTTAATGTGTGTATCTTTTTGAAAGTAAACAAATGTATACAGAAAAAGGTTAGGGTTTGGTTTAGAGTTATGGTTATATCAAGAAAGCTTGGTGGTCCAGTGTTACCAGGAGGTTCCCAGTTCAATCCCAGCTCAGCCATTGACTCACTGTGTTTGACCCTGAGCGTGTGCAAGTCACTTAACCTCCTTGTGCTCTGTCCATCAGATGAGATGTAAAACCAAGGTCCTATTGTAAGTGACTCTGCAGCAGCAGTTGTGATGCATAGTTCACCCCCTAGTCTCTGTACGTCGATTTTATGTGTAAGTACTTGTGTGTTTACTATGTAACTACTATGTCAATACACAGAAATTGGAGGCTCTTAATGTAAAGTGTTACGCAAGACATTCTGTGCAAATGAACAGTATTATATACTCAGAACTGTAGTGCACCATTGATCACATGGCAGGCTCCAACAGGGTGATAATGAACCTGAAAATCCATAATCGAGTTGCCTTGCTGAACACACGGTTGGAGGTTCATTATCTGTGGCTGGCTCAGTGCTCTGCCCATAGGAGCAGGGCACAGCACTTTCTCTAGTAGCGAAGCCTGAAGAGCCACTGCAGTATATTTATAATGACTCCCTTCAAGCTGTTTCAGTATCTCTTAATCCATATCGATATGTAACTGGAATAAAGCCCTCAGTGCGACATGGATTTATAATTCACCTTCAGCTGTCATGACCTCATAGCTGCTTTGTTCTTAACCCTGCCTTCGGTCAGCTATGTCATATTACAGCATTGCACAGCTGTGTTTACGCCTATAATAACACATACACAGAAATGGCTGATACCGGTTTTAGTGAGGTACATAATAATAATAATAATAATAATAATAATAATAATAATAATAATAATAATAATAATAATAGGAGTAATGTGCGCCCAACTGTGACACCACCTAATCTTGTGTGCAGTTTTTGTGTATATTATTTGTTATAAGAAATGGTCACATAACAGATAGAAGTTTGTAAGTGGTGAGAATATTGGAAAACAAAAACAAAAAACAAAGTGTGATTTGCCTAACAGCCCATGGAGGGCATGTGGCTGAGGTCACTCCTTACTAAACTGATGTTACTTATTGTTTTTCTATTGTATTGTATTATTCTGTCTTCTACAGATAAATCTGCATCTCGTTGCTGTTTATGTTGGTATTGTCAGTGTTTTGTTGTCTTCATGTGTTGGTGGTAGAGTTTGTTTTATAAGCAACCTTATTTTATTACACACAGGTCTCTCACCAACCCCATGTATAATAATAATAATAATAATAATAATTTCACACTATAATACTATACTTGGCTCTGCACATTTAATAATATTGAAAGATCTCAATATACAGTATTCACCCACACATATTGGGTCAGGTGTCATATAACATTTATTTATCAATTTCAATTGTTTATATGAGTGAAACTTTGAATGCAAATCAGTTCACCACAGTGGGTATCAGACTGTGAGATCCTGAGGAGTTATAGTGTCTGGGTGAAGCATTTACAACACTGGCCGGGCAACTAGACCGAGCCAATGGGAAGAGCTTTTTGAAGAGTAGTTCCCTGAAGTCTAATCATGTGACATACACAGGTTTGCAGAAGATTTAAAGGGTGACAGAACCAGTGAAGGACCTGGAAGTCTTTTATTCCAAGGGCTGAGCCACTGTCTGGGTGACTCAACAGTATAATATAACAGAGGGCTGGTACAACAATTTAAGGACCAATTTATAAAACATCTATGATATTAATGGTTTAAAAAATAATTAACCATCATGTCATGTTTCTTATAAATACTTCTGGTATGTGTTATAGATCTTATAGATCTTACACTTATAGATCAATTAAATAGTATGGATAACTATTATCATTGAATTAAATTTTATGGATGCTGTTTGTTCCAGGGACACTCGATCTAACTAATATACAGAATATATTTATGTACTGTAGTTTAGCAGTGTGGTAACACTTTATAATGTGTCTCTAAATACACTGTAACTGATGTGTTGTTACATAGTAATTACATTGTAATAAGACAACCCCATGAATAAATACAAAAGACGCTAGCAACTGTCAACGTTTTTAATCTTACAATGAAGCATGCTGTGGCATTGTAACTACCCAAACACATGGGTTATTCCTGGATTGTTACAATGTAATCTAAGGTGTTACCAGCAGGATTTTGAAAAAAAAGTTGCTGCTCATTTAATTGAAAAGTGAAATAGTTTACCAGTATTGGTTTCCAGGAAAATGCATGCATGAGCTTGGTTTCTGCAACTGATTCTATTGGACACGTATCTGGTGCCCTATGTTATTCTATACCCTATGAACCCATAACTTCTACTCAAGCATGGAATGCCCAGTCACCTGTTAAATTTAGATTTCTTGATTCTGCCAGCGGTCTGACACAATGATAAACAGCTTCAGTTTTATAAAGGTTGTGGAAAGCTCACTCACTCAGTGTTAATTGCTTTGTGCTACTGAACCATAAAAACTGCTGTGACAAAGTACCTGAACTAACTCTCAATGACAAAGAGAATGACTAGCCTAGGGAATAATTTTTTTCATCTTTACTGAGGAAGTCTACCAAGTTGGTTAATTGCATTTCTTACGCTGAGGTGCAAGCTGGATTTCGCTCACTACATGAAATGAGTGAGTGCTAATTAGTCACAAATACTACCCTCTTTCTACAGTGATGCATGTTTGATTAAAGACTAGAAATGATCCAAACATTTCCACTATGTGATATATATATATATATATATATATATATATAATTAGGGGGGATCCCAAACAGGAATGTATCCATTATTGATATAATAGGTTATCCAAATTAGTCAGTATATACACACACACACACACACACTGTGTATATATATATATATATATATATATATATATATATATATATATATATATATATATATATATATATATATAGTATATATATATAACTCCTCCAATAATTTTGACTACAAAAATATATGTGGTTTAATAAAACCATCAGCATACATTCCCTCACCAGCAAAGTCCATACATGAAACCCCTTAGTTTACTCATGGCCCCTTTTGATGCTAAGCCATTTCCTATTAACCCTTTGCAGTCCATTTATTCAGCACATGTCAGGTCCAATTTATTTTCTCACGTGCCGTTTATTTTACATGCACTGTTTAAAATATTTTTCTTTATAGTAATACAGGTCTAAAAGGCATGCATGGGAAAACAACATCAGTACTGCATCTCCAGCCAAGCCCCACCCCTTGTTCAATATATTTTTCACATACCTCTTTATAAACATGCATACTGATAAATCCTCTCCTGATCACTTGTTTTATCTGGATGTGGAAGCAGCTATCTCCTTTGTTTGTGTCCGTGTTATCTCTGTGGTGCATGGGGCTATCAGATACACCCCTTTTTTTTGGCTTCATTCGGCTCCTATCGGCTCACTCAGCCATTGAAAGGTTTTATCTGCTTTTTCTGGAGAAAAAAAATGACTAGAGACCTGTGCTTTATGTCTTTCTAATGATATCTGACAGGGTCCGACATCGCACTGGAAAGGGAAAATTGTAATGTCAGACCTAGTCCAACATAAGACTGCAAATGGTTAATGTTCCATGAAAGATTCCAGATAAAAGGTTGAAACAAAAGTTCTCTGAAACCGCATTCCAATCAATTGTAATCCACAAATATCTTCACTTGGCATACTCACCTGGTAAAAGACCTAGTGTGTCAGAATGTTTGCAATTGTTGGAGCACTGACTTGTTCTAATGGGAACAATTCTACCCACTCTGCAAAATCAACAACCACAAATAAATGCAGATAGCCTTTCTTACTCCGGGAAAGAGGTCCCATGGAAGTCAATAAGTTAATACCCAACATTTTCCGTGGCTTCTGTACCTCTGTGGGGTGCATTAAACCAGTCGGTTTTTGGCTTGAGGGTTTAACCTTTTGACACACTTGACAAACTTGGGCATACCGCCACACATCTTTACCAGCCCCTGGCCAATAAACAACTTGTAGAACTCTAATGTTTTCATTCTATCCAAGTATCCACTGAGTAGGTTATCATGATAGAATTTTAGAATGTCTTGTCTCAAAGATTCGGTTATAAAAATGTGATACTGAAAGGTGTCCCCTCCTTTAAATGGGTTTTCTGTAAACCATATCTTGTTCGCGCACACAGTAGATCCATATTGGATCAGGTTGCACAGTTCCCTGTGTCTCTAAATTGAACTGTACTTCATGACCAATCGGCCTGAGATTGCCATAGTACCTTGCCATCAAAAGGCATAGAAGTCACATCAGTCATTATTCCACATAGATTATGACTCCCTTCCTGTGACACAGAGATCCATGAGAGGGCATCTGGTACCACATTCAACTTGCCTGTACAATACTGAACTTTGAATGTAAATTCTTATAAACATAATGCCCATCACACCAGTCGAGAACTTGGTTTTGGATAATTAAAAACCGAGGTTAATGACACATAATCAGTTATCATCCTTCAACACACAGTCACCATTTTTCAACAGCCCATACAACTGCCAAACACTTTCAGTGGTTGAATGATTTCTCAGCAGCAGATAGTGATCATATGCAATCACCTTTTCTTGTTTTTTTTTTTTATCAACTTGTCAAAACAGCCCCTAAACCAATTTTACTGGCATCAGTACATCAGTAATAGATCAAAATCTGGAAAAACCAACAATGGTTGGCACATCAATGCAGCTTTTAGTTCCTCAAAAGCAGACTGAGAAGCAACATCCAAATTCACAACGCCTAAAGATTGTTTAGAGGATAAGCAATCCTAGAAAAATTATGAATAATGCAGTGATACCAACCCACCATACTCAGAAATCTCTGAACAGCCTGGACATTAACTGGAACAAGGTAATCAAATAGCTTTTGTTTTGTCTAGTTCAGTGTAAATCCCTTGCGCCGACACCACATGTGCTACAAACCTGTAGCAACCTCATTGACTAACCCAAAAGGCATAACTTTGAATTGGAGAAAACCATGGGGAGTTGAAAAGGCAGTTTTTAACTGGACCTGCCAATAGCCACTTTGAGGATGAAGTGTGCTGAACACTGATGCACCGCTCACTGATTCTACAATCTCCTGTATTGTTGGCATCGGATAAGCATCTAAATTACAGGAGGTGACCATGAGGAACAAGAAGGTTCCACAAATCCATTTGCCAACATTTCTTTAAGTTGAGCATTCACACATTCCCGTTTCCTTGGCAACAACCTAAAGTTCTTACTGCACACAGGACAACTGTCTGTCAAATCAATATGATGTTCCATAACACCAGTACAACCAACTTTCTCAGAACACACCTGTTTAGAATCCAATAGTGATTGCTTCAGTCTGTTCTGGTTTCTCATATTCAAATCAGATCCACTCACTACACTGTTAATCAGTTGAACATCATCTGCGAAATCCACAGCTAACGTCTGGCTAAGTGTAATTCTGGGGCCAGCAACCAAATACAGATTCACACACCTTTCTCTTTGATACGACTGATAACACAGTCAGGCTCCACATAGAACAGACTGGCTGCTTCCCTTAAACACCCTGCACCTTGCTCTAATTTACAATAATCACCTGGTGCAGGGGGTAATTAATAATCAAACAATTAACAAAACAATTAGATACACGTTTTATGCAGGGAGGATATTAACCCCATCCCTGCTGTGTTACGCACTCTGACTCACAATTACTACAGTTAGTAAAATCCATCGTTCCCCATATACATTATACTTTAAATCCACTACACACTGGGTAAATGTCCCTGCCTTCTGCTAACTGCAATGGGACACCAGTCCACATATTTTCACTTTCATTTGGCATTTTTATTTTTTCCACAGTTCATCCTGCAAGAGTGTGTAAGTATGTATGTATATTATGAACCACGGTTCATTTGCCCTTTTAAATGCGGATGCAGAAACAGATTTGAAGTTTTAAAGCTCTGACAGGCTATATTTTAATAATACAAAAATAAAAATCAACGAAAACAAACACCTATCTCTCACGAGCACTAAATAACAAAACACAGGAACCTAAACTATAAAACAGGACAGCTAAGCTGATTACTTGTTAAACAAAACAAACAAAAATACACAAATCAAAAGTTTTTCATAGATCAAAAGGTCTTACACTAACTTCACTATGGCTGTACACATACACAAACGCAGAGTCAGGCTTATCCTCACAGCAGACTGCTTACTTTTTATATACCCTGCACCTGGCTCTAATTTACAATGGTAGCCAGGTGCAGGTGATAATTAACTAATAAAACAATTCAAAAGCAATTAAACCAATACCTTTAAAGTAGGATTTGAGCCCTAACTAGTCATACTTTCACTCCAACTATATGATCGCTATGCTACACAGATTCACATCGTAACTCTTTCAACATACTAGGCTACTATTTACATTTACCCTATCCAAACGGCAATACATTGCCTCAATATATAAAGCTGAACAATTCTGCTATTCCCTTAACGTGTGTGTATGTGTTGTAAAGTGAAAAAAAAAGTGATATCTGAAACAAAAACACATTGGAAATGTGAAAAAACGGCAAGTTATCAAAAGTGCCCAGCCATTTAAAGGAGAGAGATCATAAATATGAGCCAAGTTTCAAGAAACCATTGGGGCAACCTTGTCCAGCACAAAGCAAATAGGCACAACTGTAAAATTTCCAATGTGTTTTTATTTCAGATTGTAAATACCAGTGTTGTATTTGTACAAATAAGAACATATAAAATGGTTACAGTGCATATATTAATAATATATTACAATGTGTGTTCTTTCCTTACAAGATGATAGTAAGTGGAATAGGACATTTGAAGATAATTTAACATGAGTTACACTTTTTTGTTTTTGTTATTTTACAACAATCTCCTGGATGAACTGTAATTTGGCATGTTTTTTTCTGATAGGGTCTCCAGTAAAAAGCAGCACACTATCAAATCACTTCCTTCACTGTTAACAACACTTATTAACCATAAGGAAACAGTATATGCAGTTAGTATCCATCTTCCTGACAGTGTCATCACAGGCAACTAATGACTTTTTAAAATAACTTCATACATCTGTTGATTAGGAGGCTGAAAAGTCGCTTGCTCTCATTTTATTATAAAATCTATCATCTGACCTTTAAAATATTTGCACAATTTATTTATTTTGGTTTTGTGCAAAAGACATTCCTTAAAAATTAAGTTGGCCTTTGAATGGCAAATGCATTGCTGTACTTACTTCGGTTATCTGGGTAGGTGTTATTATTCAAAGAAGAGCATTTGAAAATGCCACCTACTGCACACGTTGTTCTTTTTTAAGATTCCACTACTTTATTTTAAACGTAAAAATCCAAGTATCACTAAAGTGTAAAAAAAAAACAACCCAAAAAACATAATTTTAAATAATTTCTGTAGGTGTGAATTTGTTAGTGTTCAAGTTGTCGACAAGCCATTGAAATTTTACACTGCATGCACAAACAATAGGTGTTCAAAATCGGATTGTTACTGTTGCACTATATAGGGTGTGTGAATATTGTGTGCTTGTTTTATAATGTAGATACACTATTGTCAACGGAGAAAAAAATTGTTAACACCAAAGGATCCACTATCTTCTTAACAGTGTTACAATTAAGAAGGGATGACAGTTTATTACAATCTACATTATCAGCTAACATATACAACTAGTACAACATGCCATGTTGTGTTATGAAGTAATTATATTGTCACTTATTATATTATTTCTGTTAGCTGCAGCTGGCCACCATTAACACTAGAAGGACCAGAGATACACTCATTCCTAGAAGTCCCGCAGCAGTCTTTCTGTTAAAAGCACTGTAAATAGTATAACGAAAGAAGAAACAGTCGGATGTAATTAGTTTTTTTTTATGTTTTTTTTTTTTTTTTTATTGAGTATGCCACAACTCTGAACCACGAAGCATGCATATATATATATATATATATATATATATATATATATATATATATATATATATATATATATATATAAACATTTATTTCACAAGAAAATGTAAATAAATAAAAAAAAACATCTGAACAGACATCGATTTACAACATATGGTACATATTTATAAAACGATAGCAATACATTTTTTACTTTTCAACAGCAATCGGTTTATTATCAGATGAGCAAAAGCAACTGAACAAAGTAGATAAATAAACTTAGAAAAAAAAAAAACAGTTTACAGAAGCGCACAGCACAAGAAGTAATAAAAAAGGCTTTCTTTTTTCTTTTTGTCGACAAAAGAATATTCTTTTACCTTGAGTCTAAGGCTGTTGACAATCAATGCAGATAATGTGCATCTACACGCCGCCTTTCTGCACAGGGCCAACCTGGCATTGGTGTCTCTTGTGGCTCTCAACTGGGTTTCCAGCTTCAGCTGTTGGTACACGCTTGGCAGTCTCCCATTGTTCCAAATGCTTCTTGAGAAGTTCTTGTGCTAACTGTAAAATATATTCTCTCCTTGGTAAATTCTTCTCTGTGCATTCTTTGTAAAGTACCCAGGAGTTGATGGCTGCTAGGTCCAATACATTGTAAAACACCTGAACAGACCATCGTTGGGAGCCAGCTTTCATGGAATACTTCCGTGCCATCTGATCCAAAACATCAACTCCATATTTTGTTGCATAGTAAAACTCCACTCCACGCATTGTAAAACTCCACTCCACGCACAGATGGCAGCCTTCAAATCCTTCAAAGGCTGACTGAAAACAATAGACTGTCAGTCATTCACTTAGACAGAGAGTATAGACCAATCTGATTACAGCTAAACACATTGCGGACTGGTAAATAAAAATAATAAAGTAGAATACCATTCTGTATAATCACAATACAATTGTTTTCTGTGTGGCCGTCAATGTGACTGCTCCCAGGGCTTTTAGTTATAATGTAATATATCTCCTTTATTTCTGCACTCCTGCATTTCATGCCTTGTGAGATTATTAATACATACGACAGACAGGTACATGAACACGCAGCCCCATATGTGTTACATGACTGGAGAAAATTACATTTAAAACCAAAAACCACCAAAATGACTGCCAGTGTTAACGTCAGTATAATCATTGCGTGTTGATTGGCCAAGCTTTCATTCTGGCAAGAGTCACAAATCTCCACCTATTTCACTTTTGTTAGTGCTCATTCGTTCATCAATGAGGGAAGACTTTAGTAGTGCAACGTGACAACAGAAATATGGAGTAATTATCATTATTATGAAGTAATAATTATTTTCTTTAGAGTGTTGGAGAAACTATCTGAAATATTCAAAACAACCATTGCTGCACATGAATTTGAAGGCAGAAATCCACGTCAGTGTTCGTCATAAATTACATAGTTGATAAATGTTAGAAATAATTATCATAACACGTTTTGCCTTGCACGGGTTTACCACATTGCTAGAATTTGCGTAAAATGTTCTAAAATGGAAAAACAATAACATAAAAAATAGGATCAAAGTGCAGCTCCAGATCTGGTAAGTGAGTCAGAATCGGGATACAGATGCAGATGTGCTTCACACTTTTCAAACAGTCACCCAACTTGCATGGTACATGTTAAGCACAGTGATCAACATTTTGTTTTGTCGTGATCCTAGTATTTTCTGTTATGAGGACTGTAATAAACAAAAAACAAAACGGAGAGGTGTTTTTTTTCTTTTTACAGTGCCCCCTTTTCTAAAACATTTTGAAGAGTTTTCACTTGTGTGCGCATCTAAATAAAGAAAGGCATATGTAAAACTCAGTAAGACATTACTTTATGAAAATGTGTCTTACCACTTTGTTCAGAAACTACAATACCAGGGATAAGATAAAAAGTCTACTTTTATACTGTTGCTGCCTGAAAAATATTTTTTCTGGAATAGATCATGGTAATTAATCTACACAGAAACACAACAGAGAAGTACACAGAACATATTATTGTAAGGTAAGTAATAAGTACAAAATAAATAAAAGAAACAGGGATATTTGTACTAATCCAATTATTGTAGCATGGCCAGGTCCTGTTGTAGATGAGTACCCAGGATCTGGAAAGTATGGGGATGACTTCAGAGAACACTATGGAGATGAAAATGGCCAAGGACATCATTATTAGAAGTAGTGCCTGTTAAATAATACATTTGAGGGGTATTTTAGCCCCTATTGTGCATTGTTTGTCTTTTTGTATCTATTTTTTTATAACATTTTTTATAATATCATCCTTTTTTAGGATATCTTGAAACAAAACTCCCTCTCTACAGCAGTTATCGTGTGGTGTAATATTTCTTAATGCTTGTCATTTAAGGTTTAACTGAAGTATTATGTTACAGTACATGACTGAGTGATACATGCAGAGGGTACAACTCTTTCAGTATTTTCAGCTTCTTTGTTTATGGTGAATTGGTTATAATTGATCAGTTATTGTTTAATGCCTATTTTGTGTT
This sequence comes from Polyodon spathula, assembly GCF_017654505.1. Lineage (NCBI taxonomy): Eukaryota > Metazoa > Chordata > Actinopteri > Acipenseriformes > Polyodontidae > Polyodon > Polyodon spathula. The sequence goes on along the minus strand of NC_054566.1, from coordinate 3,998,813 downwards.
TATAAATGTATCATGTACCAATATGTACATATTTACAAAGTAGTTATTCATTGGCACTCACATTTTTAAAAATGTTTACACCCGGCTGTGCGTATAAGTACCTGCACTTTTTTTTTGAGAATTTCACCCCTGGTGTAAGCTATCGAAAAGTACAAAGCGTATCACTCATTTTAGAGCACTTTCTGTTTTAGTCTCACCCACTTCTGATGTTAAAAACAAACATCAGGACTTCAAAACAATCAAAACCTCTGTCAATCTTAATTGCATTTCAGGAATGGAGTTGCCTACCCTCCTAATCCTATCAATTAAAAATAATTGTAAAATATCTAATAATGTTTGCCATTGTTAATAAATTAAGCCTGCTCATAGCATCTCACAGATGAGATGAAATGCTATATTACTGATTAAATGTATGATAAATTTCACAAAGGCATCTTATTTAGTTCTTTGTGAATTATTATGGCATGTAGTAACTAGAAATGACCGATGATACTGTTATAAAATTCAGCATGGATAAATGATGTATGTATGTACAGAGAACTTTCAAAATGTATCACAATTTGATCATATTTTATGAAGTCCTATGTTGAGACAACTTAATAACATGCTCGCATAAGAAGCCCCGAACGTTTTCCAAAGGCTAATGAACTCCCAGCACTACAGGAAGTATGAAACACATGAATCAGGTCATAGCTTTTAATTTCAGCTTTGACATTTTTATTTGTGGGTTTATATCAAGATATTTTTTTATCTTGAGTGTAACATGGTCATCACTGGATCTCTTACTTTCCCTCTGTTCTCAAATAAAAACAATCCATCACTATCTAGATTGGACTTGCCTTGCTCCAGTGAGTTCATGAAAACAACAGCAGTGTCACGCTTGATACTAGATATATTACTCGTTCTTATTATTTCCACCGTGCCATTGCCAAGCAACATTCTAAATGCACAGTGATGTCATTTTTTCTTCATGGATGAAGAATTAAACAAAGTGACCTGACAAGTAATGAAAGGTCTATACAACAGCTTGGTGCAAGAACAGTGATCTCACAGCTAAGGAGATTCATTTTAAGGCTCTGTACTGGACTGCATTTTATTAATAGAGAGTTTCTGGACCACCTTCTGCAAACCCCAGTACACGTGTAGGTATGTAAGCTCAAAGGTGCTATTTATTTACTTATTTATTTATTTATTTATTAATGTATTATTTTATTTTATTTAAAAAATGTAGTGGGTCCAATTATAATTTTTTCCCCGATTGTCTCCTAGTTTGGAATTCCCAATCGCAGTTCCCTACAATGGCGAGTCAGGAGACCCGAAGATTCACTGGGCGTACTCCGATCCCACGACCAAACCAGTTTCCTTTTTCACCCAGGAACTCGAGAGCGGATATCAGCGAGCTATCGACCTTTGGAGGACAAAGGCCAGCCCTGCGGGTGTCCACTCTGAGCTCACTGGGCACCTGGCCAGCAGGGTTCGCTGTAGAACGATGAGGAGTAACTGTCTCTGCCGGTTTTACCACCCTAACCAAGCCTGAGCCAATGCAACACTTCCTTCATGGTACCCAGCGAAAACCAGCACAGCTACGATGTGAACCTCTGCTGTGTGACTCTGTGCTGTATGACCCTGCGTACCATGCACTTGGCTGCACTTATACAAGGCGAGCCAATCGGGGATCCCCAGGGGAGGTTTGATAATAATGAAACGGTAGAAATATGAACTGGATGTTATTACTTTTCGCTAAAAATAATGATTAGACAAGTCAGAAAAGTTTTTTTTGTTTTTTTTTTTTTTTTTTTTTTTTTTTTTTTTTTTTTTTTTTAACAAAAACCCAACTATACTGGTGGTATATATCCTACCAAAGAATCACAAAACATTAATTGATCATTGACGGAACCACTTTCTAAATTTGTGTATTATTTTTTACAGCCAATTGTACAAGGACTTCCTTCATATATTTGTGACTCTGGGCACATGTTAAATGTTTTGGATAATTTTCCTGTAACAGACAATTTATCTATGGTAACTTTTGATGTGACTAGCCTATATACTAGTATTAAACATGACGATGTTCTGCGGGCCACATTAAGTCAAAATTACTTTTTGTTGAAAGATACATTTTATGTACAAATAGATAGACATGACCTCTGTGGTTGCTATAAATAGTATAAGCACAATGTTGCCTCCTTGAAATTTTGTGGGATAGAAAGAATTAATAGACCTAGGAGGTGATGGAATGTAGATAAGCTGTTATTACAAAGAGAGTACTTCTGGATACATTATTTGGAGACTGAAAATCCTAAGGGACTACATGAACGTACAGAGTTGTCCTCATTTTTACACATTTAATCAATTAATGATTTATAGAGTATATAATGAAGACTAGTAACAATTAACTTAAATATTCTACATTAGGCTAATGGATGTTTATATATATATACTGAGTATGGATTTACAACTCTTTTGTGCATATAAAAAACTTTGATTTTTTTACTTTGTTTAATTGCTAATTGACTAGATAACCTAGTATTGTATTTATAAAGTGCTATATGTGAGAAAGCCTTGGTTTGAAAATGTTTTGAAACTGATTTTGTATTGCATGCAGTTTATTTTGAGTTTTAGATTGGATGAACTGCTGACTGACATTGTGTTTCCCTAATTAGGGAATAAGAAAAGCTTGTTTATGTATTAACCATGAGTGTATATGACAGGAGATTTGTACATCTGTTTGTTACCTCTGATGAAGACAGTTTGACAGTTTTGACTGTTGTTTTGTAGCTTTTCTTTTTAATTACTTTTAATTACAAATAAAACATAAAAAGATATACAAAGTTCAGCCGTTGTTTGTGGTTGATAAATGGGAAAGTGCAGTTTTTTCTGCTATATTATTTAGTACCACAAATTTAACATCCCCAGATTTCAGGCGTGTGTTTCTGATAAAGCATTTCATGTCACTGCCAAAATGGAATTACATTAAACTGATGCAGTCTGTGTGCCAGCAGCAACCTAAAAGGTAATTACAACTGGGCTCTTGAAAATGGGATTCTTGTCATTCACCGTCACAGCCAGGGTATTAGATATCATTCATTCAAATGCTGTATTTTCTATCATGAAATCGGTACATCGGAAGCAAACTAAACACACTGTTTGTGAAAAGTGACTGGCACAGCCTGTCTGAAATGCAGTGTTTTAGGTTATAAAGGGTAAGCAATGCAATAAAAAAAAAATACAATTAACCTGGAGAAAAGCTTCTCCTAATATATCCTAATAATATATATATATATATATATATATATATATATATATATATATATATATATATATATATATATATATTATATACCTGAGATAATGTCCCTCTTACTCTGGTAATTTGAAAAGGAATTGTGCATTTTCCCATGTCCAATGCTACGCTCCTTCTCTTCTAATTGTTGCATGCTCTACATCAGGGGCATCATTTGTTATGGGGCAGGGGGTCCCTCCCCACCAGGTCTTGGTTTGCCCCCCCAGGAACAGTGTGCCCCGGACGGGATGGGTTGGCAATTCATTCCAGGGAAAGTCGGAAGTCGGCCATCCAGAATGGGAGCAGTCACAATACCATAAGTCATCGCATTAATGCGGTAGGTGATGTGGTAATCGGATTGAAGGAAAAGCGATTGCACTCACTACTGATGGGTGTGTGTGGCGGAGTGTTCTGCCCCTTTGTTTATATTATTATTTGTATTATTATTGTTTGCGGCATGGATGAAAAGTCTGCAGCTTTGCTTGTTCGGAAAAGGAGTGTTCAGAGAGTCGTGAACTAGTTTGGAGACAGGGGGTAAAATAACTGAGAAATATAACAATTGCTTAGCATGCTGGCTTAAACACCAGCACAATACTTATTTGTTATTTGTGTTTTGTTTTGTTTAAATCTTTTGTTTATTATTTAATAAAAAGAGCTGAACACCGTAGCATTTCAGTTTTGCCCCACCAGTACCTGTTTGTTTTGTTGTCTGTTTCTGGTCTGATGTCACCCCTTGCAGCTTTCACTGTCACATATGGTGTCCAGAAATGGGATATAGCCCTTCCAAGAGTCTGACCAGGAATATTTTTTTTTAAATAGTGTTTTTGGGGAAAAAAATAATAAAAATGGATAAAGTGGAGGAGTGCATGTGCTGAGTTGGCATGAGTTAAAGGAAGGAGGCCTGTCTGGAGTATGAGCACCTCCCTGACATTGCCCATATGAAGATCCCCGTTTTGTACAGGCTTTCATTCGGGTTGAGGTGGAGACCGCAGAGGAGTGGATCTGCCTGAGGACCGTACCATCGCCGCAGGTGAATCAGGAAACCTGCCTCTCCTGCCTCAAAGGTGAGGAGTGGTGCTTTGCCATTGGCATCATGGAAGAAACCCATCGTGTGAGGCTCAGGGAGTATAAGAGGTTCCCAAATACACGCCCCAGGGTGGTTGCGCAAAAACTCTGTGACCACATCGTACCCTGGCTCAACCCTGTCGGCGCTGAGACCCAAGCGTGGATACGGCGCCACAACCCCAATACCCTGGACCAGGCAGTGAAACTCACTGAGGACTTCAAGGATTCCCTGGTATCAGCTCAGTGCGGACTACTCACCGCTCCAGCACAGCAGAGCATCCGAACATCACCTTCTCTCTTTGCTCCGCCATCCCCCACCACAGAGATTGGGTCAACGACCTCCTAGACCACTGGCCCCAATGGGCAACCTTGCCTCCCCTCCATGGAAATCAAGGTTGTCTAACCTCGAGGTGCTACCCCCGCCCCATTGCCTTACCAGCAGCAGGACAATATCTAACCCCTGTGGCACCAGCCTAGTCATCATGTCAAGTCGTACCCATCTGCGATGAAGTGTGACGTGGCCGCATGCAATCTGGCATCAGAAGCGGGTAAGTTAGGGGAAAATGGTCGGGAGGGGCCTTGTATTGTTAATGTGGTTCTGGGAAATGTGAAAACCCATGCATTAGTGGAGACAGGTATAGTCAGACCTTAATTAGAACATCTGTCTTGGGCGGTGTGTTGTGGCAGCCACAAGGTCAGGTAGCTATCTCCTGTATTCATGGAGAAAAACAAATAAAGAGAGAAGGATGCGGAAATGGGAGGGAGAATTAATGAGACAAGGCTGGGGGCTGGTGGGAGCCTGCTATAATGTTAACAAATGCCAGTCAAAAGGGGTCAGAATGCAGTGTGACTGAGAGGGCGAGGTTTCTGGGCCATCAAGGGCAGATGTTCCCCTCTCAATATACAGGATCTGTGACACTCAAGCATGGACATAGTGTGTGCCCAAAAAAATGACTCCTCACTAGTGTACACTTGGGGGCAGGTCCGGTCTATTGAAAGTAAGGACGTTGAAGGAGCTGTGGCGCTAGTTTTTCGACATTTCATTATCAAAGGGCAATAACTGTATAGGGTAAACCTTGCCACAGGCACAGGACAGCCTGTCTTGTCGGCTGGAGGTCATGAGGTCTATTAGGTTATCAGACTGCCAGCTAGTAGCGCCGAGTTGAGTGCGCCCCGCCCTTTTGGTCCCACTGCCGATTATTTCCACTCCCTTTGGATGCATCACAAGGGACATAGTCGGCCCTTTGCTACATTCTGACTCCGGGCATACACATATATTAGTGATGGTAGATTACGCAACACTCTTAGAGATCGACTAGATTTGGTCGATCGTTTGGCCCAGGACAATCTCAAATCGGCTCAGCACCGACAACAGCAACATTTCAATAAAATGCATAAATTTGAATCTTTCGACCTGGAGACAAGGTCATGCTGCTGCTTCCCTCCTCAGAATCCAGAAATCCGGTAGAGTTGTGCCCCATCTGTGGGGTAAGTAAAACAGATGTTTTATTTTTACTACAAATTAAGGGGGCAGGGGTTGAGCTGTTCTTCATATCAAGTGTGCTTAAATTCGAAGGAATATGACATTCTCTCACTCATGAAGGAAGTTAAGCTTTGCAGTGAATCGAGGGGAGTCAAGCAGGATGTTTCAATGCAGCATCTGCCCTCTGATTTAGAAGAAGTGTATTCTTTTTATGCATCCTCAGTTAAATAACACAATAAATAAGATGATCAGAATGGTCTCCACAACTGGAAAATAATTCTGTATTAACACTCATCTCTATTTGAATTATGTGTCTTTAATTAATGGTTTAGCCAAGATAGGACAGTGGTGGGGGATGTCATGATGGGGTCCATATAATGATCAGCTAACCAGCAGAGCCTTTCATTATGATTAGTCTCTGACATGTTTAACTTCAATGTTTAAATCCTGTAGATTGTTTGAACTTTTCAGGCATAAAACAAACAGTAGAAGAAGTCTCTCTCAGGCAAAATATTTATTCTGAAACAAATCACACAGGGCAGGCTATCTTAAATCTTAATGCTAGCACCCTAGTGCACAATAACAGTAGAACTAGTTATGTTTACAGGGTCACATTCAATTCTTAAAAAATGTTTTGTCTTTTTTTCACCATGCAGTAATAATTTAACCAAAATGAAAATGCATACAATGTGAAACATGCACATTATTTTGCATTACAAACCCAGCATCTGTTGTTCTGCTGGAAATATGAATAGAGATCTCTGTCGGAAATCATTTAACACATGTTGTCACCACACAAACTGCTTGATATATATATCAAAAAGGATACAAAGGAATAAAGTGAATATATCATAACTGACATTTAGCATCCTGCATTGGGTATTGGATTTACTTCTACCTTGACCTTTACTTCCAGACTTGCTAAGCAGGGTCAATAATATTGGACTACTAATGTTTAAATCATAGATCATTATCGATAAGCAAAATCCCAGCACTAATTGGTAGTTCTGAATCACCTCTTATGGGCTTTGTGTCAAATTAAGTAATCATCATCGCTCTTCTAGTCGCTTCCAAATCCACATTTTTTTTATTTTTTATTATTATAATATCAGTGTTTCTGGCAAATCCATAGGCTGTCCAATGCTGTTGTGAATATGTATTAAATCCAGAGGTTCACCATGGCTTCAATGTGTTGTGAATATGTATTTTGTGTTAGAAGGAAAGTGATGGGTTCTATTGCTTGGAAAGACACATAACAGAACCTTTTATATTTTTAATATTCAGATGCAAAGAAAATGTCTTTCAAAATATTCATATGTGCAGCTAGATCTAAAATGGGCTGTTTTGAATTTATTTAGATGTATTTAATATCTGGTAATACACATGGTTAAACCTGTATGGTAATTTCACCTTGAGGATGAAATTGTCCCCACCCTCATTACCAACCAGCAACGTCTGTTATAGAATAACATCCTTTCAGCTAGTAGCATGTTTTCACTCAGAAGGAGGAACTGGTGAGGTCAAAAGCCCAAGCAAGTGCAAATGTACGAGCTTTAATGAATAGGCAAGTGAGAGCGTTCTCTAACCTAATGTAGTACCAGCTGTGTTTTATAATGAAAATGCATACAATGTGAAACATGCACATTTGGGACATATGAAGCTAATGAAAGTGCACAGCAGGTAAGACTTGTGGAACTGTTTTGGTAGCTATGATCCCTTTAAAGGTACAGGTAGAGAATGAGAGATAGCCCCTGAATAAAACTTCTCCATACTGTCATAAAAAGATTTGTCAAACAAATTGGATTTTTATATTTTTAAGATTAGAAAATGTGAGACATAGCTATTGCTGTAACCTTGAAGGTGTATGGTGTTTTACAGCGTCTACTCAGAGAATTTAAAACAACAGCAGATAGAAGATGATCTCACAGATAGAGTTGCTTGGAAGGATCCTAATAGAAAGAAGATTTAGCACAAGGGCAAGATTAAAAGCATGGCCAAGGAGTTTTGTTTGGATGTACTGTATACTGGCATACAACGAAGATGACGTATGCATGCCATGGTTACCATGGTTAAGATAGGAATTCTCTAGTGGTTTATTATCTTTTATACATTGCTAATTCAAGTTACTGCTCACTGTCAAAGGAGCACAGTTTTAAAAACACAATTCTGGCTACTGCAGAAAGACAACCTAAGAGCCAAAAAAACATTTCTGTTGGATGAATGAAGGGAAAGTTCAGAGTAAGCAGCTCAGTTTTAAAAAAAAAAAAAGCTAAAAATGTTTTTTTCTTAGTTTTCATCAATCTTGTTTATGACTTTGGAACCTAAGAATCTGGCGCTGTCAAAGTCATTTTCTTATAAAAAGTTTGATTTTTATTTTTTTACGGTTACATTTCATTTTTTTACTGCACGCTCGACCCCAAAATGACTGAATTCTATTCTCAAGCTTGGCTAATGCCCAGTAGGATACAAAAGTTTTGCATTACCCTGTAGAATTAACTAATTTTGCTTCATAAATTGTATGAAACCTGAGGAATAATGTTACATTAACATATTGAATTACATACCGCTTTGCAGTTTTCTATATATAATAATAAAAATAAATAAATAAATAAAAAAAATTGTAACATTTTAAAATCTAACATGAAATACTGTACTACTATTTTGTCTTCTAGTAGACTCTTGGGATATAATGTTGCAGTTTCTTTGATTACATGATGTTGAATAAAAGATCTAAATGATATTCATACAGTTTTTTTAATCCTAAAATTCTAGGTGCTGCAAAACCTTTGGCCATAGCTGTAAATGAGGGGTATGGTTGGATATCTGGCTGTATTAACACTAGAACAACTAAGGCAGTCATTTTGACCGTTTTTGGAATTTAAATTTAAATTGCTGTGCGTGTGTTTAAGATAGGGAGCTCTGCTTTCCTGACTTTTCCTAAATATATGTACTAATTACAAAGAAAAAATCGCTTAGCTGCAAACATAAGGGAGACAAAATACTGCCATACCTATTCAGACCAGGAGCTGTCAAATTGACCGCTACATATAAAAAATATTATAACAATGAAATGTTGCGCTATTATTTGTATTTATCAGTCGGAACTTGTATTGAAGTTTGATTATATCAGTCTGCATTCCTCAAGTGAGTGGTTTTCTGACATTTCTATTGTTTCAATGAGCCTTCTGATCAATCAGCCCATCAATCAGCCTTGACATACTACTGCCGCCAGCTGTCTGTCTTCACTCTGGTTACTATACAAGTTACTCATTTTTCTAAAATATTCACTGTTGCCCCAGTACACATTGAAAATGGATCACCAAAGCAATGTTTGGAATTACTGCAATGTTTACCAAACAATGATTCTGATGCAGCAGAGATTGACAATGACAAATCTGGCTCTGAAGCAGACTGGTTTTGTGAAGCTGAATCTTCCAGCAGTAGTGAAAGTGAGGAGGATGTCAGCGAAGTGCCAGGACCAAATGTGCGATGAGGGCGCAGGAGATCCCGTGGCAGCCCCTGCAAGGATGCCAACCACACCTGCATCAGCCCCTGCATCTGATCCAGCTGATACTTCACCTGATGAAGCCGCTTCTCCAGCGGTAGCGCCAGCACCACTGGACACTTAAGATGGCACTGTTTGGAAGACTATAAATCCTGGTGTTGAAGCTGCAGGTAGAAAGGGTGAAGAAAATATTTTGAAGGAAGTTCCAGGGTCCATGGCATATGCAAAATGCAAGATTGATGAGAGCGTATTGAGTGCTTTTCACCTACTGATTGACATGCATACGCTTCACCACATATAACGCTGCACTGATGTAGAAGCCCACCGACAACTACAAGATGATCCCTGGTCAATGCACTTGGAGGAATTAGACGCTTTAGTACATGCCTGTGGAGCATCTGGTGCAGAAGCCTGGGTTACTGCTGATAGCTGTGTCAAATGCACAAAGACAGTCTGCGGTAAGTGCACTGCTTATTTTGAAAAGTGCAGTATCTGTGTGATGTGTGCCAGCACTTAGACTTTGTAAATGATTGTAAATGAAGCCCGTTCTGTTCAAATGGTTATTTATTCATGTAATTTCGATTATTAAATTGATTGGTCCTGAGTGAATCAATGGGCTTCAATGGGGAGGTGACATTCAAATTGGAAATTACAGTGAGTATAAAAAACAGTAATAATACTTTATTTGTATAGAAATGATATGTTTTCCATTGTGAATCTCCTGTAAACCAAATAAGCACCTAATACAATCTAGGGCAGTATCAGCTTAATTGGAATGTATTTATCTTTCTAGTTTTCTCATTGTGCCTGTTACACTGAAAACTCTATCTGCTGCTCCTGTATAAATGCCATTAAAGGAGACTGATTGTATTTAATGTATAAAGCATTGAGTTCAACATGGGTACTCATTTTGAAGTGAATGAAAAGCTAAGCAGTCATCTTTATATACAGCCAGCTCCTAATTGCATATTAAATACAATTTAGATGAGAACGCAGTTTAGTAAGGGTAATATCATTGTGCTAAAAGTAATATGGTGCGTGAGATCTCAATCAATCTCATTTGATTACCTATCAGGAGGCAGAGAATATTTCATTATTGATATGAGATTTGTATGGGAACACAGCACCATACTTGATTACTAGCAGGGCACAATGCACTGTAACACAGGAGCAGCGTTATCTGTAATAAACAGTGTGTCTACTGCAACTGTGCATAGCTGCTGATATCTGAAACTCAGCACTTAGTATCACAGTGGAATTCTGTCCCACATTATCTGTTGAATTACAGTGGCTGAAATAATGTGTGGAATATAGTAGGCCTGGCATTCCATTATAGCTCAAAACACAAAGTGCAGATATACCATACCTGGACAAAAACACACAAGCCACACATTTATTACAAGAATGGCTCTGTCAAAAAAGGCATGCATTTCTGCATACATACATGTTACTGTGGTATTACGCCTCAAGATATAAATAAAAATAAATCAAAGGTGCTGGCAGTTTCCAGGCACATTTGAAAAGGGAAGACTCATATATCAACGCACTTGTATTTTTACATATCGACTTTTCAAAAGGAGTTCATATTTTTGACCATTAATGTCTTTTCCTGTTTATAGCCTGAATGAACCTGCTCTACTACCCATACAGCACACTGAGACCTGAATGAACCTGCTCTACTACCCATACTGCACACTAAGACCTGAATGAACCTACTGTACTACCCATACTGCACACTGAGACCTGAATGAACCTGCTCTACTACCCATACTGCACACTGAGACCTGAATGAACCTGCTCTACTACCCATACTGCACACTGAAACCTGAATGAACCTGCTCTACTACCCATACTGCACACTGAGACCTGAATGAACCTGCTCTACTACCCATACTGCAAACCTGAATGAACCTGCTCTACTACCCATACAGCACACTGAGACCTGAATGAACCTGCTCTACTACCCATACTGCACACTGAGACCTGAATGAACCTGCTCTACTACCCATACTGCACACTGAGACCTGAATGAACCTGCTCTACTACCCATACTGCACACTGAGACCTGAATGAACCTGCTCTACTACCCATACTGCAATGAACCTGCTCTACTGAGACCTGAATGAACCTGCTCTACTACCCATACTGCACACTGAGACCTGAATGAACCTGCTCTACTACCCATACTGCACACTGAGACCTGAATGAACCTGCTCTACTACCCATACTGCACACTGAAACCTGAATGAACCTGCTCTACTACCCATACAGCACACTGAAACCTGAATGAACCTGCTCTACTACCCATACTGCACACTGAGACCTGAATGAACCTGCTCTACTACCCATACTGCAATGAACCTGCTCTACTGAATGAACCTGCTCTACCTGAATGAACCTGCTCTACTACCCATACTGCACACTGAAACCTGAATAAACCTGCTCTGCTACCCATACTGCACACTGAGACCTGAATGAACCTGCTCTACTACCCATACTGCACACTGAGACCTGAATAAACCTGCCCTACTACCCATACTGCACACTGAGACCTGAATGAACCTTCTGTACTACCCATACCCATACCCATACTAATTAAACAGATCAAATTCAGAACCCATCAACAGAATAATGAGCGTCTGTCTTGTACAGTGCTTTTCATGTACAGCATGATTGTAAATAAACACTATGGGCACTTATATAAAACATAATGGAGTGGAAATGTTATGCAGTACAGACTGTAAGAATTGACACCCTTGTCGTAACAAATGTGTGTTATGTGCTATAATTATTGATTTAATAATTGAATAATTGTTTATACTGTTTAGAACTAAGAATTAATAGTTTAATATTTGTTAATAAAAATATGAATATGGTCTACTAAGTAATGTTGGTACCCTCATGGTCTCCCTCCATTACTGTGGAGAGCACAGTAAAATAAATACAGCCAAATAGCAAAATATGTGTTGGCATAGCACTGTGATTATATTGCATGTCTGCAGATTCACAACAGCACGATTCTTTCAAATCTACGTCAGGACCTCCTGAATGTAGTTAAGTACACTTTGCAAATGAAGGTACCGGCATCTGACAAGGAAGATTGAAGTGTCTTATTAAAAAGCAAGACTAATCAGTGCTTTCCCTGCATCTGTGTCAGACAAACAGAGTACTGTTTCTATATCATAGGTGTCTGAATGTATATTAAGGTGTGCTCGCTCTTTCACGACAGTGAATCTGATTAGCCAATCAGCAACGCTAGGCATTGTGATCTTAGAAAACAGCAAGCACTCTGCTTCCCTGATGCAGTTGTTACACTGTTTATATTTCAAGGGAATTACAGTACAGGTGTATCTGAATCAACACAAATATAATTACTTTGACAATGTTTTTAAAGAGATAAGAGAATATGAGATTAGCAAAACAGTGATTTTTACATGTGGTGTATACTGCACATGCATAAAACACTGAAGCCAGAAAAGCACTGGTGAAATGCTCATTAATAATTCTGAACTGGGTGTGGTTAAATAGCACAACATGTAAAATGTATGTTTTTCTACATATTTTAAATTATTATTAGTATACTTGACAATAAAAAAGGCAGAGGGTATAGGGGAGACTACATTTTATTATGCGGCAATGCATATATAGGTAGGTCTGTTAAGATTGCTGCAGTGTAAAAACATGAATGACTTTCCAATTTAAGCTATTGCTAAAAATTAAAAAAAAAAAAAAAAAACAATAATCTATGCACAGTACCCAGTGTTTATTGCTGCTAAATTGACTTGTTGGTAAATAAGTTTGTTGAAGACACTGGCTTGTTCCTTCTGTGCCTTTGAGATTTTTGCCATAAAAACATGTCATTTGAGAAGCCTTCTCTATTAGGTAACACTATCCATGACATGTCTCTCCTTCACTAATTACACAGTGGATACATGTGTGAATACATAGGAAACCCACTGCATATGCACAACAGCATCTGAAAATATAGTGTAATTACAAAAGACACAAGAAACTTAGTTTTTTTTTGTAATAAGGGATGTCGTTTCATTGCAATTACAGAATTACTATATTTCTATAGTGGAACTGCAGCGTGATTACGAGTATACCATTCTATACAGATCCTATAAAGTCTGTATCTTGTCAAGTGCACTTTGAGAGCCGAACCCTGTATCAGACCTGTAGTGAATCACATATGATATTTATTTTGTCATCATCTTTGTTTATATTTAAGTCTCAAAAGCCAACATGTGCATGTGTAACACACTGGGTCATAGTCACAACATTTACTATTTATATCAAATTAAACATGTTACAGAACCTGGAAAAAAAACAAAAAAAAAACAGGTGGACAAAGGAGATATTTATTGGAAGTTTTTTAACATGAACTCTTTGTTTTAATTTTCGATAAAAGGTAGTAGATACAAATATGACTTATGATGTGTTGCTGGACATAACTTAAAATAGTGTGCTTAGCACAAACAAAAGGGTAGGTGGTGACTGTGGATAAATATAGTGGCTTTTCTCCTTCCAAAAATAGAAGGGGTTAAATAGTGTGCATATTGATTCTACCTTTGATACGTCAAAATATAAAAACATTTCCTTTGTGGTCCATTCTACCAGTGATGACATACCACTGTAGCTTCCCTAATGTTAATATTTAGCATTAGTAGAGAGCCATTATATTGCACTGTAGCATCGCTGTTTTTCTACTGAAGATTGTTTTGTGTGGGATGTTGCTCAAGCATTCATCTTCCAATCACCTGAAGTGGGAGGTTCTGCCCCCCCTTTCTACCAGTAAACCCCCTGTTGATTGGTCACTGCAGGATCATTTTTGTAGTCAATGTTCTGGGTGTGAAGATGCAGGAGCTTTCTAATGGGACACATGAAGGCGGCAGGAGACTACATTGGTAATCATGTTCTCTGTGTGTAGTGTTTCTGCCATGTGCAATAGCTTTATGAAACACCCTGCAGGGAACGCTTCACTCATAGTAACATTGAGAATATCTCTGGCTTAAACAGAAAGAGATTACATTGGTATTACTGTTCAGAGCGCTGTGAGGTCAACCCTTTACAAAATACATGTTAAGCACTCTGCAAATGCCTGTAATGAATTTCCAATGGGAGAACAGGTATTCTTTTAATTTTCAAATTGTTTTATGTTAACAAATAGCCATGAGTCATGTTAGACCCCCAGGCCATTGAAAGTTACTGAAGGCAGTATTTGTTCTCTACAAAAGCATAGAAATTGTATTTCATTCATAAAACTGAAGAAATGTCAGCAGGAGCTAAATACAGTAAGTTCAAGAGCCTGAATGATTAATAATCAGAAAAACGTATGATAAACCAAGTCAAGTAGACACGTGTTTTGGCTAATGCTACATACCTGTCATGTGTCTTCAAGACTTATACGTTTTACCTCAAGAACTAAATGCCCTTTGGAGTAGATTTATAAACTCAGAAAGGAAATCTACAGGAACTTTGCAAAAGTCACACACCAATTATACAGTATTCTTAAAATGACTTATGACAGTTCAATTACTGCTTGTCAAATCATCTTGTATTTAGTATGCAGTGTGAATCTACCTTAGTACAATATCCAGCAGGCCTGTTCATTCCAAGGCTTAGCAAAGGTCAATGGCATTGAGGAGAGGGCTAGAGGTAAACCCGACGTGTATGTTGTAGTTAGGAAGATATACACTACAAGTGTTTGACTTGTCTGTAACACCATGTGACAGAGAAAAGAATGACTCTTGGTTATAAATTTCCCTCCTGACCTGTGAGGGCACTGTGTAAAGGGAACAGTGTACCACGGACTGGATGGTTTAATAGTTAATTCCAGGGTCAGGTGGAAATCAGTCATCCAGGAAGGGGGCTGAGCCACAGTACCAGAAGTCATCGCCTTAATGCGGTAAGTGATGTGTCAGTGACGGATTGGAGGATACGTGATTGGACTCGCCATCGAAGGGGGCTTGGTTGAGGGTATTTTAGGGGAAGTGGCCAAGCAATCTGTTCCTTTGTTATGGTTGTGAATGGAGCACTGAGAAACCGTAAACCGACTGTGAGTGTTTGTATTTGTTTTGTGTTATTCACTGTTCGATTTGTATTTATTAGACGGCTAAACACCCAGGAGCTGTCGCTGGTAAGACAGCATTCAACCCGGCTTACAATACTGCGCTGGTCACTTGTTATTGTATATTCACTGGAACTGGAGCACCGTGGAAAGGATGTGGAGCTATGCCGGTACATTTGTTTGTACCAGGGGTGAAACTTTCGCTTCAAAAGTGGGAGGGACATTCTGTGAAACTGGTTATAAAAGAGGGTATTTGCTAAAAAAACAAAACAAAACAAAAAAACAAACAAAAAAACCCATTTAGAAACATAACTGCACTTGTGTTTAGAAGAAAACACATTACATTGCAATTCTGACAAGGCCTCTCTTTTTCTTTCGCTGTAGCTTAACCTACTGTATAGTTAACTTTCAAATTGTCCTCGCCAACCAGTAGATAACAAGAACTCCCTATTTCTGCGCCGGTCTTTCCAAGTGATTGAGTTGTTCTTGATGAATGTGGCAAATGGCTACATTGTTCAGGCAACTTTGTTTCATAGAATTACAAAGCCAGGTCTTGAGCCTTCTAAAATCACTGAAGCTCCTCTCAGCTTTAGCAGATGAGGCAGGGGCAACTAATAGTAACCTCAAAAGGGCCTCAACCTGATCAAAAAGGCCACGGACCTCAGGCAGCACGTCCCTCAAGATTTTTGCAGCTTCAGTGCTGGAATTGTAGCTGTATTTTGAGATGAGCATGGCTAACTGCACATGTAATGGCTTCCTGGTCAACTCTGGGTATTGGTCCACAACACTGTCAGTCTCTCCAGTGAACAGAACTTTCGCCAATTTTTCAAGACTGCAGGCCTCTGGTCGAAACGCTCTCTGAACTGCACATCTAAGCTGTCTAGCAGCTTATAGTACTCAGCTCTGTAGTACTCCAAAGGAGATGATGCTGCATGTGCAACGACCTCACCAGTAAAGCGCTTGGGTGGTTGGTTGGATATTCAAGGAGTAGATTAATCCTGTTGCTTTATCGTATGCTTTGCTAAAGCTTTCCTCTTTTTTCTTGAAGAGAGGTTTTGACACATTCCACTGCAGCAAGCTTTCCAGCAATGGTTTGTGTTCTCATTTGCAAAGATATGTTCAGGCACTCCAATTCCTCTGTCACTTCAGTGGCTAGGATTAGTCCTAGGACCGTTTTCCCCTTCTGAAGTCTTTTCAGAAGTCCATTTGCTTTAGTTGCTGAATCTGATGCACTAGAAGCCATCTCTTCCAAATTAAGCAAAAAACAGTCCACCTTGTGGGGCACAGTGGCTTCAAAGTAGTGTAAGATCCACTCTCAGACTTTGCTATTGCCCTGAACATTACTTTGAATTTCTGATTGTCCAAACAAGCATCCCAACTCCTGAACCCAATGCAAAGAATCCCAAATCACAGGAGAGGCTATACAAGCTGCCTGAGTAATGAGATTTACACAATGAGGACTACAGTGGACATAAAAAAGCAATGGCTGTTCTGTTCTAAGAAAAGCCTGCACACCAGGCTCTTAGAACCATTTCTCTTGAAAATGGAGAGTCCTATTTGTCAACTTTTGGTATATAAATTACGCCTATGGTTTGTACTAATTATTATTTCTGGACTGAAACCCTGTACTGTTGATCTGTGCAAATACACATTGCTGTGTTGCCAGTATCATTATTTAATGATGAAAACAGCCAAATAAAGCACTATTTTACTGTAAAAATTGTTTGGACTGTTTCTGTTATGCAATGCATCTCCTCTGCACCTACGCACTACAAGCCATATTTCCAAACTAGTACCTAGTAATGTGAATTCCACGTTATTAATACATGTCCAGAAAAACTTTAACACCCAGGAAACAAACCTCTGTTTTTTCATATCACTGATCTGATAAACATTTATAATGCAAAGGTTAGAACATTCAGAGACTTGTTTAAAGCAGTATGTGAACTGCCAGTAATGCTTTGTATTCTCTTGTGTAATTGAGGATGGTTTTGAAATAGGTTTTTTCAAGCTTAAATATTGAAAAGAAAAAAAAAAAACACCAAAGGAACACAGCAAAATGACTGCTGGGACCATGATGGAAACAATCAATATGTTCTCAATTATAAATTTCATCTGCAAGACAAGTCAATCCTAGTTTCACTGAATCACTACAAATTCATTTTACATTTAAAAAAAAAACATATACATAACTCATAGCAGTTTTATTCATGGCAAGATGAAAAAGTGTATTTTAAAATTCATAGAATGGAAATATGTTTATACCATAATTTCCTTTGCCCACTCTCTTAGAGTTTATTTATTTATTTATGTAAATAAAAGACAAACAAGCTTTTTTTTTTAATAATCTGCACAAGGTTATTGTAGGGTAGATTGGGTCAGCAATCATACTTCCCTATGCCCATTTCCCTATGCCATGCCATGTATGGAAATGTTATTAGTTCTGACAGCTGGACCAATTCTGCTGTATCATTTCTGTAGTTAGTCATCCATGCAAGAGACATTCAACCTTTTAGAAATTAGGATAATAAAAGTGTATTAGGACCTGTTCCTTTTAAACAGCATGTTGTGATGGACAGCTGGGCAAGTACAGGGCACAGTGCAGGATGATACAACAATTGTATTGAATTACAACAACTGGGGGTTCCCTCAATGAGCATCAATGTAAGGGCTTTCTAGGACGGGACCTTCACATTGATAATGAAAACTGTTTGGTGATCAATGAGTGATCTGCAGTGCATATTCTTATATTACTCGACTCGGCAGAGAGACTCATAGAAATCGTATGTCTGTGGGCATTAAACCAGCATAAAACAAAATGCTCTTATAGTCCATGTTTTACCTTCAAATAAGACTATACAGAAAAAAAAAACAGTAATTTAGATTTGGCTATGTTTCTTATGTCAAAATAAATACTGTATGTGCCACGAATTCTGCAAAGTCTTGCTAGATAATTGTCCAGTGGCTCCCTAACTTTCTGTAAACTGTAATTTTTGAGTAAAAATAAATGTAATACAAATACAGACTCCTTAAAATAGTAATAATCACCATAAAGATACAAAAACACACATATTTGTGCCTAAACAAAAATTTTGTAATTTAGGCTGAAGCCTATAACCCATTACAGGAATACAGCAGTTTAAATCCATACTCATCGGGGCAGTCTGATCATTAAAATATCTAATTACCATATGCCATCTCCTTGTTGAGGTCTAAACAATATATACACTGTAACTCTTCAAAGTAAAAACTTTTGCTCTCCACAACTGAGTGGAATGGTAGTTCCTCGAGCCAAGTTATCAGCAGAAACTGCCAGACTCTCTATACGGCAAGGATAGTTTATGTGTTTTCAGGGCATTGGCACTGCAAAAGTTAATCAGCACTTCTTCATTTTTAATGTGGTTCCCAACACTCTTAGGTGAAATGTAGAAAATGTAGCCATGATCTATTGTGTGTTAATTTGCTAGACTACTAACTTGGCGAAAGTTAAAAATAATAATAATTAAAATAAAATTTTAAAAAACTCAAATCACTTAGTTTCAATTTAAAATAATCTTTTATCGCATTGTACACCAATGTGTACGGTGCAGCAGCATGATTTATTTAGTGTTACCAGTAGGCTAAGGTAAAAAGAAAGTGCGCTAGGTATTGATTTGATTTTACTACTGTACTGTATATTGTATAGGCCTACTGTACAGATTTATATTTTTACATAGTGTACCCAAAACACATTAGTGTTATTTCAACGCAATGATTTACATTTAAAATAGGTCGAGAACTATAAATATGTGTGCGATTTTGTTGTATTGTTTATATATTTTTATATTTATATATGTTATATATATATATATATATATATATATATATAATATATATATATATATATATATATAGTATATATATATAATATAATTTTATCCATATTATAATGAACTATATCTTGTCTTCTTTGTATTAAAATGCTAGGTGTACATTTAACAAAAACAATGTTATTTTGATTCTTGCATCCTTGCGTGTATAGATGTTATCCTTCGAGCACCCTCTGCTGCAGCAAACCACAACTCAACTCCCTCTATTTATTTGAAAAATGTCTCACAACACTCGGAATGTATGCTAGAGATCTCGTTAAGAAGACGCAACACATATTTAAATCAGTATATTGCAGGTCTCTTCATTGACATATTTTCTCTTAGTACATATGACAAAATGTATACTTTGCAAATTTTTGCAACGAAAATGCATATTGCAGTATATTTGTATGTTTGCGCTGCGACTGGCCCATCTTAGTACATCTACCCCTTGGTGTCATAGACAATACGTGCCAAAAACACACTGTGGTGCTGGGACTAACGCCTTTAACACACTTTATTTTTCTTTATTTTTGGCGAATTTAAATTTGTTTTCTGTTATACCCTAACGATAATACCTAAACAATGCATGATTGACATACGTTAAAACCATTCACTTTGTTCATAATCGTGCATTATATACCAAGTCTGAATATGGTATTACTGCCTTAATTAAACTGAACACAACTTATTCTAAAAGTGTAATTGTTTTTAAATATATTCTCATCTCATCTCTACATTGTGATCATGTATGTAGGTAAAAATACGTATGCTTTTTTTCTGGAAAAATAAAACTTCTTCCAAGATAATATTTTATTTCATAGAGTTTGTTTCATGATAGAACTATATTGCTCTCACACCAGGTACAGCTTCAAACAAAAGCAGAAATACAGACTGCTTTGTTACAGCCTCTTTTTATGTTGTGCATTCAGAATACACCCCCACAATTTCTGCAACAGAAACTTGTTCCATATATGGAGTTGCTGTTTTTCGTAAGCTTCATCTTACTGCTGTATATGTGTGCAGGGCCATCCGTATCTATACTAACATGCTGTGCCTGCGTGTCTGGATCAGGGTCAGCATCAAAAACATTTAGTGACATCAGCTAACCACAATTTGTGTCAGTATTTTTACCTTAGCGCTAAATACCTTTTTCAACAATGTAAGACAATTCCATTGTCTTCATTCAAGTCAGCCTTGTTGCAGCCATCACCTACTGATTTTCTTTACAATTCCATTCCACTGTGTTAAGTGTTAGTAGATAGCTGTCATAAAAAGGTATTAGGCTTTCCCTTTGTTTAATATATAAAATGTAGCGCTCATGTGGTGAGGGGCAGTGGCACTGGCTGCAGTCAAGAACTTTGGTTTTAGGTATTATCACAGCTTCTGTTACTGTACAAGCTCGCAAACCTTAATGGTGACCTCACTGCCATTGAATCCTGTGCCTCTCCCAAGCAGAGACTAACAATGGGATTGATGCACATGTAACCTGAGCCAGATTCCAAAAAGGTTAAGATGCTTGTGAATTAGTTACATAGCCAGTCATGGAGCAAGGAACTTCCTTGCAAAAGATTACAATAAGGATATTATTAATACAGTTCTTGTTTTCTTCCTGTGTTCAACACATGTCTTTCTTCAGGCCCACACTAAACATATGTTACTGTTGTGTTCCTTGCTGGTTTACAATATGTTCAGTAAAGACTTTTCTAATTGTCCACATGCTGTAACTGTTTAAGGAAACTTGTTCTCTTATGTCACAGAGAATACACAAGCACACAGAGAGGGTCAAGTCACATTGGTGTCATAAAGTGGTTATTTCCTTGTACGTTAAATGAAGAATTTGTCTAACACATACGTGTTTCTGCTCCTTGCCTTGCAATTGAGTGATTGTCATTCATTTCACCACTGGGCTTGCTAAAGCTAATGTCATTAGCTTAGTTATGTTCTCCTGACTGATGACTGTTAAGTAACTACACAGATGCTGCCTGCACACTTGTGAATAACAAGCAGGGGCTGAAAAACCGGGATTATTCGTTCTTTCTTCAATACTTTATATACAAGTCAAAACTACAATGATAAATACATGATCCTTTCTTTGTAATACCCTCTCTATTAACTTACTGTGGTTGCAAGCAAATAGACTCGATTTCATTTGCTACAAACGCTGACTATATTATTAGACACAAAGTTTTGTTTTACTGGTTTCTTGTTTTATAGTTATGGATGAAATACATGTTACCCAAAAAAGAATGTCAATACTTCACTGAACATACGGATTCCTATGGCAAAGTGGTGAGTGAATACATGTGAGTACAGTGCAGAGCAGATTAATCACACAGACAACTGCTTTCAGGTGCAAGGATGTTTATTGAAATAATTACAATGTCCAGAGCCTTAAGGCAAAGACCTGTAAATAATAAATGCTGGAGTGATACAGCGGCGTGTATCACTCGTAACTGTAATCCCTGGGTTTGACCACAACCAAAAGTCCAGATTTTACACACACTCACACTAAACACAAAACACAAACACAAGACGGTGAACGATATCAGGTGTATTTACAGATCTCCATGAAATGCAGGGGTGAAAGTGATGTCCGGGTTGCTGCTGGCTTGCGCTACAGCTCCAGATCGTGTTACTCCGAGTCTATTGAGACAAACAACAGCTACAGCCGACTCTAACAAACACATGACAAACACTCACGGTTTTCAGTATAACACGGTGTTCCTTCAAGGTCAAATCCATCAATTTACAAAGGAACAGATTACTTTTCTATGCCCCTATTTTATACCCTCGCTCATGACCCCTTGGTTAACGAGAGCATCCGCTTCTCCAATCCACAGATGCCGTTTCCCATTCGGGTCACTGATTTCGAATTCCATAGCTCAGTCCCTTTTCTAGCCGGCCGACTTCCACCTACCCACGGGATTAAAGTGTCTTGCCTTTTAGTCCAGGGTACACTGTTCCCTTTACATAGCGCTCTCACTGGTCGGGAGGGAGATCTAACATCAAGCGTCATTCAATCTCTGTCACAATCCCATAACAACATCTAACGGAATAGCGTATAAATAAACATTTCATTAGACAATCAAATATACTTTTTCCTATCACTTCTATACTTTTTATTACTTTCATCCAAATTCTCCAGAACATCCATGCTTCAGAATTGTATTGTAATCATAATCCTACAATAATTATCAGACTGTAAAACTGCTATGCTGCCTCTCAGTGGGATAAATTAAATACTGTTCTCTGTACAACAGATGATATTCAAAACAGGGCTGCTCCTCCAGCACCAGGCTAATTGACAAGCTGTGTAAAACATGTGCATTGTTTGGGTGAAAATCTATTGCAGTTTGCATTAAGCACTTTATTACACTTTACCTTCAGTAGCTTATTAAGTTAGCTGCACAGTTTACCCACATTGATATTACTTTTTAGATAGGTATTTTATTTTGTGTAATTTCCAGGTATTACAAAGTGCATCAGTTGTTACGTTTTGGTAC
This sequence comes from Polyodon spathula, assembly GCF_017654505.1. NCBI lineage: Eukaryota > Metazoa > Chordata > Actinopteri > Acipenseriformes > Polyodontidae > Polyodon > Polyodon spathula. The sequence continues at coordinate 3,976,053 of NC_054566.1, read as the reverse complement.
TATAAACCCAATACATTTCATGTCTCCCATTTTCACGATTAATACACTATTAGTAGCAGGAATAAAAATAAGACCCCCATTGCATAGCAGTTTGATCCATTCCTGGTTTTACTATGGGTTTAACAAGACACACCTGAGCTTCTTTCCTATACACTGGGGCTAACGAAGCACATATTAAAACCTGGAATGGGTAAAATTACAATGCAATAGGAGTCTTATTTCCATCCCTGATTAGTAGTATTAGAAAACGATTCAGTACTATCAGCCAATCAGCTTCTAGCTCTAGCAGGCTTCTTTCTATCAGATGGTAGATGCCTACTGGAACATCACTGCATCAGTTCAGGAATATTGCTCCATTCAAATCCATATAAACTATAAGCAACTCTAACTAGAAAACACTTTTTTTTTCCCTCTAATTATGTTTTTGACTCTTTATAAACATTATACATGATATACACTGTAGGATAAAAAATAAGTGTGAACCATCAAACCTATAGCTTCATTAACAACTCTGATAGTTTTTTAATGAAAGAATACAAATAAGTTATACATCGTTGCTAAGATCTAATTGCAAAACAGAAACTGCACACAAGTAATTTACTGCTCCAGCCTCCCAGCTGTGTTTGTAATTTCACCAGACATGTGCACTCAGCATTTGCAAAATGTGTTATTGCTGCTGGAGTCCAGATAAATTATCCCATTTAAAATTCCCAGCTAAATCAGTTTCTGTGACCATTTCACTTAGTCTGCTAAATTCTGTCAGCTGGCTCCATAGCTCCAAGGTTTTGCAAAGCCTGCAGTCTGATTTCTTTTTAGATTGGCTTAAGTAACATCAGATCTGAACAAATCTATATTTATTTTGTTGGTATTAAGAAGGGGAAGGTAAAGTCAGATCCCTCAGAACAATGTTTACAAGAACACCGGGTATACCAGGGTGTAACCATTAACCTGACCCCCATTAACCTGTAAGAAATACATCAGTTACAGAAACCACATAGAACTGGGTAGCCATTTCTTAAATGCACTAGGAGTGCAAGGAAATAAATGTAAATGCTCACAGTCTGTTGTTTGAAACTGCACAGTGTCTTATTACAACAAAAACAAAACTATACTATTCATAAAAACAATTGGGAAGATAACTGTCCTTAAATGCATATTCACAAAGATAAAACAAATGAGTTATTTGAAGATTACAATGTCGGTCTATTGATACTAATCAATAATTATGATTTCATTCATGCAATGTAATTGAGTACATATATGTGTTTGTAATTGGAATGTCTAATTTGCTAAAGGGAAACATAAACCCATTGTTTAACACCAGGATGCTATGCATGCATCAGTTTCAAATGAAAAGCCTCTTCAAGGCCAGCCTTAGATAAGATTTAGGGTATGATCACGGCTATGGCCTTGCATGGCAAGTAAAATTTCCAAGATGTGCTTTAAAAAATGAATGATGCAAATGCATTCAGTTCTTCAATATTGGAACTGATCATGAACTCAAAATATGCAACCTTCAGGCACCGCAGGGCAAAAGCACAATAATATCAGCATAAGGCTAGTATGCGGATACTGTACCAGTGATATAGTGGAAATCCTTGTGATGTACACTGGTCAGTGCTTGGGATAATAGCACAGTCGGTAGTGTGTTAATGTTGGTGTATAGTCATTGGTACAAGGGATATAAATGGGTCTGTGTAACACGAGAGGTTTAAAATGTATATTTGTATTTAGGCAAGAGGATTGCACAGCACTTCATGTGCAAGTAAAATGTAGTAATATGTGAGCACGGGGAATTGCACTTATTAATTCACGTGCAGTTGTACCGAGACTCCAATTGAATGATTGATTAGCAATCGAGTCTCGGTACACCTGCATAAAAGCAGCATGTTTTCACTCACTCGGGGTTGTGTGTTCAGTGAGTGGAGAACAGGATTGGAGAGGAGAAAGTAAAAACGTAAAGTAAATCTTAATTTAACTCCAATCGTTTGTTTGTCTGTTTAGTGTTGGTACGTTTTGTTTGTATATTTATTTTGGCTAAAGTGCCGTGTCTTGTGTTTTGTTTCTCTTGCAACCTTTTATTTTCTGCTCTGTTTAATTATTAAATGCTAAGCAGAAGCAAGTGCTCAGCTTCCCCAAATCTCCACCTCTCTGTTTATTTTGTGTTGGTTCCTGTTTCTGGTCTGACGTCACCTACTACAGCCTTCTTTGTGACACGTGGTGTCAGAGACCTGGGATTACCAGCACCTCCTAGACACAGACCAGAGCGGGAACTGTAGTTTTTTTTTTTTTTTGTGTGTGTGCATGTGTGGGAAAAAAAAACACTGTTTTTGGATTTCAAAAAATAAATAAAGAAATAGGGAGAAGAAGCAGGAAAGCGGCAGCAACAACCGCAGGAGGAGTAGGAGGAGGACACAGATGAGTTCCGCCTGAAGGCTAGAAACCCAGGACGATACAACCATCCGTCGCCGGTGTGCCCCCTATGCGAACAAGGGCATCGCTTTTCTAGCTGTCCCTTCCACAGTTATGAAGAGGAGGAACTAGCGCCCAGATAGGAGGAGCCCGAACGCCCTATGCCTGAGTGAGAGAAGCCTGAGCATCCAGCACCCAGAAGGGTGGAGCATAAGCAACTACCGCCCACAAAGGGGGAGTCGGTGCATCCATGGCCCAAAAAGGGGCAGGAGCCCGAACATCCAAAGAATGAGGTCCTGGAGCATCCACAGCCCAGTAGGCAGGAAACACAGCCTTTCCCGTCCTCTGAGGAGATGCTGGACTGGGTGTTGACCTGCTGTGGGCCAGAGATGGGGAATGTTGGGAACAACATTACTACCCAGTGCCCTTTGTGAAACCGGCAGCCGTGGTGATCAACTACTTGGCTGCTGATATGAGACTGCCCCAGCAGGTTGCATTCCATGTAGGAGGAGCCATGCCTACCTGTACCCTCACTGGGTTGAAGGGAGACTATTTGCTGTTTCCACCTTGACCAGCAGAGGAAGAATTCCTGCTGGTTTTGCCCCGAGAGGGAGAGCCGCACCACTCCCCTGCAAGTGAGGGAGAGCCGCACCAGTCCCCTGCAAGAGAGGGAGAGCGGCACCAGTCCCCTGCAAGTGAGAGAGAGCCGCACCAGTCCCCTGAAACAAGGGTAGACTACACTCCGCTCCCACCTCTGTCGCCAGGAGATTACACGCCGCTCCCACCTCCGTCGCCAGGAGACTACACGTCGCTCCCACCTCCGTCGCCAGGAGGTTACATGCTGCTCCCACCTTCACCGCTTTCACCGGCAGGAGCAGAGCAGCTGGAGCTGCCTCTGCCTCCGCCACCTCCACCGGCAGGAGCAGAGCAGCAGGATCTGCCTCTGCCTCCGCCACCTTCACTGGCAGGAGACTACACGCCTCCGCCACCTCCACCGGCAGGAGCAGAGCAGCTGGTGCTGCCTCTGCCTCCACCACCTCCACCGGCAGGAGCAGAGCTGCTGGAGCTGCCTCTTTTGGCTAAAGTGCCGTGTCCTGTGTTTTGTTTGTCTTGCAACCTTTTATTTTCTGCTCTGTTTAATTATTAAATGTTGAGCGCAAGCAAGCGCTCAGCTTCCTCAAATCTCCACCTCTGTTTATTTTGTGTTGGTTCCTGTTTCTGGTCTGACGTCACCCACTGCAGCCGTCTTTGTGACAGCCCCATAAGAGCTATAATCTTGAATTGTTATCTTTCCAATAGCGAGGGGGGTAATCTTCAGCAGACATAACTTCTGCCTTAATAAGGCGTGTATGCAGTGTCCTGAGTGCTCATTTTGTCAGGCATTTCAGTTACTCTCATGTGAAAACCCATCAGGGTGTTTAATAACCCTGCACACCAACCTGCGGTCAGCAGCCCACACCAACCCCATTTATTTTTATTTATGTCACTGTTGCTTTCGCCTGCAATGCATAAAGAGGAGTGGAACATGACAGCGGCCTTTTGAGGTGCTAGATCATTTTAAAAAGGAAGTCTAGCACAACACAAATCTTTCTCATTCCCTCTTGCAGTATATCATCTCTTATGCTTGAAAGCTAAGGCAGGCTTCACAATGTAGTATTTTAAGAGTGAAAATAAATCGATACTTTGGGATTTAAAATTCTTTACTCCATGCACCAAATAAAGTTACCAAACCAGAAATAATAATCAATTTAGGGGCTGTAAATAGTCTTTTTTTCGGAGATTCTGCGCTAATGACGATTTGGAGTTAATGGGGATTTGCGCTAATGGAGATTTGTTACATGAGTGGGTCATTACGGAACAATACTGAGCCAGACACAGAGCATTGGGTGTAATAAAGAAACCTATGAACTCTGCAATCGCTGGATAAAGCAATCCGTGGATACATAATTATGCCGCTGTCAGGAAAGGATTTAAAAGAGAAAGAAGATCCACGTCATCAAAGTGGTGAGACCATTCCTTTTTTTTATTAATCTTTGCTGCTGGATTTGTTTGTAACAGAGGGGGATCTGTGCTGACTCTTCTGGTGTGTTTAGAGTGCTGCAGGAAGAGTGAAACAGCCTTACAATATCCGCCTGTCGGTCATCACAGTGACATGGAAAGGTGGGAGAGAGGGTGTGTGGGCTTTCTCTCTGAGTGGCTGAGAGGCGGGCCTTGGGGGGGATTGCTAGCCCTATAAAATAGTATTCTGCTGTTCCCTCAGCTCGACCCCTGAAAGACAAAACAACGAGATAGTGGAAACTCTGCTCCAAGACCGAGAACGGTCGGAAGGGAAAATTGTAATGTCGGACCTTGTCCAACATAGGACCACAAATGTCAGCTGGTTTAGTTAAGTCTTTGTTTAAGACTGTTATAATAATCTTTTTTTTCATAAGAGTAACTTAGATTGGCCTCCAGGATCAATGGGTTTGTCCTCCTGACTAGTTTTCTCAAACTGACAGCATTGCTACCCTGAGCTTAGCTAACCAGGACTTTACCAACAATGCCTACAACTCAACATCATCTTTAGAGGCACAAATACTCAAAATCTTGTAATCAACTGGAGATAAAGTCCATTGGACACTTTGCAGCTGTTAAAATAACAAGGACATTATTGCAGGACAAATGTTGAACACTATAATCAGTTTGCCTTCAGGAAAGGTAGTCCAGAAGCTTAGGTTCCCCAGAGGTTGTATTCTCCTCGTACTTTTGTCTATCAAGTACCCTGGGATCTCATGGTTATGTAATATTCTTGGGCCAAGATTGCATTCCTCTCTGGTAACGCAGTTACTAAGCCACATTGTATATGTAAAGGTGAAGTGAATCCTCTACAAAACCATTTCGTTTTGTTGAACTTTAGAACTCCTGTGGAGTACCTTATAAGGTGTGTTTTCATTTATTGGTTTAGACCTTTTCTAGCCTCAGCGCTTCAGGTTGGTCTAAGCCAACTTTTTAAAGGAGACAACTCTGTGATTATTAAGAGTATGTAATACTAAACTTTGAAACAAGATTGTTCTCACAGGAAATGGTTGTAATGCATATTTGTATTGCTTAGATCAGTTGTGAGACAACCAACATCAATTCAATACAAAAAGCTGTTTCATAAAGCAAAGCTATTATGTGAATTAGTAAATGGAAAATCTCAATACAAAATTACCAACAGAAACTACAGCACATCACTTGAAAAATTCTTTCAGAAGCAGACCTAGTGCTTAAAAATACATATTTTTGCCTCAATATGTAAGAACCCAGGAGTATGATGGTGAAAATATATGGGGATAGTAAAATGAAAAATAATGAAAATGTAGATTATATAAAATGTCCTTTTAAGCAGCCATAATTATTCATTACCACTGTGACCAGTTAATTCAGTGATTCTGTATTCATTTTTTGTTACAATATATTATTATTATTACCATTAACCGTTTGCGTTCCTATGTCGGACCAGGTCCAACATTACAATTTTCCTTTCCCGTCCGACATCATCAAAAAGACGTCTAGAACAGGTCTCTAGTCGTTTTTTCTCTGGAAAAAGCAGAGAAAACCTTTCAGTGCCAGAGCGAGACTGAAAAAAGGGGCGGATCTGAGCACCACAGACATAACAAGGACATAAACAAACAAGAGAGTTGCTTCCACATTCAGTGCTCTAAAAATATCATGGGCCAAGCTTTTTGAGATGCTATAGTAATAAAATAATGACTTGGATTGTATTGTTGAGGAGTTTGGTGATAAAACGAATGATCAGGAGATGATTTATCAGTATGCAGTAAGAAGTATGTGGTAAATACAGCAAACAAGGGATGAGGCAGGGCTGGAGATGCAGTACTGAGTGTCCTGTTGATATGCAGTGCCTTTTAAACCTGTTTTACTGTGAATAAAACTACTTTTAAACAGCGCTTGTAATAAACAGCACATGTGAAAATAAATTGGACCTGATGCGCTTGAGGGGCGCTGAATAAATGGACCGCAAAGGGTCAATACAATTCGACTAGAATCAACCATATTGGACATGTGCTTTGAGAAGTAAATACTGGCTTTTGTTTGCTTAATGAATTCCCAAACAGTATTTTGTAAAGCAATGCAGATCTCAGCTTCCCCTAACTGCATTTAAAGATGATTATAAACTCACCATTAAAACCCATTATCCTCCCACTACACAATTACAGTAGGCTATTATACTGTTACAGTCAGTATTTCTGTTTTTAGTGTTGTCTGTTAACTGTTCAATCAACCATTAAAAACAGATACCACCCCAGCTGTGCGCTGTGTACTTTGTATTTTTTGAAAGGAAATGGATAAAGGCTTCCTTTATCCATTTGTGGTCATTGAATCCCTGTTCCTAATGAGCAGATAACTACAGGGAACAGACTTGTCAGTGGGTACGCTCCTGCAGATTTGCAGTGCTGGAGCAATTGATGAACATCTAATTTGCTTACTAAACATGTTGGTATTTTGTAATAGATCATTCCTGTCTTCGATCCCATTAAATTCTTTTGAAAGGCAAAGCAAACCTTAGGGAAATTGTCTTCTGCTTCAAATATGCAGTGGTACCCCAAATATCACGATTTACCAACGTGGAAAGCTAAACGACGGCATAGGATATTTGTTCTCCATGTCAGCCCAAAACTGGGTATCTGCAGTGATGACTGATACGGCTGTAGTTGTATTATGATACCAGTTTTTTGTTGTCACCATTGCAGAACAACTTTTCAGAGCATTAAATGTTGATCTGCAGTGGTCGACCCATCAATTCCTTAATGATCTTTAAGTAGAATGTTTCCTATGCATGTGTTTTTACAGTTTAAGTGTAAGAATAGAAGACTTAATGTTCTAAGGGGAAGGTGAACTTTCAACTTGAGTTTAGAGAAAAGTTTTCTGTGTAGCTTTGCTGAGTGTGAAAACCACATGGTTGTGAACATCAAATATGTTTTGTACCTGTACCGATGAAAATATATGTGCTGGCTGTATTTATTTACCTTTGAAGGCTTTAAATTGTCACTGACCTTTTAATGTATATTAATATGTCAAATTAATACTTGAGCGTGAAGACAATCCTCACAACCTTTAAAAAATATTAGAAACCAAATTACAAAAACAAAAGATCCTTGTTAATTTCACTGGGTTTAAATAGGCTAGCTACTATTCAATTATTATTTTTTGCCAAATCGAAGATTAATATCGATGTTTATTTTAGAAAGAATTTACCTGTTTTTTTTTTTTTTATCTTTATTTTTCAATTCAAGCAGAGAATGGGTGAAATTGACCTTTTTGCTTTAAAAAATCCACATACTTTTTATGCCATTGAGAAATGCCTCATTTAGCGAAACCAGTTTATCATTTCCAACATGCAACAAAACCGTGGTTACCAACATTCTAATTGAAATAACATTTGGTTTCAGCGGAGCTACAGCTTGTAAAGATAATGATCCAACACAAATTTAAAAATGTTCTCAAATAAACTATAGAAAACGCAGCATGCACAGACTTTTATAGCGTAAATTTACGAGTAAAAATATGCATAGACGAAAACATTAGATAGTTGAACAGAACTAACTTACACTTATTATTCGGAGTCTGAGCTCCCCCTTCTTCTGCTTCAGCACAGCTGGAATCAGAGTCACTGGAAGGCAAGGCAAATAGATCCGCTTCATTCTGCCAGGGTATTGTGCACAATATTCATTAAGTGTTCATTTTCAAATCAAACTAGTCACTGTCACAGTATACCTATAGCAAAAGCTTACCTACACCTTAACCTGCTAAACTCAAAGTGTGTGCTTTGAATGACAGGCACTTTGGCTAGCAAATGAAAGTGCACAGCGAGTGCAGGTCTTGATGATTGACAGTCATTTAAATGAATGAGAGCATTCAGTCAACAATGTGAGAACAGCGTGAAAATGACAGTAAAACTACAGTGCTAACAGACCACTGAGATGACTGACAGCAACCCCCTAGCCATTCAGACGGGAACGGAGACAGGACAGACAGCAAGTACAGAAACTACACAAACTAGAGATGATTTCTTAATGATTATTTTTTGTAAGAAAATAAAAAAAATAGCGAGTGGTTTTATCAATGTTTATCCTATATACATTTATTTCAGTCAAATTCATATTTTTGGGGAATTTGACATTTTACGAGCTTTACCGATTGACATCGAAAATTAGCAAGCCTAGTTATAAATGTTTCTGCCAACATTTTAAAATCTTTCACGCCAGCATGTTCTGTATTAAACTCTTGCACCTTGTTATATCAATCTGCCTTACAGTGTTCACATCAAGGCTACTCAGACAATTTCCCAGCCAGTTTAATAGTTAAGCAAGGTTCTGATTCTTTAGGAACGTGCTTCCACACACAGATGTGTGTGTGTTATAGAGGTCACTGTTTACAGCTTCATTGATTTAACCATTTCTATACAGTGCTATGCAGATACACATATCTGATTCCAGAAGTGTCTGAATATGTTGTATATATAGAGGCACATTTTTTTGTTTATTTTATGCAGAAAGGGCTTTGATTAAAATGCGTATTACAACACATATGATTATAAACTGCTTTGTTGTTTTTTTTTTTTTTTTTTTTGTTTAATTACACAGTTGCTGATTTCCCACATGTAATTCTATAATGTATCTGCATGGTATTGGTTCTGCCCCATCAGTGACTCCTTTCAGATCAGTAGCCAACCAGCTGCTTCCCCTAATTACTGACATGCTTTGCATCCAGGAAGATGCTTAACCCAGAGGACACTGGGTGGTCTGAAACAACCTAGGAAATGCTGTATCTGTGTAGCACATGTCTGTGAAGGTTAGGTGTGCAAACTGAGAATTATTTTACCTAGTGTAGTACCAGATGTCATGTTTTAAAAAACTTTAGCAATAGTTTATGTTCTTTTTAAATATGCACATTCAAGAACCATATAGTGAATGGGCGTGCATAGCAGGAAATATTTACGAAAGTATATTGTCAGCTAAAACCACATTACAAAAACAGGTGGCTTGAGGTTGGGTACAGTACTGTGTTACACATTCAGTGAAAAATTAAGAGGAAAGACTTTAAGAGGATTAGAAATAAGACTGATACTTTCCAGTGAACATTATACTGGATAGGATTATAAATTGTGAGGAGTGTTGTACTACAAACTGCTTCAGGTTTAAACATGTTAAAATCTTCTGGGTAAACACTGAAGAAAATGTGTAATGCTGTATAGACCATGTTAACCTCTCCAAGGCTGTCAAGCTCACTTGTGAAGGGTTTTTAATTGTCCTCTTTGTTATTGCAGAAAACAGTGCAAAACGTCCATGCCTATAGCTGTGGCAAAATACAACCTTTACTTTCCATCTGCTAACTAGGAATAAAGTCACAATCAAATTCTGCAAATATATCAAATAAAAGCCACAATTTACTCCCTAGCACATGTTTTCTAAATATTGGCTTGTGCCTGTGCTGGAAGTGTTATAGTTCAGAGTGAAGTGATTGAGTTTGTGGTACTTTTACTTCCCTTGCCTGCCTCCTGGGTTATCTGAAGGCCTCCTCTTAACAATCAAGCTATTTTTGATTTGTGCAAGGAGCTAGGGGAGAGTCACCTAGGAGTCACGCTGTACCCATCTTGTCAAGGCATAACTGCCGCAATGTCTTTCACTGTGACTCTAAAACTTTTCAAAGATCTATGGGATAAATTACTGGCATATTGCAGACAGCTATAACTGTATGTTCTCAGGTTACATCTGTATTGGGCAAGACAGACAATGGACCTTCTCTTAAAGCAAGTAAAAAGTTCCAAAGCGGATTGAAATAAACCCATGTAAAACTTGAAACAAATTACTCAGAACAATTACTCAGCTCATCCTTCCCGACATTTTTTTCTTGTTATCCGCTACTATTAGAATTGCTGTATTCTTCAGAAAATGTGCATTTACCTCCAGCAATGGAGTTTATCCAAACGTTATCACAGATCAATGTATGATGGTTTGCATACTCATACTTTGTGTTTTTTGTGGGTTCTGTTGCATTGAAAATCAATTGCAGCTATGCAGACCTGCAATGCATCACGTAAATGTAGCTTTGAGAATACTTTCACAATATTTATAAATACATCTGTTTTATTCCAAAAGCATCAGACATTGTGCAGGATTAATTAAAGTTGCACAAAATGCTTGGTTATTTTTTTATTTATTTGCAGGCATGGTTTTGGTTGATATCAACAGAGTAGATATTAGACATCAGCTGTGTTCAAGTTAAGAAATATGAACACTTAGGTTTCAATTCAAGGGAACATCTGCACATTGATAATGCTTGACTTGCAGGAAAGAGAAAGAGATCCTGATGATAGACTGGAATCTGGGGACAGGACTCATCTGTGCTCCAAAGTTCGGACAGGGAGTATCAAAGCTGGAATTAAGAGTTAGACATCTGTGGCCCAAGAGCAGGAAGGAAAACATCAGTTTTTGGCCAAGCTCAGAGTCAGAAATCTTCAGATGCAGAGCCAGAAATCTCCAATTCAGACACAAATTAGGATGTTTGAAGAATGATCTGTGCTTATTCCCGACCCACGCTACTCTCCTAACCAGAGTTTTTGGAGCAAAGACTAATGAAACTTGCTTCTGAATCCATAAATAAACTAATAGTCAGCTAAATGTATTGCAGATAGATTGCCATTGTCATCTCCTCCACCTTTGTGTCCTGTCGTGTTGACAGTGATGTAAGCACTAATACTATAGGCTGTAGGTGGGCACATGCGCAGATGCTGCCTATTGTGATTGGAGGGGACACATAGCCCCCGATAGTTTTAACTGATAAACAAAGATTTCAAAACAGTTACTTAAAGTTTTGTTACCATATATTCTAGTTATTTGAACATAGAGAACACTTTATATATTGTAGCGATCCATGTAATTGTGTTTTTGTATTCCTACTATTTCTACTCTATTTCCCGCTGCATTGTGTTCCCTTCCCGCTGTGTATTTCCCGCCATTTGCTTGTCTACTTTGTGTCTGAGACTGTATGTGTAATTCCTAGCCTGCGTGTGGTGCCTCCTGTGTCTTCCCTATGATTGGTTGTTGTTTGTCTGTGCCCATTGGTCCTGGTGTGCGGCTGAGGACAACTGGTATGTGTGTAAATTCCGTTACATGGTTCAGCATAAAAGGGTGGAGCTAAGTTATAAAAGGTGCTGATGTTGTTGATGTTCTGAAAGCGGGTTGAATCCTGTAACTGAATCCTGTGTTGCTGACTGAGCTGTGGATTTGGGACTGGGTGCGGAGAGACAGTGGTGCTGTAACAGAGTGGTCGATTTTGGTTAGGGTGCTCGTGAGAGTGTCCAGTAGCGTGTCTGGTTTGGGTGCTCTTGAGAGCATCCATCAGAGTATGTGTGTATGTTTGCAAATAAAAAGGATGTCGTCTCTGCTTTCTTCCTACTTTGCCAAAACACTTCAATATTTATATTCTAGTTATTTGAACATAGAGAACACTGTATATATTGTTATTCTAGTTATCTGAACATAGAGAACACTGTATATATTTTTATTCTAGTTATTTGAACATACAGAACACTTAATATATTTTTTTATTCTAATAATTTTAACATAGATAACTTGGTTTTGAGGGCTATGTTTTCTCAGCCGTTTCAAAACGGATCGGGACATCATTTTATATGCTCTGCGTCTGTGTAACAGATAATTTTTTTGTTCAAGTTTCGTGAAAATCAGTGCAGTAGTTTTGAAGTTACAGAATCGCGAAAAAAATCATTTTTGACAAATAGAGGGTTTTTTTGCGCTAAAATAACTACTAAATGTCTGAGTGTTTAAACACCATATCTGGCAGGTGGGTGGGCCCTCATGAGGGAAAGCTGTAGTGAGAAGAGCAGGCTCTGGAACAGCTTTCCCAATATCTTTCAGTGGGAGCCCACAATACAGGAAGGAAGGCGATATCTACGACAGTACCTGTGGATCACAGCTGTAGCAATCACTCAATAAACCCAATGCCTTCCACAATCCAGCCCTGGCATGATACAGACATGGATGGAACCTACCAACAAAATCCAGATTCTAGTGCTGCAGTGATATTTAAATCACAGCCACGGGACATATACAGTATTGAACACTATAGAGAAACTCTTATTTACTCTCAATTTTATGACATTGCTAATGATTTTGAACTGGACATCATAGGAATTGTGTCCAACTAAAGCTAGCCTTGGTGAATGTTAACAAACAAACTGGACCTATCAATAAAATGTTAGTGTAAAATGAAACAGGATTGTGCTTTTGACTACAGCTTTAAATTGCGTGAAGTCGCTGGTAGCCATCCTGTACTAGGAACTCTATTGGAAAGGCGCAGGCTAAGTAGTCTGATTATGGACCAGCATGATAGTTTCTGACTGACCTACCATACATTCATTTTTAATTCTCTATTGCCATTAAATATATATATAGAGAGAGAGGCTAAATTGCTGTCAAGTGGTAGAACGCCATGAGAGTCCATGAACTGTAAACAATACACAACGTAGATGACGTTACATTATATTTATATAAATATATAAATAAAAAAAACCTGTCCCTAACACAACCAATTAATTTAAACCACCCCTACTCTTTATAGATGCTTCCCAAATAAATTATTTTCAGAAAAAGCAGCATATTCTTAAATTCAGAAATTTAAAGCAGTGGCTTTCACAGTCACTAGCTGAGACAAACCTTTCTCTTAACAATAACAATAAATACATCCTGTAAATGGTAGCCCAGTGGAGTAGGTATAGTAACTGGACTTCTGCCTTTCACCATTGGAGTCCTGCTCAGCCCACCAGTTCTAATACTGTAGATATCTCAGCAAGACCAGGCTCCAATAGTGGCTGTGTCTGCTTATGCTACACCACACACTGCTATCAAATTAATTCTACCACCCTAATAGACAGTTTAACATCTGAAATAAATAACATACTATACTGCTGATGTTTTGTTTCACAATCCTTTTTGTTGATATCACAGACCGTATTGAATTCTTGGTCATAAAAATATAGCAAGATGGGTTTAGCCAGGTTTCTGCTGCTACATACAGCCCATAGGGTTGTCAGGACAGCAAGACGATTCTGCCAGTCTCACTGGAATGACCTGTTTTTCAAACCTAGATGTCAGGATAATAATACATTTTTAGGTAATGAAGCTAGGTGAGACCAAGAGTACAATTAAGGCAAACCACTGTGCCTCTCGGCCAGCAGCTTCTGTCTCTCAGCTGTCAGAAAGCTGTGATGGCCCGGTTCAATTCTCCACCAGGATTTGTAGCCCTGCCTGATTTGGTGGCAATTATTTTTAAGGGTTGCACTGGATGCCATGGGACATTAGCCCCTGGTGAACTTAGCCTCCCCTCTGCACAGAAATGTAGTGTTTTGCTTTTCATATGATAGGACTCAGGAGTTCAAATTACTAACAAATGCTTATGGAGTAGTATGCTTCTGTCTGTTGAGGGTAACAAAGATAAATCCTATACTTTGAAGGATTTAACATTTTGGGACAGTGTTGAAAAATTGATTTTTCTCTATAGGACAAAACAATAATATTTGTGATAGATCAGGGCATATTTAAATACATATTGAGATTATCCCAGGATTTAAAATAGCAAAGCTAGGTTAAGAGAAATAGGCTGTCAATGGACATGGAACTTGTTCTTATTACTTGTCTTGTTGAAGCAAAACCTGCATGAAAGATGATTTTAATGAAAAAAACTGCAGTGTGAAATATGGAAATAAACATGTTTACTAGTGGGTTAACATGGGTTAAATAAATAATAATAATTTTATTTTTGAAAAGCAAACAAAGAAAGGACAAATGGTATCTTCAGTGTAGCTGTCTTGGTCCTGGTTTAGAATAATAATGTGGTATAATAATAATCTTTATATAGGGCCTTTCATAGTGGACCACCATCACAAAGTGCTTTACAAGATACAAGACTAGGGTTTGTGAACTACGCATCAGCTGCAGAGTCACTTACAAGAACGTCTCACCTGAAAGACGGAGCACAAGTAGGTTAAGTGACTTGTTCGGCATCAACCAATGAGTCAGTGACTGAGCTGGGATTTGATCCAGGTACTTCCTGGTTGCAAGCCCATTTCTTTAACCACTAGACCACACAGTCTCCTGTCACAGTCCCTTAAAAGGGTAAATCCATATGGGGCATGGGTACCACAGTATCAAATTAGTAAATACATCTGGTATAACAGAAATGCGTAACTGGATAAAGCATTTGATAATCATTGTTGGAACCATGATGTTTTAATTAGAATAGGTAACCCATTTAAGATGCAAAGTGGTCTGGACTGCCTTGTTCTTCCTGCTGGTAATGTCACTGTGTATCAGTTAAATGAAGAGCAATGACTAAGACTATATTTACTTTAATGAGCAGGTTCCAAGAATTATCGAAGTGTAAATGTTTCTGATCCCAGGTTGAATGTATGATGAGATTGTCTTTTCAAGTGATGCTGTTGTTTTCAGGGATGTGAAATTACTGCTCTGTTTCTGGTCGTCTTGCCAGGAAACACTTCAATAGGTTTTTATCCTGGTTAAAGAATTAATGCATCAAATAAAATACTATAAAGAAAACATAAAATACTGTACAGTATCATTCAGAACCACCATGCACATAAACTTTTGGATAACATACCATAATATCAGCCTTGTTATCATTTCCACTGGAAATATAGGAAAAAATGAGACATTTCTTTAGAGTCAGCAGCTGTGAAAGTATCACTTTTCCAATGCCCCAGTTGTAATTTCACTCAAACTAAAGGCACCACAGTGAGGTTACTGAGATAATGGTACTGACAGTGATGTGTCAGACATAGACAATTCAAATCTCTGAGGTCCTATACAGATATAAGAGTGATATAGCAGATTACAGGGGAAATGTTCAGGTTAGGGTGGCTTGCCTGGTATATAAAATGACTGCCTTTTCATATCCTTGGGCAGAAAGTGACTGCTATCACTTGATGCTGCCGGGGTAGACAAAATCCTTCCCAGAGAATGCCAACAAACATTTTATTTTTCATAATACATGAGCTTGTAAAGTGAAACTTTCAAACTGTGCTTTAAAAAGCTAAATAACAAAACTAAGTGCCTGATTTACGAAAGGGCTCTAAATGTAGCTGTAACGTATACATTAAGCAGTGAGCCTAACGTGCACCATAAATCTAAATGTACTGACCCAGTTACTAAAAGTGAATGCATTCATTTACATACACACTATCTGGCTAATGTACATACCATAGCATGCACACTATATGCATTGTGAGCGATAACTCAATCTGCACGATAATGTCCCTTACCCGTGACCACCATGATATAAAAAGCCCCAGCAGTCCAGGCGTATCCTTTGGTCAGTGGTTTATTGTGAAGATGGAGGTGGCTTACATTGAGTGAAAATGATCGAACAACAGACACAGCACTCAGCAGAGGACAGGCAGGGGCAACGTAAAGTGAAACTGCATTTGGGGAGTTAGAAACTATAGTGGAAGAGGTTGTTTTAAATTATAATACCTTGTTTGGTCCAGTATTTTTTTAACCACTCTATTATTTATATCACTGTAATGAGCTACAAAAGCTAAGAAATTATAACATTAATTCACGTTTATTAAGTTGTTATTTACAGGTAATTTACATTAGTTTATATGCAAACTGGGTAACACTTTATATTTAGGTGCTGCTTATTAATGTTTTATAAATATATTGTATATGCCCAATAACTATGTTATGGGGTGTTAATAAAGCATTATAGATGGTTTATAACCATGCAAGTTGCTTATTCTCCTTATGCTCTGTCTTTCAGGTGAGATGTTGTTGTAAGTGACTCTGCAGCTGATGCATAGTTCACACATCCTAGTCTTATATCTTCTAAAGCATTTTGTTGTGCCTCAGCAGCAATGAAAAAGATAGGATGTTTTTTATTTTTCTGGTAATGTTCATTTTTAAAGTTTCCCATGATAGATCTGCACATTATTTGGTAGATTTTCCACATTTTTCATATGGTTCTACTGTGAATTTACCACAGTTTGCCATTAGTTGCAAAATGTATTTTTAATATGCTTCAGCATACCCCTGGGCTTTACAATTCTTATCTTTGTAATATTATGATTTCATGGTCCTTTATTATGCTTTGCTATGCTTTAACTATAGTACATATTTTAAAGGGTTGGTTAAATTGCTAATTTAATAAAACAAAGTTTGTGTCTGTGCCTCTTTAAACTGCTTTTACTTACTAATTTAAATGATAGTTCATTTTGATTTAGTTGGTGGTGGCTGACTTAGATTTTCTTCAATATCAAGATCCTGATGAACCATAATAAAATATCTAATAAAACTAGCTGTTTGTAAAATTGTCTATCAACAAATTTACTAAACTATAGTTCATATGAGACAAGAACAAAAAAAGCCTTGAAGTTCTAAGAAAACAGTTTTATAACCTCTGTCACATTAACCTTGTATAGTTTTTGCAGTCAGAAGGGAGGGACAGAACAATTCCTTGCTGAGCAACTTGGTAGACCAAAAGAAGGCGTTTGGGTCTCCAGAGAAGAAGAGGCATGGATATTTCTAAGAGGCAGTGACACTGTTTGGAACTGCATCATGAGAGCAGGTCCTGGGAGGCCCAGTGACATGCTTCCACTGACGTTGTGACATTGTGCTCAATGGAACGTGACAAGTACCTGCTGGAAAAACACAATGGTAGCTTAGATAGTGTCAGCAGAGCGTGGGATGCCATATATCTAGTCCTCTATCTGATTTCAATGGCACCAAATATATATATATATATATATATATATATATATATATATATATATATATATATATATATATATATATATATATATATATAATCACTTATGCAGCTTTGCAGTTGCTGATTTAACCCCTTGTTTGCTGATGCCCTTTTGATGCTCTGTGCTACAAGAATTTTACACCAAAATTACCATATGGTCCATTTAAGATACTCTCGGCAACTCTATGGAGGTGTACAGTGAGATCTGGACCATGTACATGGCAATCTTCTTATACCATGCCGTGGTCTTCCTTGCAGCATTGTACAGCTCCAGCATCTGGTCTGACCTGTCCATGCTCCCCATGTATTTGTTGTATTTTTTATTTTTATTTTTTGTTTAATTGACGAGTACATAAAAATACAATGAAACCAACAATTGCAATCTTTCTTTTGTTTGTTTGTTTGAAGGGAGAAAAAAAGAGATATCAAGGTTTAGAGGGGTAGGGGAGAGGAGAAAATTAAAATCAATAATTACTACTCTAAATCCAATTTCTTTTTTTTTTTTTAAATGTGAAAAATTAGATTCATTTTGAATAAAATTGTCAATTATATGTTAATTATTATAACAAAAAAATTAATGAAGCTGAGCTTTTACCTATAGCCAAAATTATATGAGAGATAGAGAGAGAGAGAGAGAGAGAGAGAGAGAGAGAGAGAGAGAGAGTGTTCAAAAACAGCAAACAGCTCTAAAACCAAGGAGAATCAGGATCCAACAAGATACTCATCAATCACTAGAAATACTTAATGAAGAAGAAAAGTAATTGATCAACTGGAAACTCACTATTTTAAATAATTTCCTACAACTTTCCAGCATCTGTCTTCTATATATATATAGTATATATATATATATATATATATATATATATATATATATATATATATATATATATATATATATATATATATATATATATATATAGTTTCTTTGATGTTATATCTGTGTATAGTGGATCCCATTACAGAGGACATCTTGTTCTGAAGCCATCTCCCCAGGCTGACTCAATTAGATTAGAGGCTTTGATTAGCATGCTGGCCACGTTTGATCTTCCTAACTACAGCTTTTAATAATTACTGACATTTAGCAAACAAAGAGCTCAATGTAGTTGTTTTAAAAGACTACAGGTAAGATAAAAGAAGCTTGTTGAGGGTTTAGTACACGTGCTATAATACTTTACATCAATCTCATTAGTAGAGTTTAATTAAAAAAGCTAGAGCCCAGTTCATTTGATAGAACAGTACAGCTCTTATTTTTAAATTTTCCAAATGACCTATTATGTAATATATTGAAGTGTGATGCCTTTCTAAGCATCAGTTAAAATCTGTTTATTTCATTCTGTTTGTGTTTTGTTTTTTTTGTTTTTACTCCGGTCACCACAAAATAGCTGACCTAACTACACTAATGAAGACAAGGTTACACATTACAATACGTGTCTCTAATTACTGTGTATTTACATAGTAGCTGCTTAATAAATACATGTGTACTTACACATAATTATAATGTTACAGTGCACTTAATGTGAAAATATTTTTGCATGATATAACCTTAATCCTAACCCTAACCCTAACTGATTCCCCAATGCTAAACCAAACTCTAACCCTTAACCCGTTTCTGATACAACTGTGTACTTATATTCTATCTATCTATCTATCTATCTATCTATCTATCTATCTATCTATCTATATATATATATATATATATATATATATATATATATATATATATTTTTTTTTTTGAAGTACATTGTGACTATGTGTAATAACATTATAATTAATAGTAGCCATTTATAGCCCTATAGATTCTATTTGAACTCCCAGAGTTTACAGTCTTGTTATGTGCAGCTATAAGATTATAAGGTTTATTATGTACAGGTCACGTGGGCATCTTAAGCGAGACAAATATGTCAGTTTATTTTATTATGATAACCACACAGACTTCACAAAAACAAAAGAAAGTTTAGTGGCAAAACAAAAGCATTGAAAAACAAGCAAAGGGACATGGTAATGTGTGCTGCTTCTTCAAGCTATTGTAAACATCTACAACTAATTATAACAGCTAAAGTACACCAAACTGTGCAACAAAAAGCCTGTCATTGTATCCTCTGGTGACATGGATACCCCACCTTCAGTCTCGTCATTTATCTTGCCACTAGAAGCCCTTGATACGATTATAGGCTTATCATGCACACGTTGGTGTGGTTTAGTCCTTATATAATTATGTGTAAGTACATATGCATTTACTAAGTAACTACTATGTAAATACACAGTAATTAGAGACACTTAATGTAAAGTGTTTCCGAAGACGTTAACCAAAATGACTGTCTACTTGACAGAGTTAGTGGTTAATGGGATAGAGGTCACCTCAGAGTATTTGACTGTGTTCACCACAAGACTTGTGTTGTATCTAATTTTACATGGAACACTATCGCATTCCAATGGGAATATGAGATCATTACAGAAAGTTTAACTCTCAACACTCACAAACCAAAACATCTGTTTACTTGACTTAGCATTCACATTTAGCTATGATGCCACTTCTTATGTCAGTAACTATGCAGACAATAATTTAAAGTGGCTGCAGATAACACATACTTGTATAATTTGTATTGATTACATAACTCTCAAAATATGCAGTTTTTAAAGAAACATATCACAAAAAATGTGTTTTCAATTTGATACATGCCATCTGCTACTATGCGAGGTATAGGGCAATGTGTTTTCAATTTGAAACATGCATCTGCTACTATACGAGGTATAGTGCAATGTGTTTTCAATTTGAAACATGCATCTGCTACTATACGAGGTATAGGACAATGTGTTTTCAATTTGAAACATGCCACCTAGTATTATACGAGGTATAAGTCAATGTGTTTTCAATTTGAAACATGCATCTGCTACTATACATGTGATACATTGATTACCAGCTGTATACTGCATGTGATCCATTGATTACCAGCTGTATACTGCATGCTATCCAATGATTACCAGCTGTATACTGCAGGTGATCCAATGATTACCAGCTGTATACTGCATGTGATCCAATGATTACCAGCTGTATACTGCATGTGATCCATTGATTACCAGCCTTATACTGCATCTGATCCAATGATTACCAGCTGTATACTGCATGTGATCCATTGATTACCAGATGTTTACTGCATGTGATCCATTCATTACCAGCTGCATACTTCATGTGATCCAGTGATTACCAGCTGTATACTGCATGTGATCCAATTATTACCAGCTGTATACTGCAGGTGAACCAATGATTACCAGCGGTATCTCCTTCTGGAGGATTTCTTCTGTCTATAATATCACTTTTTAACAGATAAGTCTAGCTAAGCCTTGCTCACATGATATCTGTTATACTTACACTTCCTGGGTCATTCACCTCAGCATGTGCAACACTAACTGAAACAAAGATTTCTTTAACCAATGTAGTACCATCATCTATCATGTTTTCAAATAAAAATAGATGTTTACTATGAGTTGAGTTTATTTTAAAACTATACATGGGAGACCTATATAACAAATGGAAGTGCACACCAGGTAGGGATAATTTTGTGAGTTACAAGCACTTTATTACTTTGTTTGTCCCTAGATACTGTACATTCCAACTCAGACAGTGCATGTTTGGAAAAGTGTGTCTGTTACCATGAACAGATGCCATCACAATAACAATGCCAGCTTCACTTCTCTTCCAATTATTTTCTAATACAAGTAAATTCCAGCCTAGAGTCCTGGGGATGTATACCAGCTCTATGATCTTCCCTTCCCCTTGCAGCGTTGTTCCCAGTGGAAACCTAAGATCTAGCAGTCACAACCAATGCATTCCAGAAAATGTGTTCGTTCCCCCAGGCGCAAGAAGAGAATCATATAGAATAGAATTCTGGGTGCTATTCAGTGAGAAGTTTGTACTATCCTCAACAACACAAGTTTGAAAGCATGGTTGACACTTGTTTATTATTAAGAGGTAAGGCAGCTTCACAAGCTCATGAATGTCAAGACTCATATGGATAATCTGTGATTTCGGAAGATCGCACTTAACAATGAATTTCTCTAATTTGAAACTGATCCAGTCACACGGGTATTCAAATGCTTATTCTAGATTGCATACAGTTAATTAAACAAATGTTGCATGGGGTGGGTGGTGGACAGGTAGTCAACTTTAACTGCATTCTACAGGAGTGAGCCAAATTGCAAAGTTAATATTGTTGGGAAGCCTAATTTTCTGTCATTGTGGGAATAGGTAATCCATTTTAAAGACTAAAACAACAGATCATTGTTGCATCTTTGTATACAATCATTCACAAGTGACACTGTGCTCCATCTGTTTAGGATTGTGAGCAGTCATGTGCTGGTAATTTAATAACAAGGTCAGAGCTCCACTTTGTTTGCTAACAGAGACAGAGACATTTTTAGTACAGAAGTTGCACGACTTTGCAGTGCCTTCTATATCAAACTGCCTGAGGAGACATTGGCACTCTATAATCTATTTAATAAATACAGACATGAACATCAAAAACCTCTCACTTTTTGAGGTCTAGTCCTCTTTCCATAGGATGAGTGTGTACATCAATCAGACTTCACCTTGTTATCGGACCTCAATGTTGTACACTGTGATTTAGTGTCCTGACAATGATTGCAAGATTTCATCAAGATGTCACGTCTTATCAATCACATTTCTGCTCAGTAGGGGGCTCAATAGTTTTGAAAATGGTGAAAAAATAACACCAGCACAGCAACTCAATGAAGATTGTTTATCAATTACAATGTAGCTGGTTAGTGTTCACTGTAGGTAACACGCATGCCAATTCCCCCCTATTCCCCACCATGGTTGTAAATACAAAATGAAAGCAACCAGTAACATGAAAATGTACATCCACTGCATTATCATGTAAAAATACCTCTGATTCCAAGGTAGTCTGAAAAGGTAAAGGACAATCGTGATAAACAATGTTCTTTTCAAGTTTCATCATAACAGGAGAAGCAGTTCCCTAGATATACTGTATGTAGAAATATAAGTGTGACATACAGACAGACAGAATAAACAACTCCATATATCCCAAGATTATTATACTGTCTCATATATTGTACTTAAGAATGTCCTTAGTGAGCCCCATCACAACAGGAACAAATGGTTATATAGACAGACACAATACAAACTCTGAAATGTGGTAAGTACAACAGTGGGATGTTGAAAATCCTCTTCTGCAGTGGTGTTGGGTTTGACCAGGTTATTTTATCAACCAATCATACTTGTTTTGACGCAGTTCATTAAATAGAGGACCTTTCACTAAACAGCTTAATGTTTACTCCTCCTCCACGGCACCTCCTAGTGTATGT
The DNA here is from genome assembly GCF_017654505.1 of Polyodon spathula. Classification (NCBI taxonomy): domain Eukaryota; kingdom Metazoa; phylum Chordata; class Actinopteri; order Acipenseriformes; family Polyodontidae; genus Polyodon; species Polyodon spathula. The sequence continues at coordinate 3,953,469 of NC_054566.1, read as the reverse complement.
CTTTATATTTATTATTCAGAGAAACACTTCCACTATTAGAATTTCCTCTTTTGTCAAATTTTCATAATTTTAGAGTGTTTTGAAACAGAACAAGCTAAACAAACCATTTCCTGAATACCACATTTTATTAAATATACCATACATTAAAGTAAAAGCCAGTAATGTCAAACTACTTTGCACAAAAGCACCACCACCCACCACCCCCCCCACCATTATATTTTTAGATGCTCTCAACGGTAGGCAATGCTTGTCCTTTACACAGTATCAAGCTACCTTTGGAAAAAGTCAGTCATGTTCAAGCCTCCAGCTGCCTTCCAGCCAGTGTCTGTCATTGACAGCTCCCAATCTCCAGAGGGACATGTTTGCATGAGATTGAATCTATTTATTTTCCAACGTTTGCTTCCTGACCTCTCTTAGGATGCAAAATGCCAATACATTTACACATCACTGTGCATGCCCACAGTGCAGTCTTCATCTTCTTTCGTTAGATGTTTTGGCTTATTCATATTTTGAACAGATGATGTCAACTACAAGTACTTCTTTGTGATGGCTGGCTTTGTGGGTGACGTAAAACCAGGAAATTAACGAAAATCAACAGCAGACTGGGGTATGAATGAAAGCGCTGCTTGTGCAGTTTAATTATAAATAATTACAAAATTAAACAATATGTTTTAAATAATAATATAGTACACACAGGGGTAGGGTGTACACCATCACACTTCTCCCTCCTTGTGTGCAGCACACATGACCTTAAAGGTCACCTCCTCCCTTACAATCCCCAAAGTCTCTGGTGCTGGAGCATTCATATGGTATACAGCTTGAGGTTATAGTAATATAAAGCAATGCAAATCGGTGACTGACAAAAATGGTACATGTTAAATATTATTGCATAAATCTGCCATGAGATGTGATTTTAGTTTTGCTGAATTTTGCAGTTGACATTTCCAGACCCATAAGAATCTTGACAGTTTTTTCAATAAATATGATGTATTAACATCTCTTTTGGAACCAAAGTCATTGTTCTCAACATAAACCAATTAACAGATCCAAATAATGAGGTTCCAAAATAGTAAAATAAGTCAAATAGGCACTGAATTAAAAGGGATATTGTAGCATCCCCCAGGACTCTTTGTGCAAATATCTAGAATCTGATTAAATTAGAGATGTTACTGTGAGCAGGTCAGTTTATTTGTATTTTTATTAAGCAAGGTAGGTTGATTTAGCAGATGTTGATAGTTTAGTATAGGAACAACATTTCCATATACACTTACACATGATTGTGTTAACTGTGCCCACACAAAGTAGACCACACTAAAGATATTAACAGGGTCAACTACACTATTGAAAAAAAAAAAGTAAGGAAGTGTCAAAACAAAGCAACTTAAGTTCTGTAAAAAAAATATTGATGTAGAAATAGACTGCAACACATAAACTCTGTATTAGCTACTCACCTTCAATTGTTTCTGGACAAAAATGATACCTCAGTTCAAATAAAGACTACAATGCCCCCAAACAGTGACGTTAAAGCGGCATTCTGAACAATAGTCTTCCAACTGAAGCTTGAGATAACTTAAATATGTAGTTCCCTGTTCATTAAAAAAGGCAGAGGATGTAATGACCACCACCACTTAACACAGTATTAATCCCATCTCTGCTTGCCCTGAGCACCAAATACAATCAAAATGAAAAAGAAACCCATTAAATGAACAAGGCATATCTGAATCCCTGTGAACACTCTGAGCTCTTTATTTCCAAGACAAAACCAGGATTTACAGGATAATCAAGAAATACTTGCATTTAATCCACTGATGGAGACTGACTTGGCATGAATGACTTCTTATCCAGCCTAAACTGAGTAGGTCATATCAGCTGAATGTCAGCGTCTGACGGTTACAATTCTTTCTATTTTTGATGATGATGCTGATGAACTGAACATCTTTGCATATTGGATTACAGAGATATATTAGGCGTTACTAAATATTTAGTTTGTGTCCAGCAGCATTTCCTTTTTCCATTCTGTCTATGATGAACACACAACCAACACAAATGATAGGAAATGGCACGCAATGTCAAAGTCCCCTCCCTCCCACCTGCAGCGTTAACTGGGTTTCTTATACTGATAAAAAAAAGTACAAGAAACACATTTAAAGTTCATGTTTCCCAAAATGGGCATTTAAAGTAAAAAACCTTCCTATATATGCAAAAAAACAAATGCAACCACATAACATTGCTCTTAAGAAATGCTACCCTTATTACAGTCTAGATGCATGGGAGCTTGTCATGTTTATACATTACCTGGTAGTGGGAATGCTTTTTTTATTTTATTTGCTTGGGGGATTCATCCTATTCTCAGCGTAGTGGAGCTGCAGGGTATTTACAGTACAGGCCCCACTACAAGTCCATTGCTCTTATCATTCATTGTTAACAGCAAATAAAAACAAATAAATAAATAAATAAAAACAGTTACATGCATTAAAAAAAAAAAAAAAAAACTCTAGACTGAGTCAGGTCGACCATGACAGGTACTGCGGTTTGGACATCGAGCTGTGCACAAGACTTATGGCTCAGGTATCGCTATGTCGTAAATGCCATATCGATGTCGTAAAGTTGAAGCAGGGTAATAATGCAAAAGAGTCATAAGTGCCGTGCGTCGTAAGTCAAGGATTGTCTGTATTTTCATTTTAAAACATGGTATCTGGTATTACTCTGAGCTAAATTAATATCAGTTTGCAAGCCATGCTTTTAGACCGTCTTGCACATGCTGGGTTACTACAGGGAGTTCAAGTGCAACCAGAAAACCTGTGAATAAGGCCTAGTAACATCTAAAGAAAAACCAGATGCACTATCATTTCAAAACGAAATACATGATTTCTACAACATTTGAAACAGCACACCTGAGACCTACATAACGAATGGATGTGCATGGCACTATTCTGTTAGCCGCAATTGCTTTAACTCCATGGTAATTTAATTGTAGTTAGTATGGCATTACCTCAGCAGCACAGTCTACTCAGCTGAAGTGTATCATTCTAAGTGAAATTTAAATTCTATTCCTGTTGGTGTATCTTCTGACTCTTTTAAGATGGAATGGCAGGTGGCCTCAGCCTAAAGGTGGAATTGAAAGGGTTTAAACAATGGATTATTCTGTTACCCGTGTGCAGGACCAGACGGAATAAGCACCTGTGGATTTTTTGACGAAAATGAGCGAAATTCAATTCAAAAATGTAAAAAAAAAAAGTAGAATTCCTGCAGAATTCAATGTATCCAAATGATGCGCGAAATAAATAATTGCCTACAGTAACAAAAGTACTAGCGTAATGCATTACATAGACCTAAACACAGTAAAGATTTGTGTAAATGAACTATGTCCGGATCAATGTTGGTGTTTATTACACTGCTCATGCCATTGGCTGAGTTTGTTGCTATGACAGTTGCATTTCCAGTCACACAATCAGCGCACAATAATTTGATTTGAAATACAGTATTGACAGCTACCAGTATTAAGTACTGTACAGTAGTTATTAAAAAAGATACACGGAGAGCAAATCTTGTCTTCAAGTTTTGTGAACAGACTACAGCATTATTATTATTATTATTATTATTATTATTGAGAGAACACGAAACATGGATCAACTAATCTCCAATTTCATGTGTTTAAAGATTCCTCCAAGTAGCTACGTTTCGAATAGTATACATTTATTATGTAAGGCATACATTGTATGACTCACAGTAGTATAGTTACTGTATGAAAACATTATTAACAATTAACAATGTTATTTGGTAGGGGGTTGAGTTCTCCATTATAATAAATTCAATATTAAATTGATTGTTTACATTTATTAAAAATTGAAAGCTTATTTTTGTACGCAACTTGATATTTTTTTTAATGGGTTTAGCTGATAGTTTCAGCCAAATGTGTGGGGAAATTATTATTATTATTATTATTATTATTATTATTATTATTATTATTATTATTATTATTACCCTAAAATGTTATATGCTGGTAATAAATACAATTTAAAAAATGCACTGCACTATCTTGTTTAATTTTTACTAAGTATCTTAAAATTTAAGTTTTCACCATGATGGATAATCGCACATTTTTGCGACATAGGTTAATAAACAGTAATGTATTGTAATGTATATTTACATTTAATTTTTATTATAAAAACGTTTTATCTTCAGGAAATTTCACACTGTATTTTAGTTTTTTTAACATAAATCAATATTTTGAAAACATTATTTTGTCGGTATAATTTGTGCCTATGCATAGTTACAATCACAACTTGCCAAATGTGTATTTCCTTTCAAAAATGTCGTTCGTGGACCCACTGTGGCGTAAGCAAAAAAGGGTTTATTTATTCTCACTTTAACAGTTAGATTATTTTCACTGTAAATTGCAGTGACGTTGAACCTTTTCAATAAATTGAGTGGGAAAGTGGGTACAAACATTTCTTCACGTAGAGGATATTGTTTTTAACGTTGTCTACTTGGGATATCTAAACCTGTTTTAATATAGAAAACGTTTTAGTGGAAGATGGTGTTTTAAGGTGTATATATAATTTAAGAAATGCACAAAATGAATGGCTTCCTATACATATCGTCCTAAAGGGCAGTTATATTTATATGGACATCTATAATCCAAGTTGACATGGTGGATGTACTCGCACAGCACCGAATACTGTACTAATAATTCAGATAGCTCTCCAATTTAATGTAGTACCCTGTGCAAGTCTCTGATCCTCACTTCTACAATGAGTACCCACTCCCCAGTCATTGTATTTCAGGAAAGATAAAACAGCATATCACAGGTTATACTTTTTACATGTAGATTATTATGTGAAATTCAGTGTGAGAACTTGCTCTTAACGCTATCTGATTTGTTTTAATTATCATGTTTTACAATTGATCTCATGAATCAAATCTAAAGATATCGTGAATATAATCTAAAGATATCATACAGCATTCATCGCATACCATATAGTAATACTTATGTCTATATACATTTTTTAATAACAAAGATATTTTAAAAATACATTTATTAAAACAAAACAATATACACAATACATGTACACAATTCCAAATATACAATACAAACTAATATATACAATAAAAACAAAGGTCTAAGGGTAGGTATGGGATGCCTTTACTTCTTGTCAAAGACGTCGCTGGTTGATGCACAAGAACATTATTTTTTTATTTGGAAATAGCTCATGCAAATTTGTTAGTTTTTTTTTTTTTTTTTTTTTCTAACTAATTCTACACTTTTCAATTTATCTAAATAATTGCCTCCCTCATGAATCAACGGGATATCAGGTTTGGAAGAAGGGGAATTAACAAATAAGAGTGTGTAGTCAGAATCAGATAATATGGTTGCAGTAACATTTTTACACATATATAGGGTCTATTCATGTAACACAGAGACTTGTTTACTTACTCCATTGAGCTGTTTTTCATTTTTATTGCATTGTTTTTTACTCTATTGGAGGAAAAAGAGAGTGAAACAAAGCAAAATACGGAACTCTTTCAGATTTAAGTAGAGTACCTTTAAAGAATATGTGTATTCTGGAATTTGGAACCCTTTCCCTCTCCCCAGTATTCCAGGAGACCAATTCTCATGGGGACAAGCCCCAAGAAAGAGAAGGGGAGGGGGCTGAAGTGTCTCCAGACCCCTATTGCAGAAAATCTGAATTCTTCTTTTAATTATTATTATTTCAGGTAGGACAGTGTTTAAAATTTTATATAGTATTTTATTTTAGTTAATGGAAATCTTACTCCCTGTTGCAGTAGGAAATAACAAATCACATTGCAAACACAAAGAGTGGAAGTGTCATTGTTTCTTTGTATATGTATATAATAATGATGTCAATTAATACACCTGAGCTTTGTGGGGAGATATAGTTAAAAATATAAGTTTTGTTCAGTTATTTTTTTATGAATTTATACTGTAAATATGAATCATGCAGTTGCCCCATGGTAGAGGAAGGCTGTGTGAGATACTGGGAAAGTGGACTTGTACAGCCTGTACCGACAGTTTTGTGCAGTTACCATAGAGATGAGTGCAACAGCTGTAGTAGGGAAAAGGGTGTCTGTGAGTTTGCAGAGAGACAGCAAGTGTGAGACTAACAGAGTTTGTTACACAGAATCTGAATTATCCCTTTTGTTATTATGAGAATAAATCAAATGATTTGTCTGAGAAATTGAGCTCAACACATATTCCACCCAGTAGCACTGATGTGCAATAATAATGGTTGCATATGCTTACACAATAAATAATTACACACAAGCACAGGAATATATATTTAACATATTTAACCACTATATATATATATATATATATATATATATATATATATATATATATATATATATATATATATATATATATATGTTAAATCAATGTCCTATTGTTAGTGACTATGCATTTATTTATCTTCCGCGTATTATTTGTACAAAGAAAACCTTATATAGATATCTGCGCTGCTTACAAATTTAAAATGACAACTCTGGTGAGAGTTTGCCGCATCTTTGTAAAAAACTGGAAATAAATTAACATCCTCTTTTATTATCTATTACATTATATAACTTTATGTCCATAATTGTTTTAATTACTGCATATTTATTATTGACATTTGCAGATCACAAACACAAATATAATTGCACATACAATAAAAAAATAAATCACACGACAAATTCTAAATTATTTCTGATTATGTCATAACCCATCTACAAAATAATGCATGTATTGTATTTATTTCTCTTTCAGTAATATTTGCAAATATATTGCAAGAACAAGTATGAAGAAAACCTATAATATAAAATAGCCAGCGATTAAATGTAAGCTTTGTAAACTATGTAGCTTAAAGCTAACCTATTATTAAATAGTAATATGTAAAATGTGTTATTAATATTACAACAACGTGTTTGCAATGTTTACCACATATACTGCAACTTTTAATAAAGATCCTGTCAACATTTTTAGGCGTAAAACAATTTACTAGACACATTGGAAAGATTGCAATGACAGTCTGTTCTGAATTAAAGATCACAGACACAAAAATGCGATGGCTCAACCATGCCTTTAAGTTCTAAGATTAGCGTATGCATAGAGAGGCTGAAAAAGGCAAACGCTAACTTATTTCCTGTGACACTGGTACTCGAAAAACTGATAAACTCAAAAATGTGACTTTTCAAAATCTAACAAAATACTGAGCAGTGGTTTCCTCCTGGCAATCCTTCTATGAACATTATTCTTGTTCAGTCTTTTTCTTATAGTAGAGTCATGAACATTCATATTAACCAAGGTGAGAGTGGCCTGCAGATCCTTGGATGTTATTCTGGGGTTCTTTATGACTTCCTTGATGATTTTCTGGTTTGTTTTTGTGGAGATTTTTGGTAGGACGACCGCTCCTGGGTAGACTGACTGTGGTCTTGAACTTTTTCCATTTGTAGATCTGTCTGACAGTGGATTGGTAAAGCCCCAAATCCTTAGAAATGGTTTTGTAACCCTTTCTAGACTGATGAGCATCAATAATTGTTTTTTCTGAGGTCCTTAGAGATTTCTTTTGATCATGGCATGATATCTTTCCACACACCTGTATGGTGAAGACCAAACTCACAGAGTTTCTGATCTTTATATAAGGTGGTGCCTCCAAAACTCACCCCTGAAGATCTACCTAATTATTTAAACACCTGCTTCTAATTATCCCCTTAATTGAGCTGATGAAACCAGGGTTTCACTTACTTTTTCACATACCCTCAATCTTAATTACTCATTGTTTGTCTAATTCAAAGATCATTTTGTTTCAAAATACATGGAATTGGTTAATATAAACCCTATTTGATATTTAAGAAAGGCTGTCATGGTAAAACTATCATTGGGGTTCATAAACTTTTTCTTGGCACTATGTGTGTGTGTGTGTGTGTGTATATCTGTCTTAATCCTAAAATTCTAGGTAAAGCAAAATGTTTGGCTATAGCACAAATTAGGGTAAGACAATAATATGTTTTTAAGCCATGCACATTCCACCTTTTGTCCCCCCTGGACAGAACAAAAAAAAGGTAACATGAGATTGCATCAGTACTCTGATACCAAGCCTGCTTGTCATTGTACCTCATCTTTGATAAGCATTCTATTCACAAAGACTAAAACAAACAGGACTTTCACATCAGGAGTCAATGTCGGTAGGTATTTAAAAAAGCATTAGGGTAGCCTCCTGTGAGACACTGAACTCTTTAAGAATATTTGTAAATGATCGTGGAATCCCAGTGTTCAATCAGCTGCCACTGAATGCAATTTAATCAACAAAGTCATCTTGAAGAATACATGCTGCAATTAAAACAAAATTAGTGCACAGCATGAATGGATGCATACCTTAACGGGATACAACAATGATCACCATACATGCTACTTAATAAATGTAGCTGTAGTTAAACACACTGGTCGTTATTTGTCAAAGGCTTTTACTTCAGTTTACAATTGGCTTCTTTCTATTGCCTTAGCAAAGTTCAAGAACAAGTGCTTCACCTATTAAAGTATATAGAGCTAACAAAACAATGCCAGTGAATCTTACCTGATGTATATTACCATCACTTCATAGATTGGCATTTTCCTGTGAAGCACTATGTTAAGCGCGTATTTATTTATTCATTTTGTTATGGCATTTCAAAACTTACAAACACAAATACAGAAATAGTAAACCAGCCTGTTATAATTTAAGTTCAAAGTCATATTCTATATAAATTTATAAGAACAGATAAGAATATAATTAATAACCCATTTTCATAGTCTATATCTCCTTGAATTCCCAATAATACTTTAGCTAAACATTTCCCTACCTTAAAATGTTCATCTAATTGCTCAGCATGTTGATCTAGGAATCTCACATTTCATTGTTTCCAATATGATGTCTTCCCATTCCTCATATGCAGTGGCGGAGCAGTAGCAGGAGAAGCAGGTGCAACTGCACACGGGCCCACTCACTCAGGACCTTGGAGGTGTTAGAAAGTTCAGAGGTTTTTTTTTGGTTTGTTTTGTTATTAACAATGATACTGTCCTTCATGTTTGTATTTACAGATGTTACACGTTTGTATCACTGTAGCTGCAGGTGTGCAGTGCCAGTAGTTCAGATTCTATCCTCCCTCATTTCAACAAGTATCGCTATTGTTTTAATTATCCAAACTTTTTTCTCCTGGAGGCTAGTACGAGGGACATCTTCATGGAAGGTTTTGGGGTTCTATTCAGCACAGACATTTGCAGTTATATTCTGTGTGCCCAATTCATCCTGTAGTTTAGACGGAAGCTGTCGGGTGGTGCTGTGGGCGCCAAAATAAACTACAGCAAATCAACATTCCTGTATTTCTAATTTAAAAATAATAATAATAATAATAATAATAATAATAATAATAATAATAATAATAATAATAAAACGGTTTCTTATGTGAGACAATTTCTTCAAATGTCTGTGGACAATTGTGACTTCTGTAATAATTTCTGTGATCGGAGAATTGGGGAATCCTGGTAGGGTTAGTGATGAAACCTGTTCGTTTATGATTAAAAAATAGTGTAATGCTGGATGTAAAGATAATAAAATAAAGTAGGTGAGTAGAGCACGTTCTTATTACATACTGTTTCATACATGCTAACATTCTGACAATCAAATATAGTTTAATATTGAACACTTGATTTGATAAATAAGGGCTAAATTAACGTTTGGAGAGGGGGGCCCACAATAAGGTCCTACACCGGGGCCCATCTTCCTCTTCCTCCGCTCACATGTGGGAGGATTGGATTGACCCCATTTATGAACGATTGCTCTTTTTGCTATACTCTTGGCGCCACCTAATTGATATACCGATAATCAGGATTTCTACTTAAATGGGATACAACTCTGGGAGGCGGTTCTTCCCAAAGCTATTTAACTTGTTTAAATGGGACATCCCTTTGTTTAATTGGGATACAGCATTTTCAAGTGATAAATGGAGATCACTTTTCAGAGCAAGACCGGTTCTCATAGCACAGTACAGCGAGGACGTGATTACGCTATGTCTTGAATAAAACATGTTGAACTCTTGAAGGAGCTTCTGGAGTCTCCTGTGGTTTCTCAGGCTGCTGTCAACATCGCAGGGGCCTCATCTTGTGAGAATTTGTGAGTGATTTATTTTTCTTGTCATGTAGAAATAAAAACAGCAACTAATTTTGTTTAGGAATAAAAATAAAATAAAATAAAATAAAAACTGACTCAATTAAACAATGAATGTGATGTGATTTCATTCTTTTTCTTTTCATTTTAAAACAAAAAAGTGTGACTAAGGTCATCTCAAATGCTTCTTGTTTAATTGGGACAGCCGCTTGCTCTCCCGATTAAGAGCCAACTGTATTCAACATTGTCATTATTAACTGATTTTGGTTATTGTTCCAATCTTGTATATTAAAGGTATCTCCTATAATAATTAAGCTACAATAGGTTGCCATATGATCTCAGAATTATCATTAAGTGTATAGAACCCATGCCCAAAACACACCAAGACTAGGACAGCTCCAGATGAAATGTAAGAAATGTCCTGGCTTCATATCACATCTCCAACAGTTGGGCCTTTTTCCTTGAATACCTTTGCCAGTTTGTCTATGGTCCACTAAAACCTATGAATTATCTTACACTGTATATACATTTCAAGTGAACTTCTCAGCTGCTGGAGTGTACGTTACTCCAGATATCCTTCCAGTTATTTTCTGTTAAATATTCACCAATTTCTTTCTCCCACTGAGTCTTTCTTTTTAACTTCATGTTCTACCAGAAAGGCCTTTATATGTGATACAATCCTTTTAGAATTGGTATTAAACAATAATTTATTTATGTTTGTCGCCATGTATCTAGATGTGTGGAACTCATTTGATTAAACAGTGCATGCTTTAATTGTATTTAAAACAGTGTGTGTGTGTTTTTTAAACCAAATCCGTTTTAATTAAAAAAGGACTTGAGTCTCTTATCCAGAAAAAGATCTTTAAATGTACAAATAATTTTCTCCTCTCAGTCCTTAACCACAATGCTACTTCAGTTCATGATAATTTCCTGATTATTCCATGATGGGGACTTTTCTGTTAGACTTACATTAGCTTTAGTCATTTTCTATAATTCAGTTAACTGTTTCTTTTATGGTAGGGTATTCCTGTAAGCCCTCTGGTAATTAAAAAAAACAAAACAATAAAGAGTGCAGACCTCTCCCTTTTGTCCAAGGGGAGGCACTGTCATCTTCCATTAGCCAGCGCTTGGGTAAGCTAGCTAGAGGATTCAGCCAAATATAATTACATTAGGGAATTTCAAGCCTCCTGCTAATTAGTTCTTATATAACATAAGAAATTCAATAATGAGAAAAGCCAGTGCTTGCTTGCTTTGGTGCCAGCATGATCCATTAGCACTCCGGATAGGAAATACAAAAAACCCGTAACCAGGTTAGTAGGGGAAACGAAACCTCTGGGAATCCATGACTAGACGGAACACCCTTGCTCCAGGCAGCTAGCTAAAGGTCTTATTGTGGTCACAGAGAGGGTTATACAATATTGTTCATGACAGCATGCAGTCTATTCTTGAAGGGTCCGATAGTCTCTGTTTCAACAACTCTGTAGAAGGAATGTGCAATGATAGAGTGGAAACCCCTATCATTGGACAGAAGTAAGACAAATGGGAGTGGAGGCAACAATTGTTTCCAAAGGTGTAAATACACAACATTGTAAGGTTTTGTCAGTCTTTTCATCTCTTTCGAATTGACTCCATGGATATCCATGCTTTCTGATACAAACATATGCACTGAGCTGTACTGAGGCCTTGTCTAAAGTCAGTTTAAATCTCATGCTTATATGATTGTATTGGAGGAATGCCTTTCTTGTTCATAAAGTTTTTTTGAATCAAAAAACATTTGTCAGCTTAATTTTTTCACTACACTGTCCGGCAACCTGTTCCAATGGTTCACCACCCTTTCTGTGAAAAATCTCCTTCTCCTCTTGGTTCTGAACATGCCCTTCTTCAGCTTCCACCTGTGGCTTCTGGTTCTGTTCTCTGTGACCTGTGAAAATTAATTTTCAGCAGTTACTGTGTTAGGCCCCTTGACAATTTTAAATACCTCTATTAAGTTGCCTCTGACTTCTTTATAGGCTGTACAGATTCAGCTCTTTCAGTCTCTCTTCATATGACATACCCTTCAATCATGGAATTAATCTTGTTGCTCTCCTCTGTACTCTTTCCAATGGCTTTATGTCTTTCTTATGCTATTGTGACCAGAACTGTACACAATATTCTAGGTGTGGGTGTACCAGTCCATTATATAATTTTAATATAACTTCTCTAGATTTGACTTGTATTTGACTTTTTTTATGACTTCTCCTTACTGTCTAATTGGCTTAAGAGATTCATCCACTACTACCTCCTTTTCGTACATAGCTTCTTCTATTTTGTACTTGCCTCAAATATTTTTGTGACCTATGGGCAAGACTTTGCATTTTTTCACATTAAAATGCATCTGCCATGTGTCAGCCCAAGCTTGTATTTTGTCTAAATCTCTTTGTATTATCTGAGTTACTGATTGGGAGTTGGCTACTCCTAGTTTTGTGCCATCTGCAGATTTGCATAGCTTACTGATTATGTCTTGGTTCAGGTAATTTATATAGATTAGGAATAACAATGGTCCCAGTACTGATCCATGTGCTACAAAACTTGTTACGTTACTCCAGTTTGATGCCTGGCCTCTCATTATAACTCTGATTTTTATCTTGTAACCAGATATGAATTCATTCTGCTAGTTTACTGTTTATTCCCACTGATTTAATCTTTAGGTATAGTCTTTCATGCAGTACTTTGTCAAATGCCTTTTGCAAATCTAAATAGATCATGTCATTTGCACTATCTTTGTCCACTCTAGTAGACACCGCCAGAAATAAATGTAGTAAATTAGTTAAACAAGATCTACCCTTCGTGAAGCCATGTTGGCTGTCTCCTATAATGTTGTTACTATATAAATATTTCTCCATTTTGGTCCATGTGATAATTTCCACGATTTTACATATGATTGATGTTAAATGTATAGGTCTGTAGTTCCCAGGATCAAATTGATCTCCCTTTTTAGTTATAGGACCAACATTGCCATTTTTCCAGTCCAGTGGGATGGCTCCTTTATTTATAGATGTGTTGAATATATAACATATTGGTTTAAAAATAGGTTCTCTAGTTTCTATGAAGACTTCTGGGCAGATCCCATCAAGCCCTGGGGATTTGTTTATTTTAAGGGCTTCTAGCTATACTGTACCCATACTAATTCTTTTTACTAGTTTCTCCAGCCAAACACTCAGCCTCCAACTAAATTATTTATTTCAACTCGTATCTTATTTGGTACTATTAAAGGCATTGTTTTAATGCTATACAATATTATCAGCTATCATGTCAGTTTGGTTATCCCTGAAAATAGTGGTGAAATCAAACACAAAAGTCCAAGTTAGGAGAAGCTATTGGGGCAACCTTGTCAAGCATCAAGCAAATAGGCACAATTGGAAAGGTGCTGGGGCTCAACATTCACACAACTGTTGCTTCTAACTTGGCTTATTTTTTCATCGCTCCACTTTACATTGAAATGCTCTTTGTACAACTTCAAGGGCATTGTGACCATTCCCTTATCAGCTGAAAAGTCACATCTGCAACAAAAAACATTGAAAAAAAACAACCAAAAAAAAATTCTTCAAAACCCCAGCCCTGGATCTACAATGCCTGACCCATCAAGTGTCACTTCCCATACACTTACCTTGCATTCTCATTATACCTTGCACTCGTGGCCATTATTGGTCTTGTTCATCATCTTCATTGTTGGAAATACACTGCTTCATGCTCTTTCACGTATTCTTGTATGTATGGGCTAAATGTCTGTCCATGTGTACCTGTGCCTTACCTGCATGTTGTCCGTGTGTCTTCCCAAAGCATACTTGTCTGTGCCTGTGAAGATGCCTCTCCCATTCCCTGTCTGTCTTTTTCTCTGTAGTAGTGCTTGTAAGGATAACCAAGAACACTTTAGTCTGTGTTGAGCACTTTCTTTGGCACATATGTTTCACAGCATCTTCTGGTTAAACCCAGCTGATTAGAGAATGAGCATTTCAACGTAAAGTGGAGCGATAAAGTGGAGCGATCAAAAAAAGGAGCCAAGTTAGTAACAACAGTTGTGTGAATGTTGAGCCCCAGCACCTTTCCAGTTGTGTCTATTTGCTTGATGCTTGACAAGGTTGCCCCAATTGCTTCTCCTAACTTGGGCTTTTGTGTTTGATATTTTCTAACTTGTTTTTTTACATTGACAATTGACAAGCAAGCAATTACAATTTTACATTGTTATAGATTCATATAAGCAACTCATTGCGCATTTTAACCATGGGTATGATACACCCCTCTTCTTCATCTGTTTGTTTTTAAATTATTTGTTGACCTAATCCTTTCTTAAATGATATCAATACCCCACAACTCTTAGAATTAAAGGAGAATGAGTGGACCATTCTGTGGATTTGGTTATTAATGATATTTTTTACAGCTATTACTGAAATAATCATAACATATATTCTTCACTGAGTAGCAGTCCTACTGCAGCTCCTATCGCACATAATCAATTAAGACTTATGGAGTTCATTTAAATTAAATTACTGGGCTTTACTTTCATTATTAATGCCCTGGAGCCTTTGTGGCAAACCTTTTTATATGTGGCATTTCCTGTTAAACTAACCAACCAAAATTCATGTTAATGCTCCATAAATTCTTTATTACACTTATAAAGGAGAAAGCTAGTTACTTGCTATGTTGTTAAAATTATGAGGGAAACATTATTTAATAACAGTTTAAACGCATTGTTTGAGAATATATGATTGTGGGTTGCAGAAAATAATAATACAAAACAAGGGAAATAAACAGAGGGTGGGGGGCAGGGGGGGGCATGTTTTGTCTACAGTAACATTAATGGTTGATTGCAGGATTTCATCAGTGTACAGGATATCTTTCAATGAGCTCATTCACACCTTCACACAAACAGTTGTTTTTAATCAGAAATGCGGTATGAACTCGCACCACTAATCTTGGGTCCACTGGAACAGTGTCAAACGGCCGTGTTTATGTCCCCTGTCCAACTACATTGCCTGTTCTACATGTTTTTCTTTATAGGTGTAACCTCCATTCCGACTGTGACTCTTTATGTCATTTAACAGCGGGATGCATATTCAACAAGATTCTTGTAACTGCCAGAGGTAGTCCTGGGGCGTCCTTTACATGGTCTTGAACCCCTGGTGAAGTATTCTACTGGGATTGGTCTGCAACGCACTGAAGCTGAAGGGTTTGACTGCAGGGCATCATTATGAAGAATCCCCAAGTAGTCTTCTTTTTGATTCCTTGAACAGACCAAACAAAAGCTCATCGGAGTCCTGCGTGCTTGTGGAAAACTTTACATTCTTTCAAGTCTCTTCTCTAAGGCCGTGCCGAGCCGATTGTAGAGCTACACCTGATGAAGACACGCTATGTGTCGAAATGCTCTGTGTGCTTTTATTTTGTTCTGGTTGAATTAAAATGTTTTTTTAGCAAACAAGATGTAAGACGATCAATGATCAATTCTTTGAGAATGTCAATCACAGGTCACAGGAAATAATCATTTCAGATTAGAAATAATTGACAAAAATTTGACAAACAGAGGAGGCTCCAGCAGTATCTGCAGATAAACTGAACAATGCTTCTGTGCAGAAACAGATTACTCTTTCCTTAGGATGCTCCTGGAATATGTTCTGTTCAAAGCTTATGAATTGTTATTATAACTGCCTGTTTAATTTTCTCCTAATCAGTTAAATATGAATATGTATATTTCTTTATCCCTGATGTTAATTAATGACACCCAACCTAGGTCCCTATATCCACTGGACCATTGTAAGACTTACAGCAATAACAAAACGGCAACACAATGATTATAAGACTGACCCTTAGCCACATTCATAAAGGGTGTTTACCAGGCATTTAACTTTAGAAGTAGCTAAGAGTTACACACATGCAAATTGGAGTTAAGTGCACATGGCTAAAAGGGCTTTCAACAAAACATCAACCAGTAATCAAAAACAATTTAAACACCATTTTAGCTAAACATGTCTACATTTGAGACAAGCACTGTTTAACTGTTCTTGCAGGTGCAAGTAGCTTGTAGTCAAGTGTAATAAATTGGAACCGTACACTGGTAGATTAGTTAATAATATAAAGGTAACGCCCACCCAGTTCACTTTGATTGACACAGCTGAAATGCAAGCTTGAAATCAATGTTTAATGGAAATGTAAAAAGGGATGTAGTCATTTAAATGTATGCTATTCCAATCAGCACATTGTACATTTCTGGTTATTTTTAGGAGATTTATGATTTATGTTTTACTTTTTTAAACTTAAACATTAAATTTAAAAAGGAAATAAATAATACTGTGCTATCAACAGTAAATGTACACAAATACAGCTTACAAAAAAACAGAACAAACACATACCTGTGCTTCAATATGAAGTCACATTATGCATAAAAAGCAGCTTCAGTCTTCTACAACTACAACAAAAAACACAGTGCCCAAAGAGAACTAGCAAATATAATAGAAAACAAAACACAGTGCCCAAAGAGAACTAGCAAATATAATAGAAAACAAAACACAGTGCCCAAAGAGAACTAGCAAATATAATAGAAAACAAAACACAGTGCCCAAAGAGAACTAGCAAATATAATAGAAAACAAAACACAGTGCCCAAAGAGAACTAGCAAATATAATAGAAAACAAAACACAGTGCCCAAAGAGAACTAGCAAATATAATAGAAAACAAAACACAGTGCCCAAAGAGAACTAGCAAATATAATAGAAAACAAAACACAGTGCCCAAAGAGAACTTGCAAATATAATAGAAAACAAAACACAGTGCCCAAAGAGAACTAGCAAATATAATAGAAAACAAAACACAGTGCCCAAAGAGAACTAACAAATATAATAGAAAACAAAACACAGTGCCCAAAGAGAACTTGCAAATATAACAAAAAAAAAAAAAAAAAAAAAAATAAAGGTGTGTATAAAGACTCCAATACAGTCTGGTTTATTTACTCCAAATAATCTAATCTCTCACTGCCATCAATACTGTAAAGAATGCAAATATAGTGCTGGAAATGAATGTATTATACACACATACAGCTGCACAGTTTCATGTTTGTATCATTCTGAACTGGAAATTGACTTCATAAGGCTAAAAATGAATACGTAGTCAATAATTTTTCTACATGTCTGCCTGCTCCCCTGCACCATGCAGCAATCTATTGTGCAGGTACACAGAAGCTGTGCTACAGTGGTAGCCCAAAGTATTCGAAAGACACATCTTATTGCAGTACATGGGTTTCTGAGCTGCACAGTTTCATGTTTGTATCATTCTGAATTGGAAATTGACTTCATAAGGCTAAAAATGAATACGTAGTCAATAATTTTTCTACATGTCTGCCTGCTCCCCTGCACCATGCAGCAATCTATTGTGCAGGTACACAGAAGCTGTGCTACAGTGGTAGCCCAAAGTATTCGAAAGACACATCTTATTGCAGTACACGGGTTTCTGAGATGGGGGCGATATGACTTCATTGCCACTCATGAAGGGTTAATATACTATTCAATTTCAAGGAAAAAAAACTCAGATATTTTGGGAGCTGTGCCTAAAATTTAAGACAGGCTGAAGCGCATGCCGACAAAATGCTTTATGAATAAGTGTCGAAAAATAACCGCAGGTTTTAAGAGCAGCAAAAAATTGTAAACGCTTCTAAGAGATAAGCATGCTTCATGAATATGGCCCCTTATGTTTTGGAAATGCATGATTTTATTTTACTTTTCGTTCACAGCCAAGCTCACTGTTCAAGCAAAACCCTTCTAATGTGTTGTTACCAAGGTTATGGTGATGTACTTTTTTAAAAGATGTTTTTAATCCTGGAAGAAACATTTTGTATGATATATAAAGGAAGTAGAGATGGAGCAGTTGATGACATGCTGTTCCATCCATTCCCAATCAGCTATCTTATTACTTTCAGATCCACTGCTCAGCAGGGGTGGCAGCTTAGTTTAGTGCCAAACTACGGCATACATTTCTGTTTCTCTTAAGTTCTATAACTCAGCTGCAATGAACATTATTTCCAAAGAGTGACACTGTGCCTCTTCTTGAGCACCTTTATACAAGTTCATCACAGTAACTTTGCACAGTAATGTTGCAGTTTTCCAGTGCTTTCCCCATTGTTTCTACTATGTACTATGGACTTTTATAAGGGTAATGGTGGGTACAGTATCTACTGCAGTCATCCTTTTGGCTCCTGCATGTTTCCCTCTACACATCAATTCAGACATCTCCAGTGTGGCTGGGTTTGATTGATGTTTGTCACTAAAATGAAGTCCGGTCCTGCAAACAAACTACAAATTCTACAGACAAGTGAAATATGCTACTGAATAGCAAACCCACCCAAGTTTTCTTAAAAATAAATAAATAAATAAATTGAAAGAATAAAACTTCTGTTGTATGTGGTTATACAACCTATGAACATGTTATTAATTGTGCTATTAAAAGTTATAGATTAGAATTAGAACTTATAACAATTTGATGCAATGCAGGCTTGAAATCAACGTTTGCTACATTATGTAATAATATGTTTATAGATAGCCATTTATACTGCCTGACACTTTAATAGGACCTGTACCTAATAGAGGGCTGGGCCACTGTTTACCCAGATCCCAGAGGATTTGTTCAGTATGCCCAAGTAGTCAAGGGACCCAGGTTATATCAGGAGAAGATGTCCCACACCAGTGTGATGCCAGATCCAATCATATGTTGAAGTAAGGTATTTACGATAGTATAAGCTAGCAGAACTATTACAGAGAAAAAAACAAATTGTTTTTTCTAAAGTACACAATTAGCTCATACGCATACAAACTGTAGACTTTACCAGATCTAGCTTAAAGTGGCCTAAAAAGCTGATTGCCTGTTTACTAAGACCATGGGAATGAGAATAATAGCCAACAGAGACCAGAGCAGTCTGCAGTTGTATTTGAAAAATATAACTATCCCAAATTCAATTACAAAAGCATGACAAGTAAAGAACAAAAAATAAGAAGCACACTGACAGGGGATGTTAATGCAAACACTAGTTCAGTTCAAACAATTTAAAAGCCTTTCTTGGTTATCACTCCTTTGCTTCAGACATGCAGTAAGGAAAAGGAATGAACAATGAGCCCTTTTTTACATCAGATTGCTTTTTGAATCAGCTGTGAACCTGGGGTTGTAATAACTTCATACAGAAAGGCTAAAGGCAACTGCGAAATCATTCGTGGTTGGTCCTGCAACTACACAAATAGGTTAATTGAAAATCTTTCAGTTTATTAGAAACTTTAAATCCCATCAAGGCAGTTTTACAATGATAACAATTTGTCATGCAGAAATACTCCTTGGGGGATTGAGGTATGATGAACAAGTAAGGCGCTGTTTTCTACTGGAATTACATTTAGTTAAGCCTCAGGAATGATTATTTATTAAATGCACACTTTGTGTATAAAATAGAAGTCTCATGGTGATAGTGTCATTGTCAGTGCTGAAATGTAACTGTGCCTGGCACATGAAGTTGGGTATTTGCTTCTTCTGTTATTTGATTGAGGACGATTGTGGGTGTATGGAATGGGTTTCCAAGCTTTGTTGTTGCGGCTGATTACTGGGTGTCTTTCAGAGCCATCTGGCTTATCTGTCTTGTGCTGTACACAAATGAAATGCATGCATAGTGCAATTTGGCAGGAATGGCTGATAATTTGTGAGATCCTGCCATGTTTAAAACTATGCACCAAGCACAAAACCAGTTTTGCGAGGCACAAAATAACACATTTAAAAAGCATGCCTTAACTCTGCACACATCGCTCCAGCACTCACTCACCCAATCACTGAAGTGAAACTGAGTTATGGTTGTATTTACCGTTACTTTTGCGATGAGTTTTTGTGTTTCATCTTTTTTACTACAGCAATGGAACACCCAGCGATCATACAAGGTTCCGTCCACATCTGTATAATGATTATATTCAAAAGAATGATTGTAATAGCAGCATTACTAGTGTTAATACATGTTTAAAAAATAAACAGGGAAGCTGCAATTATGATCGTTCTTTTGGACTGAAAGAAAATGAATCACTTTCCCAAGCACGCTTTCTTGGTGCTGAAAAAGAGAAAAGATTATATATTAAAAATACAAAATTGAAAGATCATAACTGGATAAGTCTCCACCCCCTGAGTTAATGCTTGGTGGAAGCACCTTTGGCAGCAATTACAGCTGTGAGTCTGTTCGGATAGGTCTCTACCAACTTTGCACACCTAGATTTGGCAATATTTCTTCTTTACAAAACTGTTCAAGCTCCTTGGGGAACTTGATAGAGCTTGAACAGTAATGCAATCTTCAAGTAATGCCACACATTTTCGAATGGATTTAGGTTGGGGCTCTGACTGAGCCACTCGAGGACATTTACCTTTTTGTTCCTTAGCCACTCCAGTGTAGCTTTGGCTGTGTGCTTTGGGTTGTTGTCATGCTGAAAGGTGAACTTCCATCCCAGTTTCAGCTTTCTTGCAGAGGGCAGTAGGTTTTACTCAAGGAATTTTCTCTACTTTGCTCCATTCATTTTCCCTTCTATCCTGACATGTGCCCCAGTCCCTGCTGATGAGAAACATCCCCAAAACATGATGCTGCCACCACCATGCTTCACAGTAGGGATGGTGTTCTTTGGGTGATGCGCTGTGTTGGGTTTGCACCAAACATAACGATTTGCATTTAGGCCAAAAAGTTAAGTTTTGTCAGACCACAAAACATTTTCCCACATGGCTACAGAATCTCCTGAGTGTTTTTTTGCATACTTCAAATGGGATCAAAGGTGAGCTTTCTTGAGTAAAATACAGACCAGATTTGTGGAGTGTTTGGGATATTATTGTAACATGTAAAACTTTGACCAGTCTTGGCCATAAGACTGTAGCTTTTGCAAAGCTGCCATTGGCCTCTTGGTAGCCTCTTTGATCAATCTCCTTCTTGCTCGGTCATCTAATTTGGAGGGACGGCCTGATCTAGGCAGGGTCTTGGTGGTGCCATATACCTTCCACTTCTTAATAATCATCATGACCGTGCTCCAAGGGATATTCAAGGTCTTTAATATTTTTTTATACCCATCCCCTGATCTGTGCCTTTCAACAACTTTGTTCCGAAGTTCTTTTGAAAGCTCCTTGGTGCTCATGGTTGAGTCTTTGCTTTGAAATGCACTACCCAGCAGAGGGAACCTACAGGAACTACTAATGTCTAGAATATTTTTTTCACTTGGAAGATGTGGGGTAGGATGTGTAGATGAATGGAAAAAAAAAAAAAATTTTAATGCATTTTAATTCCAGGCTATAAGGCAACAAAAGGTGAAAATTTTGAAAGGGGGTGTAGACACTGTACATACTATAAAAAACTGTAGGCACTGTACATGCTATAAAAAACAGATGATTGCAGCTGGATTATTAATATTGTTAAGTATTGTTGTTTGTTGTTGTTGTTAATGTATGTATGTATTTTCTTATAACAGATGCCCTTATTCAGGACGACTTACAGTTCTTACAAAAACACATTACAAAAATCAGATCAGTCCAGACAGGGAGCAATAGTAGTTTATAAGCGTTTATCATCAATATCATACCTATATAATATATATATATATATATATATATTTATATATATATATTATATTATATATATATATATATATAATATTGGGAGGATATATCCAAAGCCCAGATGAACTGGCCGACTCTAGTTTCCAATTAGCTTAAATGCTATTTTTCTTTTCATTTTCTGTATAATATTTTATGACTTTTCCTAAGTTGGGGTCATAAACTTATACACAGAAAACAGAACCTTTGAGATGTTTATTTATTTTTTTTTAGAACAGGTCATGTATGCAAATAAGATGTTTCAGGTCACTGTGACCCATGGCATTTATCTGTGTAGATTTGTGTGCAGGAATAAAACAAACTTCCTTCATTTATTATTTTATAATTATTATATTTGTATTATTATCTCTGGAAATGGCAGCACCTGTTTAGAGATATTTATAAACAAAAAAAACAAACAATATATATCTACAAGGCAGAGCCTAATTTTTTCTGTCAGTATTGCAACAGCATCTTATTGGTAAAGACATTCCAAAATGAGGAACTCCCATGTTGGCAGTCAATCAATTTTTATCACAGCTCCTGGACTAAAAGAGCATAAAAGAGTAACACCTTTGCAAATAGAAACATTTAATTAATTTAAGGCTGCTTAAATTAGCTTGAAATTGTATCGGGTCAATATGACCCAAAACATAACAGAGGTACATAAATTCTGAACATAATAGGAGGGATAACAGAAAACAAGAAAGTCAAAAAATATAAATGAATTAGAATAGTTAACATGTACTCATAATTGTGTGACACCTGTCAAAATGATGGAGACAGAAGTAGAGAAATCATAAACTCACTTCCAAGCAAACACACAGCATAGATACATCTATTTGAACTCCATAGAATCTGTGATGGACCTTTAAATATTTAGCTTATTAGCCATGCTAATGCCTGTGACAATAATAACCATTATATTCAAATGGGTGTAAGTGCGCAAATTTCGTATGCTTAAGCACAAAAATATTTGTTGCTCCGGCCAAAGGCCAAGTTTGGATGAAAATGGCTAAGTTTTGAAATAAGTGTGACAGGCTTGCAATGCACAGAATGTTTCCATTACATTACATTGTCATGTAATATTCCAATTCTGCACATTCACGTGTAGCTCTTTTGCATTTCTGAGGCACAGACACATTTGCGAATTGAGCAAAATGCTATTTTCCAACTTCGTGCAATTGTTTTGTGCCGTGTTGGAGAATATACATTTTTGTGCAAAAGCACTAATTTTTGCGAGGCACAATTTTTTCAAGGAAATTGTGCATTGCTTTGATTATCTGGGCCCAAGTCTAAAATACAATCAATAGACATGTCAGTACAGATCTCCCCTGTTATAACATGTCATTCATAATGTGCTGTGCACAGAGTGAATACCAGCACATGTCAATGTATATGATTTAGCGCAGTGTTGTAGACCTATCAGGCGCACTATTCAGTTCGGTTCCAGTGGTGAAAATGATGTTTCATGGCACAGAGAAACATTTAAAAACACTAATCAATATAAGTATCCTTGTCTTGTATTGCACCATAGAAACAATCTTTCAGAATTGAACGTTATATGTGTATACACAATATATTACAGAGGTTAGCCTATTGATATCTGCTGCCCTTAAAGAAATGATGTCAAGATGATAATGTGAATAACAGCCAATACCAGGCGCTTAATGAAAAAGGGGGTCCGATATCTTTCCATTTTCATTTATTACTGAAGACTTTTTATCTGAAATTGTTGTTGCCTTAAGCCAAACATGGACAGCAAATGAATTATTCACCAACATCTTTAAAACACACACACACACACACACACACACACACACACACACACACACACACACACACACACACACACACACACACACACACACACACACACAAAATGGTTCAGTACCCTTGTCAGCTCTTAACTCCTGAGATTTTAAGTAGATATCACTGTTCTGTGTTTAGTATTTGTATTACTAATGGCTTACAAAAATGTTAATCAAGTAAACATAATCATATCAAATAATTTATCGGTTAAGTGCTTCCAATTTAATATGTCAAGCATTATTGTTGGTAAAAACTTTTGAACTTGTCAAAAACATCACATCACATAACATGAGACTTCTTACTGAGCCTCATTTTCAAAGCCTTGACTGCAGTTTTTAATAAATTACTTTTTTGAAGGAGACTTTTTTTGAAGGATCTGTTAATTTAACAAAACTAGAGCCAAACAACTAAGTTCTATATTTCAGGTCTTTTTAGCAGTCTGTTTATGATAACTATGATGACGATGTAGCTGCAGAATATGGCAAATCTGTGGAAGACTGCAAATTGTAAACTTAGTTGCTTTTCTGAAAGGAGAATCCGCCCATAACCAATATGTCATCAACAAGCACGTAAAAGCTCTGTGTACTATTCATTCTTGTGCTTCTTTTTGTTTCGGCTGCTCAGCCAAGCACTGGGAGGTCAAAACGGGAGTTGACCGCTTAGAGCCTGGAGGAAGGGCTGGACCTCAGCCATGGATTTCCCCCTAAAAAATTAAAAATATGTGAGTAGGGTTTTTTTTCCTTTACCTGAGTGCTGAGCGGTTTGTATTTAGTAGTTCTGCAGGATGCGTGATCGGGTTGGAGAGGCTGGGCTCTTTCTTTCGGTGCAGTCATGCTCTGGGGGACGGGCCGTGACTCAGCTGCTGATTTTCATTAAATTCAGTATTTGAGGGTTAGGTGGCAGAGGGGCACTGTGGAGAGCGGTAAATATTTTTCATTATTCATTCATGGTTTGGCGGCCTCGTCATTTCTGGGAGAGGTGGCTGCAACCACTCTTATCTGCAGCACTGGGATGCATGTATTTGTGTATTTCCAGCCGGCCTCACGCAGTTAGCCGTCGGGAACCCACAGACAAGGCCACCGGACAATTTTATCTCGCAATTGTGGGGTGCGTTAATTATTTTTTATTCTCCATTCATGGTTTGGCTGTCTCGTCTTTTGGGGGGAGGTGGTTCATAGCCACGTCCTATCTGCGGCACTGGGGTGCATGTATCTGTTCGTGTATTTCCAGCCAGCCAGCCAGTAAGTATATTCTTGTATATTCCTGTAGCTGTCGGGCACCCGCGTACAAGACCTCCAGCCAAATATATATTTCACTCGGGCCCTGGGGGCCCTTCACAGTCATAAATCATCTGCAATTGCAATCACTATCATCATCATTCATTCACTGCCATTCATTTAAGCAGATTCTCCGTGCTGAATTCCACGATTTCTGAGGAATTTCTCTCCAATAGTTTCTCTTCCTTTCTTGGGTGCCCATGTGTTTATGATGGATCTTTCTCACTCAGATTGACCTGAGCTGCAACACACGGGGGACTGATTGGAACCACCTGCCAACATACTCACACTGTATCCCAGTCCCATCCTGCCTTGCCCTGCTACTGCTTGTGTGTACCCAACTGAAAGCTACTGTAGCACAATACAGCATACCAGACATTACAATGGGTATGCTTATAGGTCTCTTACTTACTCTATATTGAACCTAAATGTATTTATTTGTGAATACTGTGTCGCAAAGCTTAGTTTGCCAGGTGGAGTGAACTCCAATTACTGATAACTCTACTTATTATCACTGCCTCTGCTCAGTCCCTTTGTGATAACAACAGCATTTGATGGTAGTTTAATTAATGACTCACTCACTTATCTTTCCGATGAGGTGCAGAAATCACTACAAAGAAAACATGAAAGACCGGCCCAAATACTTTTAGCACATGTAATTGAAACCTTTAAAACTATTTGTCTATTTTTATATCAGGCAGTTCAGCTTAAAATAAATAAGCAACATAGTTACTCTCAGAATATCTTACTACCTACTGTATCTGTGCAACTTGGAATGTAATCTTAATTAGTTTTGAAAAATAGCATATGTGCTGGATTGCAAGGATTAAGTATATTCTAAAAAGGCCGGTGCCCATGTGTATTATAAATGATTTATGGAGTGGAGATGTAATATAATTCGCCCCCAGTCTTATTCCTAATGGAACTTAGCAGGCCACCTCATAATATTAACATGCTACTAGTGCATTGACTGCCAGTGATGCAGGAAGGTGGCACGACCACTCTGTGCCCTCTGGTGCAAGGCCAGCTGCATGGGGGAGTGAGGGAGGGAGAGAGAGAGGCAGGATTGTGAAAAGTTTTATTTCATGAAGTAGTCCAGGGAAATCAATGCAATAAAAGCAGGGGTTTGTTCTTCACAGTAACAGATAACGGGTCTTGCATGTTATTATGATGCTAGTTAATATGTTCCAATAAAAAACGCCTTCATGGTCTCCTGAACTTAGCGGTCGACTGCTTTTTTCAGCTAAACCCCAGACAAGTTTGTTTGTTTTACAATATAAGTCACCTTGAATAAGCAGCTCAACATTCAGCTTCTTTAGTGACCTGTTGAAGCTGTGACTTACAGTGATTGTACAAACAAAACAATTTCATACATACTTATCTTTTGTGTGCTTATAATTGCTATCTGTTCAGCTTTGAAAGAAACACAGTATAACAAACATGTATTTTCATTTCAAAACATGATATCTGAAACTACACTAGGTTTGTGAATCTAAGCTGCTTAACTTATTTATTGAAATACACTGAACATGAATGTGCTTAGACCCCAGTTGAAATGTCTGTGGTTTCGACCCTGTCAGCTCTATTTATGAGGGGTACTGTTCACTGTCAAAGGTGTCAAACCATACTTAAAACTGACTGACTTGCCTTCTGCAAGATACTGCTGTTGCCAAAATGATTCATTCAATGATAGGTAAAGATAAAACACTTGTCCTGCAGTTTGTTTACGACTTTTTTTAAAAGCATTCTTTGTCAGTGGGGGAGTTTGTGACCAGAAATCAAGAAGACACAGAGAATGGTTTACCCCCCCCCTTTATATGTTTCAATTCTGTTAATTTCATACACAGAATGATATTATGACCCCCTCTGACGCTACAACCATATAGCAAAGCAAAATAGCGCAGTCTCTTTAAAAAAAAACAACAAAAAAACATAGGAAGCTTATTATAATGATTCAGTTCAATTGATGTGTGTCTGTAATGTATATATAGCACAAACCTTTCATCGCTACATAACAAAATAGTGCATTATGGGAAGTTAAAATACTGCTCTGGCTCACTAAAAGTTACTATAAACATAGCCACTGATATCAACTGCAGGACTGTACATTAATACACTGAAGAAGTCCTTCAACGCGAATCCCTACACTCTCATGGCTCCAAAGAAACCTCAATGTGCTGGCCTGGTTCAAAACGTTTCATTTTTGAAAAATAGTTTTGGATGCAAGATGTTCATAAATATTGAAATGCATCAAAACTTCAAAAATAAAGCTGCTAAGTATCTCTACTACAGGTCTGAGGTGTTACACTGTACAATACCCAGGCAAGCTTGATTTCAAAGCACAATGCAGACCCAAGCTGGAGGAGCTGGTGTGTGCCGATAAGGCTTCTATTTCAACTCTCTGCTCCAAAAAGTTCTGTTTCCTTTGAGAACTTAAGTTGCTGTAGAGTTGCCAACTCTCAAAACACAAAAAATAATACCTGTCTATTTTCACTGTCTAAAACTAGAATAAAGCAATTATCTTGGTAATTGGGTTTCATCCTAAAATATTTCCTTCCACACTGTGCTTTCCCTATTTCCTTTCATATCAGCAGTCACAGACCCTTAGTAACTGATTTTTAAAGTGTCTGTGAAATAGCTGCAGTCATTGACCCCTTTTCTATACGAATCAACCGATTCCCTCACAAACTGCAGCTTAAAAACAGCCCCCAGATCAGCATCTTAGAAACTGCGCAAAAACGTAATCACTGACTAACTCCAAGACAATACAACATATCATCAACACACCTTCACTTCAAGTCCCATTCACAAGCTCACCTTCCCATCTTGAAAATGACTAGAATACAACATCCATTGTTAAAGCTGGATCACCTACTGAAGTGTCCCTTTATAGACCAGTCACTATTCTGTCCATAATGTTTCAGTGGAAGTTCCTCAACATTCTATCCTACTGTACTACCTAAGCAACAGCATCCTCATTAAAGGGAGTCACCCTCTGGTAGGAGCCCAAGCCCGAAGCTCTGCTTGCTTCCTTCCACTTTGCTTTTTTAAAGCTAGACATTTATCTGAATTTTTCGCTATCCTACAAGGCAGCCTCCTTCCTGATTAGTGGATGGAAGTTGTGAGGTTTCTAATGTCAGGTAGTGGAAAGACAACAGCCCGAGGTGCAGGGCACACAAACAAGTTAAACTGCGAAGATATGATTGTGGTTAGACACTGGTAAACAGGGTCTTCATTGTTGCTGTAAACCCTTTAAGTCTTTATTTTTTAGTTTTATTGATGAGGTTCTCCTTTCCTCCTTTTTTAAAGTTATACATGTGTCTGAAAGTTCTGCATGCATTGATTGGACCAGGCTTCTCATTTTCTATATAAATGACATTAATTTTTGATGCTGTACAGCTGCATATTTTGCCCATACTGAAGACAGTGTTATACATGTCTACTTAAACAGTTTTGTCTGTCTCTTCCACTATGATGCAGCAGTTTCTTGTTTCCAAGGGTTGCTGGATCAATTCCAGCCTTCCCTCCTAAATGACGCTCAGAGTCAGGACTACTTTATCCTATTCAATTAGCTTTGAAATGTTAATCCATTAAATGCGTTTTCGTTATAATTCTTTTAAATGCCGCCTCAGGGCTTCTATCTAAGTTGGTCTAATTAGGTTACCATTAAGCTTACAGTATCAGTTTTGTTTGAATAAGCGGATTAAACTCTTTATTTTGTCACAGTAGTTTTGGAGAAAGCTGAGAAATGTCCAATCGCTTCCTCTAGCAATGACAGGGGTTTGAGAGGGTAGAACAGGTCTCAGTGATAGTCAGGGCTCATATTTTGCATAACAGTGAGTTCTCTGTGACACACCTAAATAAGCTCTGGTGCAACCAATTGTCTTTAAAAGTCACATAATTTGTTGAATGGAGTCCATCTGTGTGCAATTAAGGTGTTTAACATGATTTCAGGTTAAATACACCTGTCTCTGGGATGTCCCAAAGTTGGTTAGTACATTTCCTAATAAAAAATACATCATGAAGACGAAGGAACTTTCAAAGCAAATCCGGAATAAGGTTCTTCAAAACCAGCAATCAGGGGTAGGATATAAGAACATTTCCAAGGCATTGAATATCCCCCGGAGCACAGTAAAGTCCATTATTAAGAAATGGAGACAATATGGCACAACCGTGAATCTGTCTAGATCAGACCGTCCTCCGGGTGAGAAGGGCACTAGTCAGGGAGGCCACCAAGAGGCCTATGGCAACTCTAAAGGAGTTACAGTTTTCCACGGCTGAGCTGGGAGACACTGTGCATACGGCAACAGTAGCCTGGGTGCTTCACAAAACTGGCCTTTATGGGAGAGTGGCAAAAAGAAAGCCAGTGTTGAAAAAAACTCACATCAAATCTCGGCTAGAGTTTGCCAGAAGGCATGTGGGAGACTCTGAGACCAAGTGGAAGAAGATTCTATGGTCTGATGAGACCAAAATAGAGCTTTTTGGCCTCAACGCTAAGCGTTATGTTTGGCGCAAGTCTAAAACCGCACACCATCCTGAGATCACCATCCCTACCGTGAAGCATGGTGGTGGCAGCATCATGCTATGGGGATGCTTCTCTGCATCAGGGCCTGGAAAGCTCATGAAGATAGAGGGCAAAATGGATGCAGCAAAGTACAGAGAAATCCTGGAGGAAAACCTGCTGGTCTTCAAGAGACCTGGAACTTTGGAGAAGATTCATCTTCCAGGAGGACAATGACCCCAAACATACAGCCAAAGCCACACTGAAGTGGCTTAAAAACAAAAAGGTCAATGTCATGGAGTGGCCCAGTCAAAGCCCGGACCTCAATCCAATTAAGAATATGTAGAAAGAGTTGAAAATTGCTGTTCACCAAAGGTCCCAATCCAACTTGATGGAGCTTGAGCAATTTTGCAAAGAATAATGAGCAAAAATTGTAATGTCCAGATGTGCAAAGCTGATAGAGACTTATCCAAATAGACTCATGGCTGTAATTGTTGCCAAAGGTGCCTCTACCAAATATTGACTCAAGGGGGTGAATACTTATGCAATCAATTATTTTCTGTTTTGTATTTGTAATTAATTTAGAACAATTTGTAGATTTTATTTTTCACTTTGACATTATGGACTTTTTTGTGTTGATCAGTGGCAAAAACTCCTAATTAAATCTATTTTGATTCCATGTTGTAACACAATAAAATGTGGAAAAGTCCAAGGCGGGGGGGGGCGGGGGGGAATACTTTTGAGAGCCACTGTCTACTTTAAACTTCATGCAATATTCTTACTAACTACTTGACCATTTCAAAGCCAATGTGCTTTAATTGATTCAATATCTGATCATTTAAACAAGCTTAACTTAATTCCTTAAACAGCAGAGATTCCTGTATGTGTGTGTGTAAATTTTGATCTTGTAACACTGTAATGCTATAGCACAGCAGAAATGAGCGGAAACAATCATACACTGAGAAATACATTTACCATTGGAAATGCTTCCAATATCTGACCGCATCAGGTTAAACTAGTCCTAAAGGAAGCAGCGGCTCCACTATTCAGCTTAATGTAATTTCCCTTTTTATCATATTAATTTATGAGGATTTTGTAATTATTTTTGTACTAGTATTTAATTTTCTGTGTGGGTTCTATAATATGAGGATGAATTGTTGGAATTGTCATCCAGAACAGCAATTTAATTACCACAGCAGAGATGTGTGGCTTCTAATGCAATACTTTATACTCCTGCCAGAGGTGTACATTATTATATGATTATACATGTTTAGGCTGTGACACTGTCAAATCCTGAGCACCTACACATTGGTATATAAGAACTGTATGGTAAAAAAGATGATTTCTAATTCTCTAAACCCATCTAAAAAGATTTCAGCTTCCCGATAAGATGGGACTCTACACGGTCAGATAGAGGCAGTGCTTGTTTTAAAATATATCACATGCGTATTGGTATAGGCTGCACATGACTATAAAGACGATACTATACTGGAGACTAGCCATTTGCTACAGTCTTTTATGACTGTAGCAAATGTTGCTTCTGATTGGTCCGGTTCTATTCCTGTGGAGTCGCTTGCTTCACGCAGACTGTAGACTCACCCACACATTCCAGTCACTTCTAAATGATTCACTTTTATCAAGACCTCTCAACATTGGCACATTAGGAAGGACAGTAAAATGACAAGACCAATATTCAAATGTGCTGTAATGCCCGTAAATAAATCTAGGAAAAAAAAACAAACATTATCTCTACCCCTTTGTTCTGCACACTACACTAAAACTATATAAATAAATAAATTACATTAAAAAAAAAACACATTTAAACTGAACATATAGTGTACTAGAATATAAAGCTATGTATGGTTTAGTTCATTTTGTTAACTCTGAACACCGCTGACTTGTATAGAGGTCAACACAATTACTGCGAAAACGGCGGAACCTTCTAGCATAAGAAAGAAAATCTGCATACCAGTAAACTAATCTAATATACTAATATGTCTATTCATGCACATTTTTATAATGTTTCACGGAACGCCTGCAAAGGCGGAAGGGGAATGGAATGCTTGTGGGACTTGGGCGACAGAGTGTTAGTGACAAAGTCGAACAGACAGGACAGGTCCCCTACTGCTTGAAGATCCTCTAGCTGCTTGAGTGGTTGTGGTGAGTAGGGGACGACATGCATAGCGGAAATCCCCCCCCCCCCCCCCCCCCCCGGTGGAAGACCCGTCCAGGCAGCTTGCCTGGTGGTAGGGAGACCCGGCTACCCCAGGGGGACAGGAAGGTTGGATGCCCGCGGGAACTGGAGGAAAATGAGAGAGGGTTAAGAGAAAGGTGTATAGATTAAAGCCTCACTGAGGCTAAAGCACACAGGCTGCAAAAGAATAGGTGTGGCCTGGGGAGTGAGACTCACTTCCCCCCCAGAGGGAGCTCTGTGTGGACAATGCGGTGAAGGAAGAAAAGAAGAAGAGGAGGAGGAGGGAGGAGGAGGACCAACACAAAACGAAAGACAAGAGCAGAAAATAGTAC
The DNA here is from genome assembly GCF_017654505.1 of Polyodon spathula. Classification (NCBI taxonomy): domain Eukaryota; kingdom Metazoa; phylum Chordata; class Actinopteri; order Acipenseriformes; family Polyodontidae; genus Polyodon; species Polyodon spathula. The sequence goes on along the minus strand of NC_054566.1, from coordinate 3,921,601 downwards.
ACAACTTAAATAGGGAAGAAAGAGAGATTGACAGATGGTACAGCCAGAGGGGCTCCCCGGCGCTGCACAAACCCCGCCCAGAAACTGTCGAGAGCACAATGCTAGTTATTGGAAGCAGCTGGGGAGACAGCTGCCGAGTCACCCCCTGCCCAAAAGTGGATATACCGAAAATGCGTCCGCTTCCATTCCCCCAGCCGAATATCATCAGTAAGGACAGGATGGCATGGTTTCGGGTTAACTGGCTGAGAAAAAGAGAGAGGAAAACAAGTGAGTGCCTTTTACGGCGTCCCCCGAACTATGCCATAAGACTACATTTTCAGTACTTTTTACTGAACTATTTAATTCGTTCTCCTAAACTAGTCTTTCTGTAAAGAAACAGTGCTGAAATAATGTCATTAGGGCTTGCTAATGGGGAAAAAAACATTGTCATGTTCAATCTTTCATCAAAAGGAATGATTAGGATTTACAGTATCTGTGTTGTTCTTTTCAAGCTATTCTTCCAAACCCTCCACTGTTATTCTATCCCAGCATCCATCATGTTGAAGCCATGGCAGCAGGACTGTGCAAGATAGCAGGCAGTCCAGTTGCAGCATTGTTCTATAATCGTGTCCAATTGCAGTCCTTCTCTAATCATCAAACCAGCAGGCTCCCTAGCGAACATGCACTGCAGCCAAGGCTGTCTTTACATATTGCCCTCAATGGTAAAAAAAAAAAAACATGGCAATAGAGGTGTTAATGAAACTGAAAAGTGTAGTATTTTTACAGTGTTTACTGTTATATTTACTGGTCGGAGTCAAGAGTCTCAGACCCTGTGTGAAAAAAGTCAGAAGTACATAATCTACAATCTTGCGACGTCTTTTTTGGAAAGGCTTACAGTCTTAACAGAGCGTTGAACCTTTCATCTGTAATTCTAAAATACCTCAAATATCTCCCACTGTCTAAACAATGTTTGAAATTCTCCCATTCAGGTTCTCTGTTGGTGGAGAGTTAGGGTTAGGTTTAGGGTTAGGGTTGTATAGAGGTACAAACTCAGCACATCTACTTAAATGTAAATGTATCCAATTATGTGAATGCAGTTTGTATTTAAAGTATTGTATTTATATGAACAACAGCTGCAACCTCTTTGCCCAATCAAAAGGGATGCGACACGATGCGTCCTGCACAGCAAACAATGAAGCTGCACAGCTCGTTGTCTGCGCCTGAGTATCGCATTCATCTGCAACAGAAGTGCTGTATGAACCAGGCATTAATAGTTTTCCATGATTCTGAAAATAGAAAGCCCCTGCAAGTTGGTAAACTTCTGTTCTCTGATGTATGTGTTCTTTTGTCTTTACAGAAAACAGATCTCACACTTGTTTTATATTTTAGCTGTCACCGATTTACATGCTTGCTCCCACAGCTATCTCATTCGCTGACCTAGAGTTACATGTAAATGCTAAGTGAAACACCCAAGCAATTTACAGATACTCGCAGATTTATATTTTCAGTGCATGACATACTGCATTCTAAGGAAGTGCCTAATTAAAAGTGTTTTACATCCATTTCCAAGATTTCACTGACTTTTTTTTTTTTCAAAATCACGATTTTCGTGATTTCCGTGACCTCTGTAACAAAATCGTAGCTTTAATTGTAAGTTGCAAAAGTTCTCCAATGTTTATGTGACTAGGACTCAGTTAAGAGTCCTCCCTTGAGACAAAGGTAATTAGGTAGACTGTGTGGCAATTGTTTTTTCAATTGATTTGTCTAAAATAAGCCACTGCATAAGAGTCAATGGACTGTTTAAATTAGAACATACAATCAATTACCCCACTGACATGACCTATAGAGTGTAATGCACATCTCATTTTCAAATCATGATTGTCATTGAAGTACATGGCAATTACATGGTTTCAATGCTTGTTGATCATGCAGTATATATCTCCGTTGATAAAGCAGAGGTCCCGCTTTAAAGAAACCTTTACTCCGTTTATTATGGCCATGTAAAGGGGCAGCTGAACGCCAGACAAGAAACATAAGCAAGCTTACTTTCCTGGACCAGAACCTAATTGTCTCTAGAATATTGATAATAATGTTATTTTAGCTCAACCTAAAAAACTTAAAAAACAACTTGTCATTTTTTTAAAGAACATCTTTATTTTATCCATATGTTTTAACAGTCAGTTAATATTGTTGTTAAGTCTGGGTTGCCCCAGTAGTATCAGTATGGTGCCTGGATATAAACACAGAGGATGGGATTGCTATTTCCAAAAACCCAGTAGCAACACAGATACTTGTATTTATTTATACTCCAGCTTCTTGTAGTAACTCATCTCTTCAGCACTGTGTCTGCTGTCTCTCTCCTGCCACCGCCTCGACTACCTGCTGATGACAACAGGGCCCTGCATGCCAATCCTAATCACTGCTACACACTCCCGAGAGACGTGCCACAGATCAGCACAATGACACACGTCCTGTGCAGTCCTGCTGAAGAGTCTGCTGGGTGCTGGCATACCTATCACTTTGCTACCTGCAGTATAGGCGACTCATTTCCTCAGTACTTTAGACCCTAATCAGGTGATAAAGTCTCCTCTATTTTTGTCCATTAAAAGTACACAGAGCTAACAAAATAAGTCCAAGTCTTTTTGAAATTACCTTCACTTCTCATAGATCTCAAAAATGGAGAATGTTGTTCGCACTTTTTCCCATGTTGCCCTTCCTGTTGAATGCAGCCAACACAAATTCTATTCAACAACAAACGCAGACAACAATTCTGCTATTTATATGATTGTAGAACTGGATATTTTCTTGTTTAAACATGCTGTTGTAATTTGTTGATCACTTCTACTATTAATGTATAATAGTCTAATAATAATAATAAATACATTCATGTGAATAGGTTAAGACCCACTACTGCAAAAGCTTGGTATGACAGTAAATACCTTGTTAAATATTTCAGTGTATCTCAAGCGCAGTATCCATCAGACTTTACTGTGTAGGCTCCTACTGCTCAGCTTACAATTTATAAACACAGATGTGAGCTGGCAGCATTGAGTGAACAAAATGAGATGTTCAGAGGCATGAATGAGTAAGGAAAGAGACAACGCGCACAGCTCGAGTGGTCTGCACCCTCTTCAGGCAGTAGGTCACTTTTTTGAAAAACATTTTAATTTGCCTTTGATATATTATGTTAAAATAAACCTGGGGTTAATTGCGGTTGTAATTGATACATTTTTAATTACTGGCTTCTGCCGAGTCAAAGCCCAGGAGTCATAAAGTTGTCTCAGCCAGGGGCGAAATTACAGGCATGATTGCAGTGGGAATATTTTTAACATTAGGTAGATAGATTACCTTTACAATTAGGCATGCTTAAAATTCAAACATAGAGCACAGCACACAGTGGTGATAAAGAATGAAGAAGTGCAGTTAACATATTTAATGACTGGTGAAATACAATTCAAATTTACTACAGCATCCCTGAGTTACAAGCTCTCGCAGTGTCTTCGTTATGTGAACTGAAGAACCCTGAATCATTCATTCACTGTACAGAGCAACTATTTCTAGGCATTTTTTTGTTCTTCTATTTCCCCTCTGGCTGCTTGTTATCCCCAAGCAAAAGTGCACCACACTTGGAGAACGCTCATTTAGCTTCATGGCTCCGACTCTTTGGAACTCTCTCCCAGCTCTCTCAGTGATGCTCCCACTGTCTTTCACTTTAAATCAACTCTCAACACCCACCTGTTCTCTTTTGCTTTCCATGCCCTTTAAGCCTAATATCTGCTATTAGCTGCTGTGTTGCTGCTACTATTTCATGTATTATGCTACTATCATGTATTCTGCACTTTCCTCTGTATTTAATGTATTATGTTTTTTTTTGTTTGTTTTTTTTTTTTTTTTTTTTTTTTTTTACTATATATCATGTATTATGCATTTCTCTGTATTTAAAGTATTATGGATTTTCTTGTTGTTACTGCATCTTGTAAAGCGCTTTGTGGACATTTTATATGAAAGGCGCTATATAAAATAAAGATTGATTGAGACTGATAATTTGCACATGGTTATTTAAAACCGGAAATGGACAGTGAAAATGTGACTTTCAGCTAAAAACTGGGGTTGGAGCGATCCTTCAAACTGGGACGTTTACGCAGCAGAATCCGGTAATTACAACTATGCTGTAATTGTAATTGTGTTTGTAGTTGACCCTTGACACAGCTGTGTAATTGGGATCACCCCTACACACTTCCTCCATGTAGTTCATCAGTTACAGTAGAATTATCTCTTTATTTGCCATAGCTACAGCAGCACCAGTTGAGCGTCTCTTTTCAATATATGCAAAGTTCTTCAGGCCTGAGAGGCATTCTCCCTCAGACACGAGTTTCAGCAGCTTGCTTCTCTTTCATTGAAAGTTATGTAAGACAGGTTCAGTTACGATTCTGTATGTGTACCTCTGTTGCCTGGTTTACAATAAAAAGAGTAAACATGTTAAGGTGCATCATTATTTGTTACTTTTTGAGTGTAATTATAATTATATTTATAATTACTGCTTCATAACGGTTACTAATTGGAATTGAAAGCAAAAAAAAAAAGTTATCGTAATTCGAATTTCAGCTAACAGTGCTGAAGTAGTTGCTTCGTTTGCACGGGGGAAGATGCTCAAGCACTGTGATATCAAGATGTGAAGGTACCACCCAAATAACATTAGATTACTTTATACAGCTGAAGTAGCTAGCTAGCTTCTGTAATGTTAACAGAGCAACTGCAAGAAATGTTACGGTTCAGTATACAGGCACTTTTCTGTTGTAGATTTTATTTTATTATTTTAAGAGCAAAACTGTATTCAGCTTCAACTACATTGGGGAAATGCTTTTAGTACAGTATTGTAGTTTTGGTGTTCAACTTGGATCTTTTGTTAGGGAAAGTATTACTGTAGTCACAGTACCCGGCTACAGTTTAAAATTGTCACTGTTACATTTCTTTTTTGAACAGTGTTTCTGAATAAGACAACAGTAGGATGTTGCGCAGCAATCGTGTGTAATTGCATAAAAAGTGCCAATGTAATGGCAGATAATTTATGAATAATTCATGCTGCACTTTAAATAGAAATGTGTGATTTCGTTGATATCAGAAAGAAAAAATAAATAAAAACATCAAGGTAAAATACAGTAGCGTCTGTGTTTTATTTCTCACATTAATATGGAAATAGCTCTAAATGTCCACACCATGGGGCAATTTACATGATTTGTTTAATTTGAATTTTGCACATCTCAAACTACTTGTATGGTCCCCAGAGATTAGAATTAAGTGGAGTTCACTGTAAATACATTCAGTTCCTGGTGAAGTGGTTAGTTGCTGGTGTTGCAGTGGTAGCAATATACATTCCTAATTTAAATGCAAAATGTATAGGAAATAAAAAAAGGTATGATTTGGGACATATTTCTGTTTCCTGAGTGGTACATTTTCTTGTGTGGCCCCCCATTCCATGCAACCTCTGGAAAGTGGTCCTCCATCACCAAAACTTTGGGAACCCCACCTCTACAGTGATAACAAGGACATAACAAAGGAGTTAGCTGCTTCTGCATCCAGCGCTCAAAGAATATCACGGACATCTGGATAGCTTACTGAGATGTTATAGAATAAAATAATGACTTTTATCGCATTATTGAGGAGTTTGGTAATAAAACGAGTGATCAGGAGAGGATTTATCAGTATGCATGTCATAAAGAGGTATGTGAAAAATACAGCGACAAAGGGTGAGGCTTGGCTGGAGATGCAGAACTGAGTGTCCTTTTGCGATTCAGTGCCTTTTAAACCTGTTTTACTCTGAAAAAAAAAAATTAAACAGTGTGTGAAAAATAAACAATGCATGTGAAAATAAATTGGACCTGACGGGCCTGACAAGCGCTGAATAAATGAACCGCTAAGGGTCAATGGTAATTAACTTATTTTGTCAACATGGAAATTTACTAGGGAATGCACATATTGTGATGTCTATATAATTTATTTAAAATTATTTATTTCTGTTTTAAAATTGAAAATTTGCCTGCAAAAGGTCTGTTATACATGGATTTTGAACCCACAACCTTCAGTTTACAAGCATGCTGTTTTAACTGTCAGTGCTACACAATTATCTAAGACAAGACAGCTGAGAATTCTCTGGACTATATGATATTTTTGAGATTTTTCGAGCCATCATTAATCATCATCATTTTCATTCTGAGATTTTGATCTTGAGCTCTGAAAATTTTTGGTTTCCTGCCAGTGTAACACTCATTGTGGTCCCTATTGACACAAAGAAGTACGGTTTCCTTTCTATACTGGTTGATGAGAGTAATGCTATTTGTGGTCCCCGCTGGATAAAAATGAACATAATTTCTAAAAATTAGCTATGCTGAAGGATGGCCTATATATTTGGTAAAAGTAAAACATAAATAAATACATTAATAAATATTGAAATAAATGAATACATAAATCAATACATAGACATTTCTTTCTTTCTTTATTTGCCTTGATATTTATTTATTTATTTTACACTATCATATAAACACTGCCATTTAATACCATTTAATGACATTTAATAAAAAATAAATACTCAAGAGTTCTTGTATATTAGAGAAGATTTTTGTACATAAAGGTCCTTATGCTTTCATATAACGACACCTGTGCCTTCTGCCAGTTCTGTCGTCAATTCAACGCTTGTCTTCTTTCTATTCATGAAGGATACTGTCTTCAAGTACTGCTCATCCTTGTTAGACATCTTCCAGTCTTGGGTTTGTCAATTACAGATGATGTTTCCCTATACTTGTTGATTATGCTTTGGATACCACACCTTGAAAATCAAGTGATGCAGGCTATTTCACTCAATGTTGTTCCTGCTTTAAGCAAGTCAAGGTTCTAATAATAGTAGAAAACATTAGTGGATAGTTTGAGTAAATTGTTGATGCTAACGTCAACTATCAAAACAACATTGCGAGTAGTACAATTACGTAACGCATTACATGTATGTATATATATATATATATGTGTGTCAGTATTGTGGCAAAGTGCCCGCCCCTGTGTATATTTTGTGTTATGTGTTGTGTTTTAACGTTGGTGTATAGTCATTGGTACACGGGATATAAACGGGTCTGTGTAACACGAGTCTTTAAAATGTATATTTGTATTTAGGCACGAGGATTGCACAGCACTTCACATCATTAATTCTCTTTTTGTTCAACCACTCCAGTGTGGCATTGTCTTTTGGGTTATTGTCCTGCTGAAATGTAAATTTCCTCCCCAGTTTGAGACTTGGCTGACATTTCCCTGTGGTATATCAGCACTTTTTTTCTGTCTTTGCAATATATGTTGTAGTAATGTTTGAAGAGTTAGTTTAGGGTTTTTATGGGGTTTGATACAGGAACTGGTTGCTCCTAAAAAGCTGTTTTCTGATTGATAGCATGAATTGTAATTCTTCTCATTCACTGCCCTATATGGCAGAGCTGAAGTGGATACAGTTTCCTCTACCATATGTGCAGACATTAACAATGACGCTGCTGTATATGGAAACAACATTGGATGAAATATGTTATATTTGTGTGTAATCATATAACATGATATTAAAACAATATACAGCATTTGCTTCTGATGTCTATATTAACATTGTTTGTATTTTCTAGAAAGCATATTGGCCACTGTTAAAAGAACAGTTTTTGCTTGATAATGCAGTATGTTCATATTGTTAGGTAAATAAAGTCATTAAGATGTTTAAGCCATGTTCTATCTTTAACAATAGTTTAATTGATGGTCCACAGTATAATTATGTACATGCAGTTATAATACAAAACGTGTCACAAATGGCCTTCTTTAACTTTATTAAGGGCTTACACTTGTGATTCAAATATTTCACAACTTGTTAATAATTGAAAATATGATTCACTTTATTTTAAGGGCCTTTTTTCATTAATTAACTCATAAATTAGCTTCTAAATTATTTTAAAGATGTGTTAATAAAAGTTTAACCGTAAGCAGAACCCTTTAAGTAATACAGTTAAGGTCTTAGGTTTGTTGGTTGGTCAGTCATATCCTTCTTGTTCTTATCCATCTGAATCAGTATTTGTACACAGGATCTTAATTTCGTCTTAAATAGCTTTTTAAACAGTTAATAGATATCTATTAAAAGTACTTTCTAAACAGATATCATGCAGCTCTGTGGAGTGTGGTTACGGATGTCTGAGTTCATGTACATACACTTAATAATACAGTCAATAGTTTAATATCTATTAATGAATATAGCAGTATCATTAACTGTTTGCAAATATACTTTTAAAAAAAATAAAAAATAACATACTATTAGCATTGCTATAATAGTGCATCTCTGGACTATGTTATTTTCACTTGCATCCATCACACAGCTGTTTTTGCTGACTTCAACCAATACTGGAAGCCCCGCGGCGGTCATTTTGGCGGTTTTTGGTTTTAAAATGTAATTTTCTCCAGTTGTGTAACACATATGGGGCTGTACCCTTCTGTCCGTATATATAAAACATTCTCACAAAGCATGAAACGCGGGAGTGCAGAAATAAAGGAGATATATTACATTATACCTAAACGCCCCGGGAGCAGTCATATTGACGGCCACACAGAAAACAATTGTATTTTGATTATACAAAACGGTATTCTACTTTATTATTTTTATTTACCAGTCTGCAATGTGTTTAGCTGTAATCAGATTAGTCTCTACTCTCTGTGGAGTTGATATTTTGAAGCAGATAGCACAGAAGTATTCTATGAAAGCTAGCTCCCGACAGTGGTCTGTTCAGGTGTTTTACAATGTATTGGACCTAGCAGTTATCAACTCCTGGGTATTTTACAAAGAATGCACGGAGAAGAATTTACCAAGGAGAGAATATATTTTACAGTTAGCACAAGAACTTCGCAAGAAGCATTTGGAACAGAGGGAGACTGCCAAGCCTGTACCCACAGCTGAAGCTGGCAACCCCGTTGAGAGCTGCAAGAGATGCCAATGCCAGGTTGGCAAGTGCAATAAAAATAAAACTTCAGACAGCTGTGCCCTGTGCAGAAAGGCGGTGTGAAGAAGCGCATTATCTGTGTTGATTGTGAACAGCCTTAGACTCGGTGTGGCAGAGCAAAGCTCTGCTCTTTAGAAATTGGCAGGGATGGGGTTAACTTCCCCTACCTGCCTGGGTTTATTATGTTCAGGTGGCTGGGGTTGATTAGTTGATTAGGTTGATTAACGATCAATCAGCGCCCAGCCACCTGATATAAAAGGAGGCCTCTGCTTCTCATTTGGGGAGAGGGAGCTGAGGAAGCAGGTTGGTGTTTGTTTTGTGGTTTTTGAATTTTCTAAATCCAGTGAAGGCATTGCCCAGCCTGGAAACTTTATTTTTGTGAGTTTTGTTTTTGCTTTATTTGTGTTTGAGTATCTGTTATTTTGCCCTTGTGCACTTTATTTTTGTTTATTTATAATAAAATAGTTATTTTTTTGAACTGCAGTCTGTCTCTGGGCCTCTATCCACTCGCCAGCCTGTCACACTCTGGTTAAGGGAAAAAAAGAAAAATAAAAAAGACTTTCTTTTATAACTTCTTGTGCTGTGTGCTTGTGTAAAATGTTTTTTTTTTTTTTTTTTAGTTTTTATTTATCTACGTTGTTCAGTTGCTTTTGCTCATCTGATAATAAACTGATTGCTGTTGAAAAGTAAAAAATGTATTGCTATTATATATATATATATATATATATATATATATATAGTATATATGAAAAAGTATTTGCCCCCTGTCTAATTTTCTGCATTTTTGCATTTTCTGACACTGAATGTTATCAGATCTTCAAACAAAATCTAATATTAAATAAAAGGGACACTGAGTGAACAAATAACATAAAATTTTGATACTTATTTCATTTATTTATTAAAGAAAATTATGCAACACCCAATGCCCGAGTGTGAAAAACTCAAGACTTAGACTCAATAACTGGTTACACCACCTTAGCAGCAATAACTGCAACCAAATGCTTCCTGTAGTTACTGATCAGTCTCTCTCAGCGCCTTGGAGGAATTTTGTCCCACTCAGTCCCATTCAGGACTGCTTCAACTCAGTGATATGTGTGGGTTTTTGAGCATAAACTGATTGTTTCAGGTCCTGCCACAACATCTCAGTGGGTTTTAGGTCTGGACTTTGACTAGGCCATTCCAAAACTTTAAATTTCTTGTTCTTCAACCATTCTGATGTAGACTTGCTTGTGTGTTTCGGATCACTGTCTTGCTGCATGACCCAGCTACGCTTCAGCTTCAGCTCACGGGCAGATGGCCTGACATTCTCTTATAGAATTCTTTGATACAGAGCAGAATTCGTGGTTCCTCCAATGATGGAAAGTCATTCAGGTCCTGATGCACCAATTTACAGTGTTTTGAATACAGCCGTCAGAAAGACTGCTGTGGGGCTTCTAGGTATAAGTATATCTCCAGTCCTTCTAGTGTTAAGGATTGCTATATAGTGCCGGTGTGAGTGGCAGTGTGTGCGGCGATCGTGTAAGAACATCAGGAAAGGACACTGGCTGTCCTGGGGCTGTCCTGGGATGTTTCTGTGTTGTTATGTTATGTTGTTTTATCAGTTAGTTGTGTATTTTAAATATGTATCATTCTTCATTTGGTTTTATATGTCTGTTATGTCTTTCCATCTGCCATTTCCCTCTGTAGCTTTTTTCTTTTTTCTTTTCTTTTTCCATATAAGACTGTAATTTTGACATTGTTATATTTTGTTTAATTTCTATAAGTTGCTTTGGCTGAAAGTGTCTGCTAAATAATTAAATAACAACATTATTAGCATTATTAATAATAATAATAATAATAATAATAATAATAATAATAATAACTAACATTTACCAGAAAAAACACAATGCATATTAACATGTTCATTACATATTAACCTGTTCAGTGTGGTTTAGGGGGTGGAGCTAGTCTCCAATCTTCAATGATCGTCTCATCCCACTCTCCAAATCCAGATGAAATGGCTAAAGAAATCCGCCCGCTATCTTGTTTATCCTACCAAAACAGCAACTCGTCCTCTCTGCACAACTCCGGCCTTCCACATCAGCCGCTGCGATGGTACAGTACTTGTTCCTGCTGCTATTGTCTCCAGTGTTCTGGCCTCCAGAGCTAAATGAAATCTGCCTTGGCACGCATTTCCAGCGCATCTTTTAAAATATTTTTTTTTCTGTTGCAATCCAGTGTTTAATCAGCGGCAGTCCCCTCCCCCAGCTGTTCAGACTGACCCACATTTTTACCCTAAGATTGCAATACAAGATTCAGCAGCTGCAAATTATCTTTTCTGGCCTTTTCTGACGCCCATATCGGCAGTAGATCTGTCAATCATCACATTGCACTGTTTCCATACACTCCTGGCTGCAGCGATCCATTGCTACTTTCAGTAACTGAGACACAAAATCATAATGGGTAAGGACGTTCATTTGGTTTAAATTCTCATTCAACACGAGATCCCCAGCTTGTTTTGAAAGCTTGGTGAAATTGTCCTGGTTTTATTGTTTTGCAGCGTATTTGTGCTGTCTACCCTCTTGCTTCATGAACTGGACTTGCATGTTTAATCGTAACCACTAGATGCCAGTATGGCACCACAAAATGTGTGTGTTTTAAGCACTCTTACATCATTATGTAAAAAAGCCCTGTTTTTTCTAATCAAATAATTTTACCTGGAGGTTAGTTTGACATGTTTACTTTAAGATGCTAATAATTAATGTGTGGAGCTGCCAGCAGGTATGGAGGAACAATTTCTACAATTAGTTTTCACTCAAAAGAAGCATCTTATTTCGCAATGGATAACACACTCATAGATTGGTCCCGATCAGGGTTATGCTTCACCACACATGTCGATCTCCCTAAAGCAGCCTTAACATTTGTATAATCTATTCCTTTTCAGCCCCCTTGACCATGTGCAGTCAATCTCCTGATCTCTTCTCAGAGGAAACGTAACCTACTGTCCTTTCCCGGTCACTTCAACTTCATAACATGTATCATCCTCTCGGCCCTTCACCACCTCACCTTGTCACTGAAGCTCCGTTTGCAGGGTTTTGAGGCTTTCTAGCCGATCAATGGGTCTCCTGCGCTCGGCACCGAGATTCAAACCTTTCAGCTCAATTCAAATCTACGACCTTCTTGGAACCCTACCCAATCGTCGCAGCAGCTCATTTCTGTGGTCACAAAATATGGTTCATGAAATCCAAATTCTCCTTCCCTTGATAATAAATCCAACATACACATCATCAACAGAGGCCGGTCCTCTTTGCCACTGGTCATGTAACTCCTCTGTCATCTAATATGGATTTCAGTTTCCAATCATTCATTATTAAAGGTTTCACTTTCCTGGTACTCACAATAACACGGATGATCATTTAGCTCAGTTCAGATATCAAGATTCCATCATAATGTCAGTAGCTCATCCAACCCTCTGGAAGCTCCGAAATCATGTCATCTTTTCAACAAATTTTCTACCTTACAATCTCCGGGATTCAGTCCCGGATACATGACATCTGTTCTCACCCTTCAACTAGATAATCCTACGCCTCCAGCTGGAGTATTTAAATTTTTTTTAAATAGTTTCTGAACTAAAAGAGACAGGGTCCGACATTGGACTGGAAAGGGAAAATTGTAATGTCAGACGTGGACCGACATAGCACCGCAAAGGATAAAACCTGTTTTAAAATATTTTATACAGCTCATATAAAATAAACAGCACTTATGAAAATAAATTGGACCTGACATGTCTGACAAGCGCTGAATAAATGGACCACAAAGGGTTAAAATAAACCAAGAAAATAAACCCACATTCCAAATCACAGTTAAATAAGCACTTTATTGCAAAGTATAGTATAACAATAATTAATCTTTATGAATATAATGAAACACTGTAGTCAAATATAACAAAATTGTTCAATTAATGCAAATATTACAAAATGCATTTTTTCCATTAACAAATGGCGCTATGGCAATAAATAGTTTTTTTGTAAATCAAAATCACACCAAAGGTAAACGCTAGGTCTATCGTTTTCTTAAAGGGAATGTCAGTTGCTTGTGATTTGCCAGCAGATGCCCACTCTTTCTTCACTGGAAATTCCGCCAGCGCCCAGCTCAAACTCCCTTCAAAATCATAAAATGAAGGGGGCTGCACAATCCAGAACCTCTTTCGATGGTGCGGCCAATCACATCTCCTCCAATCCGTGATTGACAATTCGTCTACCGCAATAAGGTGCTGACTTTGGTATCATGGACCCACCCCCTTCCTCAATCTTCGGCTTCTGACTGACCCTGGAATGAACTGCCAAACCGTCCATTCCAGGGCACTCTGTTCCGGTTATACAACGCCTTCACAGGTCAGGAGGGGGATTGCTGATGAAGATTCATTTGCTCTGTCACACTGGACCAATACAGTTTTGGAAAAACTGATCACCTGCAGCTAAATTGTTTCCTTTATGAGTTTTAAAAGATTTTGAAAGATTTGCATCAACAGATGTGACCAGAGAATCAGCCATAAATTAACCAAAATTGTCCCCAAATCTTGAGAGAGTGCTACACTGAAGAGTGAGTAATGAAGTGAGAGGCAGATAGGAACAGAGGAACAGCATGCTGATTGGCTAGAAATTTCTTCCAAATGTAACTGAGCTGAACACAACTGCTGAAGCTGGGGCTGCAGCCACAGATGTTGGAGGCTTGGTGGTCCAGTGGTAAAAGAAAGGGGCTTGTTACCAGATTCAATGCCAGCGACGGACTCACTGTGTGTGACCCTGAGCAAGTCATTTAACCTCCTTGTGCTCCGTCGTTCGGATGAGACCTAAAACCAAGGTCCTATTGTAAGTGACTCTGCAGCAGCAGTTGTGATGCATAGTTCCCCCTCAAGTCGATGTACGTTGCTTTGGATAAAAGTATCTGAAAAATGGCTAAATAATGTTTATAAATAAAACTGAAAATTAAATAACACTAAACCCCCTGATTGTTTGAGGCTTTGGAGACAGAACTCATAAATGTGAGCTTGTTCTACTTAATAATTTTGTCTTGGTGTAATGGATCTCTTCCTAGCGCCAGAGAAGTAAATAATACTGATTTCAGCCTGAGACGTGAAATTACCACTCAACGACAGAGCTTGCTTTTTAAATGAATGGTTTGCAGTTTGTGCCCAATCCTTGCATTTCCATTCAATTCAGTGGGCTGAAAATGCAATTTCATTGCAGTGACGGTCAATGGGAAAGAATCCTGACCCCTGTGAATCCTGGGTTAAGGCGAGTGGTCACGGTGATGAGTGCTAAAGGTCTATAGTCCTACTTTAAGTATTAAAAAATTAGATTTTGCACAGCATTAAAATGATGCAAGAGTATAATTTCATAAAAAATGAAATGCCCTTCATTTCCCGCCAGCAACATGCTGTGAGGTGAAATGGCCACAGAAGTGGAAATGTAACACATTTCCTGAGAGTGAGGCATGAAAACGGAGACCTTTCTTTAACCCAGTGAAAGAGTAGATACAAGATTTTAAAATGCACCTTTGAAAGCGTTAGACTAATTTTTTCTTCAGACATCACATCCTGGTGAATTCTGAAGCTCAAAGCACCAGCTGAGGCCTCAAACGTAACTTTATGGTTTCATAATTCTGCAGGTCACATGGTGTACACACGATACACTGCGAGTCACTGATTTCTTTGTGCCATTACAATATTAAGCCAGTTGTGTGCAAGGTAAATAGCAGCTCATGGTGCTCCTAGACACAACAGTACAATTCTTTCCACATCACTTATCAAAAGAGAATTGTGATAATAATTATGTTTCTTCTTTGCTAATGAATGAAATATTTGTTTTTGAAAATGTTTTACATTAACCGGCTCCATTCCAGCAATTGATATTGCAAGTGCAATTAGTTTTGAAAAAAAGAAAAAGTTATAGAAAAAGTTATAAACATGTATACAATTCCTGAGTAAAATAAATAAAACAAAAAATGGAACAAAAGAATCAAGTCTCTCTGTGCCACTTATTCTGCATAAGTTCTTTGTGCCATTCCAGAAAACAATTTCCATCAAAGATGGCTTTGTTGGACTTCGCCATTGATTTTGGATCTACAACTGGTTCCAATATGTGATTTCGCACAACAGGTGCTGCTGAAGGTCCAGCCATTGGATTTTGCTTGCCCCGAAGTTAAAAAATCAGCCTATTGTTCTCTGTGTGGCAGATGACTGAGATTCTATTTTTTTTTTTTCTTGTGGAACAATTGAGACAAAGAGTTTATGTTATAGTAAGAAACTAATGACTTGGATCACATTATTGAGGAGTTATCAGTATGCATATCTATGTATAGGTATGTGAAAAATACAGCAAACAAGTGGAGGGGGTTGGTTGTAGACACAGTGTTTTTTTGCGATTCAATGCCTTTTGAATCTGTTTTACTCTGAAAAAAAATTTAAACAGCGCTTATAAAATAAACAGCGCATGTGAAAATAAATTGGACCTGATGCACCTGATGAAAGCTGAATAAATGGCCTGCAAAGGGTTAAATTAAAGATAGTTCGTACACTAGTAAAGGGTGGTCTGTCAGCCCCGTCGACTCGTTCGTGTGTTCGCAGGTTGCTTTGAGCTCCCTATGAGATATTTGGATACAAATAAGCCCTGTATGAAGCTAATTTGATATGAATCATATGCAAAGTTTGAAATGTACGCATTTTTTCAGTAATGAGAAAGCGTCTTATGTTTCCATGAAACTTGTACTAAATAAATTATTCCTTTATTTATTTTTAATTAAACAAGGAACTATATTCTACCAAACAGGAAAACAGATATTTTCAAACAGGAAATAGAGCATTTCTAGAATTGAGCAGCCTCTTCGTTTTCAGCCAAAGCTGGTCAGGCATAGATGTAAGTTTAAAAAATTAATGCAATTCAACAACCTTTCAGTGGTGCAGCGGGCTAAAGCCATGTGCCCTTTTTTGTGTGAGCAATATGTGCTGTTTTAAAACATAAATACATTGTTTAATATAAATGGCATGGATATCAAACTGTTTGCATTCACTGGTTTATTTTGACATTGACTTTTGGTACTGGTACAGATGATAATTCTGAAGTGATTTAGTTTTGCCGCTGCAACATGGTGAAAACAGCAAAACTCTTGAAGCTGCATAGAGACTCACGGTAGTTTCAAATAAGTTTTTCTAACTTGTACGAGGGACAACTGTTCCTCTCAATCACAGTGGTTTCAAACAAGTTTTTCTAACTTGTACGAGGAACTACCTTATTTTCTTGATTAGGTGGACAGGACCTTTCAATGAAATGAATCCATGCTAACCTGTCTGGCTTGACAGACCTTACCAATAACTAAATAAGAAATGGCAATTATTGCAATGAAATTTAAAGGCCAAATATGTATTAGACATGCCCTGAAACCGACATGCCAATTCTGTGTCGGATCATCATTGTGTATAGTCAGTGTTTCACATGGCATGCAAAGCCATAACATGGCTGACACTCTTATTAGATATCTAACCTTTTCAGTATTCCTGATTAGAATGTGTTCCAGTATAGTTTAAATATCACATAGCAAAGCTTTGACATATTGCTGCGAGGCTTGTTAGGTAGCTTTCTGAAAGGCCTGTGCTAAATGAGGTGTTGACTTTGACGCATATGTTAAGGACATCAGTAGGAGGTAATGGGATCTATATGGATATACAGTGATGTTGAGTGATGTGCTGGACTTGTGCTTTATCACTCGGAAAGGGCTACTCCTGACACATGGCTGAATCTATCAAGACTCTTATATAAGTCCAATATATTTTTAAACTTTCATTTTTATATGATTATTGACTGGTCAAAGCAGAAAACTTAGCAGCAGTGTCAGGGTGCAGCTGTTAAAAAAGTTCCCCTTCCTTTCATTTTGTGTTCCTAGCCAACTTCTGCATGAAACAAAGGGGCACTTTTGTAAGTGCTGCACCACAACTGGTCAGCTCTCATATGACAATTGTTTTTTGATCAGTCACGAATATAATCTTGAGAACAAAATGTAAGTTTAAAAATACTATATATCAGGCAGAATGTATTTCAGGTATTCATTTCTTAATTATCTTTAAAAGGGAAAGATTCCTTTAATGACAATTAATTAAACTCTTACAAAGAAATGGAATATAATTTCAGGCACATTCAAGGTAAAATCAAAAGTTGATCAGATTACAGCCAAATGCAAATCAAAACCTCTATAGTTTGCTGAAGATTTCAACAAAATGAAGACAGTTATTGTGTTCACCATGGAGAGAGTGACAGGCAGACAGACAGACAGAGGGAAGGACACAACCAGCGAACAAGGGTTGATTGAGGACCCTAAAAAGCAAACCCAGACAAATAAGAAGTTTAAAAGTCAATAATATTAGCAAGTACAATATTATAAGCCAATTAAATGTTTAACTACCAAAGCATGACCAAATTATGGTGTAAAATAAATCTCACTTAGAGTCCTAAACCACCTGGGCAAAGTGCAAAGGAGGGTGACTTGAACTCATCCAATAATGAGGCCTTAGAAGCACACATGAAACAAACTGCCCACGGTCAAAACCTGCACTGTTGGAATTAACTCCAAATGACAACTTTTATTTCTGAGTTTAGAGAATGGAGGCACAAAGGAAGCTGTCATTGAATCCCCTTGCTGCTGGCTCAGCGGAGGAGAGAGGAACAGTACTTGCGCCTCCAGAATGGGGATTGCAATGGAGTAATACACTAAAACCCTGACGAGGAGCCCATGGGACCCTGTGGTTACACAGCAATCCTGGCTTGACAGAAATAGCTTACTAGCTTCTCCTGCGGCAGTATCCAAGGCTTGTGTCATGTTTAAGTGGTCTAGACCACTTCAAAGGGAACACAGCGCACAGAACATCAAACACTGTGACAATCTGTACCTTCGGAGTCAGCTGCCGGTCTGCAGAGTGACAACTGAAGGCATCATCATCTTTCCTCTGCCACTGACTTTGTAATTGAATGTGCTGAGGCTCCTGGCAGTGCCATCTAGCACACCAGTGAGCAAGTTCAATGAAGTGCTTTTGATATTTTATATTGTATGTATGGATGTATACAAAGTTGCTAAGTTGTTTTCTTCCATTCCAATTAATTTTAATGAATGTGGTTCCCCTTTTTTTTAATATTTAGTTTTTCTTCATATCACAGTCTGGTAGGATTTAAAATATCTGTTTCTTAAAAACATAAATCACTCATCTGCGCTCACTGTATCCCAGAACTCTTTGTAATTGTTTGTTAAGCCAAACGGAAACAAAACCACAAGCAAAATCAGGCTGCTAACAGGAAATTTAAATATTGCATTCTAAGTAATCTCTGTTTTTTCTCTTATCTTTGTCCTATTTTAATATTTGCCGAATTCCCTCCTGCTTCCCTGGGGATGAGGTATTTCAGATAGCCAGCGTGCTGCTGTGCTTTAGAAGATCATTTACATCTAGTTAGTTTTTATAATAAATGAGTACGATCGCTCAAGAGTGTGAATTGTTTCTCCCATTCAAAGTGTTTGTGCTGGATACCCTGGAGATGTGTTGCTGTGTGCATTCTGTCAACAGCTTCTCTATATAGAGAAAAGACAACCTTGCAGAAGATACCTTAAAAAAGGCTATTCAGTCTGAACAACTTCTTATCCTGTATACAGGGTCTGATAGGGCCTAGTCTATAGTCTAAAATACTTTTAATAAACTGAGATGCTTGAGCCCCTAAATAACAGCCATGTTTTTAATTAACAATCTTCATTGCATTCTGCAAATTGTGTAAGATGTAGAATCATATTGTTCTTCAACAATGGTACAAATTGCATTTGGGTGTAAATCCGTTGATAAGAAATTACCCTTAGCCAATTAACTTAAGCACTATACTGCACATGTAGTGACACAGGGACTGCATTTTCATTATGGTAATTATGGCCTTATAGCAGCATTTAAAAAATACCAAAAAATGGTAACTATGATAACTCTGTCCAAGTATGCAATGATAACAGGTAATGTCTAAGCCCATCTATAAGGAGAGCCACAACTGAATCATAATTATAGTATTCCACTGTATTTAAAGTATTATGCATTGTTTTATTTTTTTTTAAACTGTATTTCATGTATTATGCATTTTTCACTGTATAGCATGTATTATGCATTTCTCTATATTTAAAGTATTATTGATTTCCTTGTTTTTACTGCATCTTGCAAAGTGCTTTGTGATGGTGGTCCACTATGAAAGGCTCTCTATAAAATAAAGATTGATTAATTTTCTGTAAATAAAATATGAATACAGTCAAGTATTTAACCTTTTTGTCTTATCTCTCCTTGCATTGTTTTCTTTAAATTTCCATTGCAATGCAAATGGCCATAATGTTTTCCCAAGTTTTTGCAGGAACATTTGAACAGCTTAGTTTTGCTGCAGGAATCTTACATGCAATGAAATGAATGATGCACCAATCTGCCCCTAATGGTTTCTATGTAATACTCCAGCAGCAGTTTGACTGAAATGCATGCCCTGATCATTTGCATGCTAACACAGTAAAGGAGTCCCCTGACATGCTTCCTATTCATTTATACTCATATTATCATTTCCATTTTGTTTAATACAATTCTGTGAAAAGCACAATTACGCTGATGATCAAACCCTATATACTTTGTCATTCAATTCAGTTTTAGTTTCTCAAAGGATATTACATTGTTGCATTACCCTAAAACAATTTGCAATGTATATGTAACTATTGGTTGCCTACAAAAATTGTACTAAAATAATAGTAGCTAACAAACTAGTTCCATATGTATTTTCCACCATGTACATACATTCACTATATAGGTCTTAAATGTGCAGTTTTGAATGAAACACTATGGTTAATAAATGTGCAGTTTTGAAGGAAACACTAGGGTTAATAAATGTGCAGTTTTGAAGGAAACACTAGGGTTAATAAATATGCAGTTTTTAAATTTTGAAGGGTTCATTGCCTGCTTTCAGTGACTTATTTCATGTCATAGCTGCTTGACTGGCATGCTTTCAATCAATTATTGTGACCTAATAGACACTGCTGGGGTGTAATGATCAAAGAAGTAAGGCGCTGACTACCAGCTTCGACTTACAGTAGGAACTCGGGGGTTCTAGATGGAGGGGAGAGAGGCTGGAGGTTGTCTTTGCCATGCCACATGGCTGCACAGGCGATTTACAGACAACAGTAACCACATGACTATAGCAGCAATGGAAGAGTGCAGTGACGAGAACACACAAAGTGTGAATAAAAATAATAACACAGCTGGAAAATAAAAGCGGCTGAGAGCTTCTTCCACTAAGACGAGGGTCCCGTTCCAGGAACCTTCTCCCCCTTTTGTGCGATTATAATTCCCTGAATGAATCCGATGAATGGTCGCTTTGTTTGCTCATCCTGTTTCGCACACACAGCTGTGAGGATTCCCAACCAATTCACTTGCAGCTTGCTGAGACAAAGAACCCAGAAACTGGCTTTCTAGCTCCTTTTTAAAGCATGTGGCCAGGGGTTAATTGATACTCAATCAATCAATGCCTGGCTACATTGATTATATTCACCAGTTTGCTTGTAAGCAGTCTCTACAGGAACTAGATGTATTGTATGTTTCATACTGCAGATTTGTTCTAGTGTTCCCCCCTTTGGCACATCATATTTATAAAAACAAAAACTACGCTGGCTCTCACCTTGACATTTCCCATTATCATTTAATAATCAGTACCTTATTCAGTTTAGAAGGTCTTTCCCAAAATGACCTCCTGTTACCTTCGGTCACAGTAAAATGGAGTGTCCTACCCTAACCCCAGGGTCCTAAATCCTCTAGATGTTGTTAGGATAGTACACTTCCTTACAATATGTTGTATACAGTCATCAAAGGAGTTAAAAACTGGCTTAATGAGCTAAAACACAGCTAGCACTCACTTAAAGATTTATAAATCAGGTGCTAAGTATGATAACCAGCATGGTAAAAAAATGCCCAGTGCTATTTCTAAGTAGGACCTTGATTAAACAAGTAAATAAAACACATGCAAGTGCTAAAAGTATTTAGCATAGGGTTCACATTTTACAAATAAGGTGCAAATTATGCAAATTATATTTAGCATAATATCTGCTATTTGCTGCTACTAATATTTCACATATTATGTTACTATCATGTATTATGCACTTTCCACTGTATTTAGTGTACTATTTCATGTATTATGCATGTTCCACTCACGCAGAGCGTCTTTACAGGATGCGCCACTCGGGAGACCCCACTACAATCCTTTTTATATTATAAATTCATTCATGTGAGCACAGGCACATTGACATGAAGTGTATTGTTTAAACCCTCATTTCTGTATATTTACAAATCCAAACGACAATTCCAAATGTGTTGTCAATAGGAAAAATGAGGCTGTTTAGCATCAATACTATGTGGAAGCCATGCGTTATAGAAACAGCTCCCAGGAATCCTAGAGCAAGCGTGGAACACCTTCAGAGCCCACACTACAGAAAAAAAAATTACTGTAACAATCAAGACACTTGTAGTTCAAAACATGGGTATCAAAAAAAACATACCTTATTTTAAACCTTGTTTGAACTTCCAGCAACACAACTGATTAGATTGTGACCAGTATACATGAAGTTGGATCCAGTTAAGTCAATTCCCATGTCAACTGGGGCAGAAATAAGCAGAGTAAAAGTTATTCATGTATGGGTTACACTTTCCACTAAGTGTCTCTAATTACTTTGTATTTACATAGTAGTTGCTTAGTAAATACATGTGTACTTATACACAATTACAATGTTATTATGTATAGTTATAATGTAATGTAACTATGTGAAAGTACACATGTATTTACAATGTAAATGCACAGTAATTAGAGACACTTAATGTTAACTGCAACCCCTATATTTTATATTCTTAAATACAGGGATGTTTTTCATGTCTAGTTGTAAGCTCAAAAGTGATCCTGCATATTTATATTTATCATTTATAAATAATTTTTAAAAAGTTGCTACTTCAGTTTTAAGTAATAAAGACAGCATTAAAGAGTTAGAACAATATAGTGTTACACATCCCCACGTGCTGTTATAACTTTTTAAATAACGTACCTTTAATTTTTCTTTTCATTGTAATTTTTCTTTTCAACCTGACAACTTTTTTTAACTTATAATTTGAAAGTCTGTTTCAAAGCTGTTTTCAAAATGGCTGCTCTAGTGCGCTGATAGCGTCAGGATTATTGCCCACATTGTCAAACAGGTAGCATAGCAACAAGGATCCATGATGTGGTACGAAACTGAAAAGCCAGAGCATGTATCATGTTTTTCTTTTTATCGCTCTTCTTGTAGTGATTTAGAGGACAGATCTCATACCCAGTGCACTAGAGCTGACATTTGAAAAGAGCTTTGAAACATTTTAAAATGATAAGTGTAAAAGGTTGTCAGGGTGTTGACAATGAAAGTAAAAAGTACAGGTACATTATTTAAACAGTTGTAGTAGCACGTGGGGATGTGTAACACTAGTTTTTTTTTTTTGATAAATTAATGAAATGTACATTTTTAAAACACTGTTTTAACTAAACAAATGTCTATAAAACTCTTTAAAAATGCATCCAGAAATGTACAGCACTCAAAAGACAAGGAAACAAATCATTATAAATGCAAAGAAAACGATTTCTATGTGATGTGACAATATGCAAGGACACTCTCACAGATAAGGACAAGGTTAGGGACTGGCTTGAACTTCTTGGTCCCTCATGAATGGTGTACTGAGAGAAAAAAAGCAGCTCAATAATAATTTCCATGAGCAACAAAGCTTAGAGGTGTGACTCTGCCTGACCCACTATAAGCAAGGACAGCTTTACTGAGCTGAAATAAGATTATTATCCCCTTCACAACACATTGTATTCTTCACAGAATGCACTGCACACTGCTGCTGCCCTTTGTTATAATACAAGCACTCCCTGACATGCCTAGTTGTTCTTTTACACCAGTAATGTGGCTAAATCTCTGTAGTTACTTTTAAAATGTCATGAAATGTTAACAATCGCTTCTTTATTTTTTTTTTTCATTGTGACAAATTGCAAAGGCAAATTAATTACTGATAACACTGTGTAACAATTTTTTTTTTTTTTTTGTTCCTGGGTAGTAAGTGTTATTTCCTAATTGCTTATGCCTCAAAAGTATAGAAAATGGCTATTATTCCCCACAAACTTTGCTTTTGTGACCAGGACAGTGATATTTTAAAATATCACTATTTCCAATGGGAAAACGGGCAAATGTGTGTCTTTTCGTTCACATAAAGTCAGAAAAAAAAACAACATATGAATCCAAATTAACATGTATTTATACTAAAGTAATACAAAAATGACTACAAAAGATTTAGAAGTGAGTAGTTTTTCGAGATTTACGATTATACTGTATTTACAGGTTGCTACAGTATTTTCTTATTGTAAACATAAACCATGACAATGTCCAAGGACTTGTTTTTATTGCACTGTCCCGCCCATGACACAAATACAGTATATATGTTGCCATGGAGTCTGCTACATTCTGAACTACATATAATCCTGCCCATGACACAAATACTGTATATATGAATGCCATGGAGTCTGCTACATTCTGAACAACATATAATCCTGCCCATGACACAAATACAGTATTGAATGCAATGGTCTGCTACAGTCTGACTTATGTGTGTTCCATTATGTAGTGTAGGTGTCAAGTCAGAGTGTCAGATATAATCAGGAATCATAGACAGTTGAAACATTAAGAAGGCACTATGAAAAATGAACACCTGCAGAAACAGAATGATTCCACCAGGTAAGGTTCTGTACAATAATGTGAATGAATTGATCTCAAGTTCTCCAGTGATGTCCTGGTTAGATGGCTTGAAAGGGTACGGTTCGGACACCCCTGTTCTTGAGTATATTGAGGGTTCACATTCATGCATGACATTCATGCAGAGCTGTAACATGTGTTTAGATCCAGACTCCCCTGGGATACATTATGCATAGGGTTCATCAGTGCATTAATACACTCTAATCAAATTATGTAAATAACACCTGGCTTACACATTGCATTAGGTCTATCAGATACACACTGCAGTTTCATATCAAGTTTGCAAGCAAGGGCCGCATATGCCACTTCTTTAGCAAAAGGTTATGAGCATTTAATAATACAGTGAGTTGAGTTGGTGGTTGCTAATAAGCTCAATATTGTGTGTAGGGACCTCAGATAAACAGATTGGTAATGAAAGGTGATAAGCAGAAAGGCAACGAGAGAGTTTCATTAAGCTGGGATCTCATTTCGAGTTTGCCCTGCTGTGACTGTGCTGCTGGTCCAAAGGATCTCATCTCGAATTTGCCCTGCTGTGACTGTGCTGCTGGTCTAAAGGATCTCATCTTGAGTTTGCCCTGCTGTGACTGTGCTGCTGGTCAGAGGGATCTCATCTTGAGTTTGCCCTGCTGTAACTGCTGCTGCTCAGAGGGATCTGATCTCAAGTTTGCCCTGCTGTGACTGTGCTGCTTGTCAAAGGGATCTCATCTCGAGTTAGACTTTTCTTTATTATTTTAAGTGTATTCAGTCTGTACAGACCACCATTGAATGAGTTACATTTACTGTTTGTTAGTAATAATGGGTTGTACTACAGCTTTGTATCAGTACTAGGTAGCTGTATAGCTGTGCAATACATGTATTTTAAATAAATTAAAATAATGTGTTGCTTATAAATAAAGGATGACAAAATCTACAAAAACAAAAGTGATACTTAAATGAAATAGTATTGTTTCAACAGAACGTTAGGCCAGTCTTAACTCGTTTGACTTGGTTTCCGATTAGAAGCACAGCATGTTTATGTGACTGGGGAGTGCTCATTAAGATGAAGAATGGGACTTCTTAACACAGAGTCACATCTCTTCTGAGCACCGCTCTGCCACGGTGACAGTCCTGCACATTACAGTGTAAAAGCTGCTGGATAACAACCCATTACGGCTGAACATGCAGCATAGCAACACCTTCAATCCCAGTCTCAGCAAACCTGAGCCCACAAGCAATACCACACTATCAGAATCAACAACTCAGTATCAAAATATTAGCATTGTGCACAAGCATGTTCAGGAATCAACAGCTCAGTATCAAAACATTAGCATTGTGCACAAGCATGTTCAGGAATCAACAGCTCAGTATCAAAATATTAGCATTGTGCACAAGCATGATCAGCAACCAACACCACAGTATCAAAATATTAGTGATGTGCACTAGCATGCAACTGTATGATCAGGAAGCAACACCTCAGTATCATATTATTAGTATTGTGCACAAGCATGATCAGAAATCAACACCTCAGTATCAAACTATTGGCATTGCCCATACGGAAAAAAATATACAATAAATATATTTCAAAACATAAATTGAAATATAAAAAAAATGCTGCAAAATATATTGAAATACATTGTAAAAATATATACTTGTATATATTTAAATATATTTTAGACCTGCAATTTTAAAATACATCCCAATTAAAATATGTCCAAAATATATTAAAATTTATTGTTTAAAAATTTATAGGTATTTTACTTTATATATGCATACGTATGCTTATGCAACGTTGATATATATATATCTATATCTATATACTATCTATATGATATACTATAATATTATACTATATATATTATAATATATATAATATATTTTTTTTTTTTACAATGTCTTGATTTATATTGTAATATGTTCTAGCATGAATTCTTGAATTCTACCCAGAAGTGATGACAAATTTAATCAAGTTTTATTCTTCCAACCCATACAGCTGCAGAGCAGCATACAGGTCAGGTCATTCAGCACACAGTGGGGAGAGACAGGGGTCACACCAAACAACTCACACACATTATATGGTAACACATCAAACTCACCCCAGACAGGACAGGACAGGACAATGGTACACACAAGGGGAAACAATAACACAAGGATTAATGTCCAAAAAGGGGAAGAGAACATTACCAGTATACTTTAATGCAATGAGTTCTAATGTTTGGTGCAGGTATTTTTAGGCACTGGAGCAACTATTTAGCCTTATTTTTATAGCTTTGCCTCAGACTTGAGTGTTTATAATTATGGATGAACTGAGGTTTCTAGTTGGCCAGCCATGGTTTAATTTGTCATTTCTCAATGGCTGGAATCCAAAATGAAGGAAGTGCATTACCAAACAAATGAAGAGGTTCAAGTGCTCATTTTGTACTTCCATGACATTTAAAGTACTGTTGCACAGGGGGGCACGTGCAAAGCCGGGTCCATACCTGAGTAATCAGTTGCACAACCCAATTGCTACCGAAAGTGGGTTCAGAATAGGTGAATGCGCAGTAGTTTATTTCAGATTTTCAAACCTTAACAACATAACCAATGAGTGTCTTTGACCCATCACCATTATATTTGTTCTCATGTGATGTGATGATGTGACTAACTTTTTGAGTGCATGGTGGACATTTGAAGATTTGTGATAAAAACAGACTGAGTGAATTTGATGTAGCCCTGTTATTAGCTAAAATAGCAAAAAAGACAACTACATTTGGAGATTTTCTTCAACAAAAAAGCTGACACCAGAGACATCAACAGAAACTGAACATGATACTTCCAACGTTTATCCTACAGAGGTTGTTAGTGCAGCTGTCGATAAGAGACCCTTGCCTTAGAATTTAGCTTTCGAATATCTTGAGAAAGGCCCGTATTAGCCAGTAATTGATTTTCCAGACAGTGCCTGTGGGATAAAAACCAGAAATTTCAGGCAAGTGTGGTACAATGAGTATAAATGGCTTGAATACAGTGTAGGTAATGACAGAGCTTTCTCCTTTTGTTGTCGAGCATTAGGCAATGGGCCAAACTTGCATTTTGAATTGCTGGTTTTAAAATATGGAAGAAAGCAAATGAACAATTTTGGGAACATTCAGAGTGAGAATCCCACCTAGAAGCCATTGCTAAATGGAAGGGTAGGCTTGAGTCCTGTAAAACAGCGAGTGTTGCATCCCAGCTTGACAGTCAAAAGAAAAAAAAAACAGTGGGGGACAACTGAGGAAACTGTAATAGAGAGTCCTCACCTTTGACGGGACATGGCGAGGGAATGGATTCCACAAATCAAGGCAATTTGTGGGAACTGATGAAACTGCAGAGTACAGACAAAGAACAATTTATGGTTAACCGAGAGAAGTACTTTACCTACCTACACAGCTCATGTCAGAATGAAATAATCAAAATCATGGCTTCACAAGTCAATCAATCAGCACCCAACCATCTGACATAAAAGGAGGCCTCAGCTTCCCATTAGGGAGAGGAGGGAGTTGAGGAAGCAAGCTAATGGTTGTGCTTGCTGGTTTTTGATTTGCTGTTTTGTGTTTTTTTGAATTTCTGGTCGAGTGAAGGCATCGCCCAGCCTGGAAACCTTTTCTGTAATTTTTGCTTTGTGTTTTTGTGTTTAAATATCTTTGTTTTGGCCCTTGTGTCCTTTTATTTTGTGTTATTTATAATAAAAGTTTTTTTTTTTTTTTTTTTTTTTTTTTAACTGCAGTCTGTCTCTGGGCCTCTATCCACTCGCCAGCCTGTCACATTGCTCTCTTTTCTTTCTGATGAAGAATCACCCGCTGATCGTCTCAATACTGTGGTGCAGTCATCGCCGTGTCATTTCTTGGAAAATTTGCTATGTGGTTAATAAATGCATTATTATAGTTTTTCAAAAGTCATTTATCTAATAATTTATACCCAAGACATTTGGGTAAGTAAAACTTTGTCTCCTGACTACCGACCCTGAACACAACATACCACCAGAACCTTTAAATTGTGGCCCCACCCCCCTGCTATCAACAGTTACGCATCACCTCTGCTCAGTTGTGAGCAGTTGCTGTCCACATCTGAACAGTTACTTGTGCAACAAGGGTCCCGCATCTACAAATATCATTTTTGTATCATAACTGAAGTGACAGGTATTTATTCCATATTTATTCCATCTACAAGGTGAAGTAGTAATTTTGGTTTTGACAACTGAGTTGACACTTTAAAAAAAAAAAAAAATTGTTTTAAAAAAAAGTTTAGGATTGAATTTATTTTATTTACTTTTTCACAACTGAGGTGACACTTTTTTGGTCAGGTTGTAATGTGTCCAGTTATTAATGAGGAAGAGTTGGCTGTTATTATGTTTTCAACTGTTGTTATTTTAAATGCCATATTCCCTAAAGAAAAAACCCTTTGAGAAACTAAGCCTCCCCCTAAAAATGTAACCCAAAGTAAAACTATTCTCATGCATTGTAACTTTTTATATTAACATGGATTTAGCCTAAAAAGTGACTAACTTTCACTTGCTTTTTTCCTTTTCAGTCAATTCACATTCTAGGAAACTGAGGAGCTACTGATGACTGGCTGGTTAAGACTGCTATAATTAAAATTAAACTGAATGCCCACATAAACAAGTCCAGACAATAATGAATGTGACCTTTTAACAAGAATCAGTATGTGGGTGGCAGCTCTATCATCATCATGCTGTGTTAGTAATAGAGACCGAAGTGACAGTGGGTTGTAAATGTGAGAGTCGGTTCATTAGACCATATTGTAAGAAGGCTGGCAATTTAGACATAATAATAATAATAATAATAATAATAATAATAATAATAATAATAATAATAATAATAATAATAATAATAATAATTTATCTCAAAGAGCTTTACAGTTTAAAACAATACACAGTGATATTAAAAATGGACATGAAGCAGGTTACACATTAAAACAAGGATACACAAGTTTAGCCCAGAAACAGAGGGCACACAGCACAAGTACTGTACAACACAGCCAGCCCTACACAGACTCAAATGCCATTTTAAATTTCAAATGTGTTTTTAGTTGCTTTTTAAAAATATCAACAGTATTTGAATCTTATTTTCTGTGGGAGAGCATTCCAGAGCTTGGGTTCATAGCAACTGGAGGCCCTATCTCTCATAGACCGAAGCCTAGATTGTGGTACTGGTAAGAGCCCAGCATCTACAGAGCTCAGGTTTCGCACAGGAGAATATACAGTTAACAAATCAGAGATAGCTAGGAGCCAGACCATTCAAGGCCTTATATGTTAAAAGTAGTCATTTAAACTCAATCCTGAACTTAACAGGAAGCCAATGCAGAGATGCCAGGACAGGTGTAATATGTACAAAAGACTTAGACCTTGTTAGGACTCGAGCAGCCGAGTTCTGAACATATTGTAGCCTATTAATAACAAGTTTAGAGGCTCCAGCAAACAGTGCATTACAATAGTCAAGTTGGGAAGAGACGAAGGCATGCACGAGTCTCTCTGCATCAGGTACAGGGAGAACAGGTCTTAAGCAGACTGTGTTACGCAGATGGAAAAAAAGACACCTTTGTAACATTTAGAGCATGCGCTTCGAAAGTTAGGCGAGGATCAAAAATAACACCGAGATTTCTCATTTTGGAACTCGTTCTAATTTCATGCTCATTAATAGCCAAGCTGAAGTTCCCCACATTACTCAACTGACGCGGAGAAACCAGCATAATAATAAACTTTTATTTATATAGAGGAATTCATGTACAATACAGAGCATGGGGACATTAAAACAGAAAGCTACCTCTCCCATCCTTTTACCATTCACCCTTGGAATACATAAAAGGCCAGCAATGCAGATCTCAGAGTGCTAAGGAATTAACATATCATTTAGATATTGTGGAGACAGTCCATTCAGTACTTTAAAAACTAGTAATAGAATTTTAAAATCAATTCTGTAATGCACAGGAGGCCAATGCAATGATGCCAACACAGGTGTAATGTGAGCCCTTTTTTTGTTCTAGTTAGCATTCTAGCTGCAGTATTTTGCACTAGCTATAGGCGTGATATAGCATGACTTGTAAGTCCAGAAAATAAAGCATTACAGTAATCTAAAATTGAAAAAAATAAAAGCATGTACTAATTTCTTTGCATCGTCCAAGGACAAGAATGATCTAACTTTCGCAATATTTCTTAAATGATAGACGGACACTCTAGTAATGTATTTTATATGTGGTTCAAAGGAAGGTACAGAATCAAAAATAACCTCCAGGTTTTTCACTACAGATTTTACATTTTATTTTAGCATACCTAGATCAATATTTGTCAAGTCCATCTGTTGATTAGAGCCTAAAAATAAGACTTCTGTCTTATAGGAATTTAACTGTAAGATAGTCTTAGACATCCAGCTTCTAATATCGGCTAGGCATTTGAAAAGGGGATTGATAGCTTTTGTGTCACCTGATTTAACAGACATATAAATCTGTGTGTCATCTGCATAGCTGTGGAAATTCACCCCATGTTTATGATAACCTCCCCAAGTGGCAGCATGTATAAAAAGAATAACATGGGAGCAAGAATGGAGCCCTGTGGAAAATCACATGTAATATTAGCTAGTCCAGATGTAGATTCTCCTAAGGCAACAAAATACTGTCTATTCATTAAAAAGGATATGAACCAGTTTAGGACACTACCAGAAAGACCTACCCATTCTCTAAGATGATTAATTAAAATCGTGTGATCCACAGTATCAAAAGCAGCACTCAGATCTAAAATGATCAGTAGAGATAAACACTTATACATAGATCATTTACCACTTTGACAAGTGCAGTCTCAGTGCTATGGTTAGTGCAAAATCCTGATTGAAATTTCTCGAAGATGTTATTATTTCCAAGGAAACTATTAGTTTGTTTAAAAACGACTTTTTCAAGTACCTTTGCTAAAAAAGGAAGGTTTGAAATAGGTCTAAAATTTCTTAGAACTGAACAATCGAGATTCGATTTCTTAAATAAAGATTTCACTAAGGCAGTTTTTAAAGAAGAAGGAAAGCTTCCTGATGACAAAGAACTATTAACTATATCAAGGACATCATTGGACAGCTTACTAAACACCTCCTTCAAGAGATTGGTTGATATAGGATCCAAAAGACACGTAGAGGATTTAATGTGCTATTTTATTTAAGTCTTCTAAGTTAATTAAAGAAAAATAATGTAATTTTGTTTCAATTGTTTTTGGTGGCACACAGAGATCAAAATAATTTTGTGGAATTTGATCTTTAATACAAAGTATTTTTCCATCAAAATAATTATGGAATTCTTCACATTTGATAGGTGAGGCCATAATGCAATATTCAGTTGAACGAGATGGGTTTACTGATCTATCAATAGTTGAGAAAAGGACTCTAGCATTGTTCTTTTTTTCTGCAATAAGACTGGAGAAGTAAGCACTTCTTGTTGAAATGAATGCTGCATTATTCTTTGATAGGCAGTGCTTTAAAATATCTCAATGTATTTGTAGTGTTGTATCTCTCCATTTACGCTCTGCTTTGCGACAATTTCTTTTTATTTGATGTATATCGTTTTTCATCCACGGTGTCCTACGTTTTACAGAGACTGTTTTCTTTTTTACTGGAGCCACAGTATCAAGAGCAGTTTTTAGTTGATAGTTGTATCTGTCAACTAACTCATCAGTTAATAGAGAACTTGTTGAGATGGGTGGACATAGACTAACTACTTCAGACTCAAGTGAAAATAAGTGATAAGCATGCTGAGTAATACAATCTTAGCATAATTTGTGAACTGTAATAATATTTAACATCAAACTAAGGGGGTTGACTTGCCTGATTTAAAAGTACAGCTGTGGCCAGAAGTCTTACATCACTGAGAATGTTAAAATTGAGACTTAATTAAAAAAAAATGAAAAACTATATGAACATAATAGTAAATATTTTGTTTAACATAATATAATCAAAGAAACTACAAAATGATATAACAAAAGCCTTCCAAAAGCTGTTACACTGCCAGCTTTACGAATCAAAACAAGCACATTCCTCGCCGTGCTAATTAACAGTGTCTTTTTATACAGTGCTGACTGTTCACGTGTGAGAATTTCATCAAGTCTCAATCCTGTTACATCTGGTCATTTTTGCCTTTTCGATTTCCCTACAGGGTCTTAGATTGTGACTGTGTTCTTATAACAGCACCACAAGTGACTGTGAAAGATATCACAGACAGAGGAAACACATTGCCTCATCCACCAACTACCGTGCAATGATGAGTTCTAAATAAAACAAACAGGCTGACAGAAATGTGTGCCCTTGTGTAGCAAATGCTATTGATCACAGAATTAAGTCATCACGCACACCCCAACAGGACTACATGTCACAGGTTACAAGCTTGCCAATTTGACCTCCACCACACACCACTGGTAATGTGACTGTGGAATCTAGCAGAAAAAAATCCAGTATGTGACAAGAATAAAAAAAAACACACACCATGTTAATTATTGACCCCCTTTATTAGCCTTTAAAAAGAAATACCAATATAAGCTGAGATAAAAAGCATCTGACCATGCTTTTTCATTATATACAATGAATCCAAGTGGTTCCAAAATGTTTTCACATGGAGAGATGTATAACTTAATCTCTGCAAACAACTGCAGTGTCTCCTTACAGTGCTTTTAACATGGATGCCGCGGTGATGACATTTCTGCCATGAAAACTATTGCGCTTCTCAGGAAGCACTAGACTGGTGAAAGATATACAAAGTGTTGTCAGCTTGCTAATGAGAAATCACACCACGAAGACGGTTTAGAACAGCCGGGCTGAGATCTTGTGTACACTGTGTCATTTATATATGAGAGCCGGCAGACTTACTTCAGCAGTGATACATCCCAGCTGCCTATAGTGACAGCCAGTAAAGGTTCCATAAATCAACATCAGCAGCTGAATTCAACAAAAGATCATTCATACCTGTCTTCCTAGGGCTGAGAAGAATACTCATAACTTACCTGTGAATTTGAGCGTCATTAAACAACAATTGATAGTCTTTGGGATAGAGCTGAGTGTTAGGTGGACCTGTCGAACAGGACAAGCAATCTAGTTTGTCAAAAATCGTAATCTCATTCCAAACAGGTTAGGGTCGGTGTTATGGAGCTTTCAAAAGTTTTAGGCTATACTTTTGCATGCATTTAATTAATCACACTTAAAAAAAAAAACAGTTTAACAGATTCTGGCTCTGATAAGGCACGGTATTACTGATTGGAAAAGTGGAATAGTTAAAGATGAAACTTCACTTACACTGTTTAGCTGTGCATTTAAGCCACTTGCTTACAGGTCTTTGGATGTCAATGTCTTCTAAGTAAAATATCTTGATACAGAGATGGTCCTAACAGAGGGAGATCTTCAGATTGCTTCCAAATCGACTGACAGATAGTGGTTTAAGAGTTGGACTATATATTCCTAGATCATGCTAATAAAAACTGGATTGTATCCCTGTATTTTCTTTGTTGGATATTCCAAATATCTCTGGAAGCAGAGCAGATAAAGACTGAAATAGATTGAACTGATAAGTATATTACCAGTTTTTTTAATGTCACTTAATATAAAATTGAAACAACTATTCTCACCCTTAAAAGCGAAAAAAAACAAAAGACCAGAAAAAAAACAGCTTGACTCCATTAAGACACACAATTCAATATTCATGACGCTTAAGCTAACAACTTTACATTTCTGTGAAGAGGATTTGTGTTCTACGCAAGACTTGATTATCTGTTTGTATTAGCAGGCTATGACAAGCTAGTTATATTTAATTCTGGAAAGCTCGAGGTTTTTTCAGCTATGATGTAAACATCAAAGCAGATATAGTATCAGCCAGAGAATTAGAGCTGGAGAATGAAAGAGAAAGCCAGTTATTCAAAGTTTCAGCTCACGGATTATGTGTTGATCTTACTGGCTGTGTCTAATTCATAAAAACACACGGTGTGTGGCATCGGCGCCAACCACATCTTCAAAGCTAAAGAGAACAAAACTGGAATTCATCTTCCCCTTGAACAATTTCTCTTTCATTTCTGGGACTATGTCACACCTCTCTCTCGAGCTGTGTGTGATGAAGGATGAAGAACAGCAGTTCAAAATAAATATAATTAAGGCTACCATAACAAAAAATATATAAAAATAAATGTGGCTGTGTAATATCGTACATAAAACTCACTAAACTGCTACAATATGTTTGTATTAATTATTACCATACTTTATAAAAATTAGATTCCCTAGATTTGTTTTTGTTTGTTTCATTTACAGTACTATACTAATAATTCAGACTAACACGCACAAATAATTCTATCAGCGTCTTTGTTAAATCGTAATTACATTTTGTAATGAGATACAATGAATGTTAAGTCAGATTGTATTATGCAATTCTTTGTGCTGTAACACAATTAAAGATCCTGATGAGTTTTTGGCATTGTGTTGTTTGTTGACTAAGCAGCCCATTGGGCACCCTCTTGAACTGGTTACAACACAAGCAATGCGTTTTAAAGCCTTGTCTATTAAAAAAGTTGCATCTTGAGGGGAAAAATAGAACATAAAAGCTTAAAATTAAGTGTCTTGCTGTGGTGGCAAAGGGTAATTTTCCTTGACAAATCCTGCCTAAGTGATGGGCTTGTGATGCGCTCGTTGCTTGCAGGAGCAGCTCAGTCACATCAGAATGATTTGAAGCCACTTTGCTCTAGGCTAGGATCCAATGTACAACTCCAAGGGAAATGAGTAGGGCTCTGCAGAAACCTGCAGTCACCATGACTTAGTTAGCAGTTGAGTTATATTGCAATTCACAGTGATCTCAGCTATCAACAAGGGGAAGAAAGGTTTGCCACACTGAACATTTATAATTTATAACCAATTTACTCTGCATAATTTTATTCCCTCAGCACACCATGTTACAAGCTACAGATTTTAATACATTTTCTAATAATTTCCCTTTGGAGTATACCCCCCCAATCTTTGCCTAATTAGTTTGTTTGTTGCAATCTGCTATTTCTCATTTGAATGCTAAATATGCAGTTTGAGGCGTGTTTAATTACAAAGGCACTTTATGGAAGCATCACTTAATATCCCTGCAAAGTTTTTGTATATTAGATTATACGTCTTTTATTAGCCATTTTAATTTTAGCCTGCATTCTTTGTGTTATCCTACTAATGTTACACCTGAGTGGCATATTCCTGGAGTGGTTTAATACTCAACATTGTAAAACAACACCAGGCTCATTACTGAATTCTTCTTCTGCACTGCACTGTTAAAATGAGATTGTCTCAACAGTGAAGAGCTTTCCTCCAGCCACAAAGCTTGACCAAGAAGAACATGACAGTCCCTGGGCAAAGTGCCTGTGTAAAGCTACCACACCAGAGATACTGTTGGAGGGTAGGAGTATCCCTTAGTCCCTTAACTGTCACTGAACCTGCATTGTTTTTAAACGTTGTACTGTAGACTGATTTGACTAATGCATCAGATGAATTCAGTTTTCATAACGTTATATTTATACAATCTAATTCACTGTACTTGTCAGATTTGTGTGAATCTGATGGCTTACCCTAGTAGGCAAGATCGCGATGAACTAAATGATACCCAGCCAATGCCTCTCTCCAACCCACAAGAACCATAAAGTTTAATGTATCACTCACTGTGGCCCCCAGGCAAGATCACCAACTTAAAACAGTGACAACAGCATTGAGCAGGTTATAAGCAGTAATTTGATTTAGATGGTTTTGGGGGTGTAGAGATGGCTTTCTGCATGAGGTATTAATTATGTTATTAATTATAAGTTTTACATTATGTGTATGTGTGTCTTTTATAGTTATGCTGTTTTTAATCATGATGTTTAAATTATGTGTGAATGTGTTTTAAGGTTGTTTTAATGTGCTATCTAATGCTTTAATATGCTTTTATATTAAGTTTCTATACAGTATTGTGAACGTTTCGAGTTCTTTCATTTCCCATCGGCAAAACCAGCTACATGCAGTTTTGCATAGCCTAACATGACTCAATCACAGATAGCTGTCTGAGCTAAATGCCAAAAGGCAGGAGATTAGCAGAGATAGTGTGAGATGGGGGAGGGGAACTGAAAGACAAGATGGATGCGCCTTGCTAGGTACAATGTGGTATGCAACCCTCCCTTTTCCCACGCAGAGGGAATGTGTAATGATAGAGTGTGAACCCCTATTATTGGACAGAAGTAAGACAAATGGGAGTGGAGTCATCAATTTTTTACAAAGGTGTAAATACCCAACATCGTAAAGTTCTGTCAGTCTGTTCGTCTCTTTCGAATTGACTCCATGGACATCCGTGCCTTCTGATACAAACATATGCAGTGAGCTGTACTGAGGCCTTGTCTAAAGTCAGTTTAAATCTCTGTGCTTATATTATTGTATTGGAGGTATACCTTTCTTGTATATAAAGTGTTTTTGAATCAAAAGCCATTTGTCAGCTTAATTTTTTCACTACAGGGGGTTTGAAACTAGGGCAGTAACAATACACTAATTTCACGATATGATACTGTACATCGCAATATGCAGGTCACGATACAATATGTATCATGATTAAGGCCCTGTGGATTATTTTTTTTTCTTTATTCACAGCAGTGTCATAGGTAAAGTATCGTATTTCACAGAATATGCACAGAACTATTTTATAAATTACATGTACAGATTTATTTTTTAAAACAGCAAATAGAGAGATAAATAAACTGACATAACAAAATCAGCGTCAAAGTTATTCAGCACTTTACAATAGCTTATGAAATGCTGTTGTAATCAACAGCCTGTAGGTAAAGTGTATCTGCAAGGTCATTTTTCAGTTCTACGCCAGATGCATGTTCACCATTTAAGCTTTGCAAAACAAATACAATGTAATTTTGATCTTGGGCATCAGTCGACTCGTCAGTGACCACTGACAAGCAACCAGATTGTTTTACCAATTCCATAATCCCCTGCTTGTGATACTCTGCAGCTTTAGGTAAGTAGTCATGTCTCAGCTGGGCTGATGAAGGAATCGCTCAACCACTCAGTCTGAAGAATATCCGTAACTTTTAGTTGTCCGGTTTTTCAAGAGGGTTATTTGGGCAAACAAACGTTTTGAGCTTCATGGTTTTTGGGTTGTCTTTGGGAACATGGAAATCACTGTTTTTTGGGTTTTTTTGCAAGTAAAGCAGTCGCTTTAACAATGCATTACTTTTACCTGAGTGTTTTATTTTGTTTCTTCTTTATACATATGTTTTAAACTATGAAGCATAACCTTTATTCTTCTTCCTTTGAGAATGTAAATAAATGTAATAATAATTTGGATTGAAAAATTATTTTTGTCTTATAACAAATACACATTTATGATTGATTGGAAATATTTAAACATACATAATATTAATTGTTAATCTCTTTTCACCATGAATCTAGTGATAATTAAGCCAGAATTGAGGTTTATTATGGTTAATAATTACAATATGAGCTATAATGGGTATTTTATTTAATGGTAACTGGTGAGGAAACAGTTGTGACATAAACCCTAGATATACAACGTAAATATGCAGACTCGCAACACCAGCAATATCAGCCCCAAAGCCTCAGGTGATGAAGATGTCGGCAGAGGATGACCCAGAGCCATGCCTGGTAGCATTTGAGCGACTGGCTACCACTGCGGCATGGCCGTGGGAGTTCTGGGTGAGCTAGCTGGGACACTGCCTGATAGGGGAAGCTCAGGCAGCCTACCAGGCTATGAGCAACCTCAACGTCACCAGCTAAGACCTGGTCAAGCTGGTCATTCTCCGCTGCCTCAACATAACAGCAGAGAACCACGGTTCAGAGAGTACCGAAGATCCCCGGCGTCCCAGGGTGGTTGCGGAGCGGTTGTGTGACCACATGATACACTGGCTGACCCCCGAGAAGAAAACCAACCTGCAAATGGGAGAAGCAGTTGTTGTGGAGCAATTCTACCATGTGGTCGGCGCCAATACCTAGGTCTGGATATGGCGCCACAACCCTGATGCCCTGAGAAACTAGCCAAGAACTATGCAGACTCCCTAGTCACTGCTCAGACCAGGACACTGTCGGTTCTCCCCCTTGGGAACAACCGACCCCTACCTTTCTCTCCTCCACCACCACCATCATCAGTCCCAGGACCCAGACCTCCAAGACCGCTGACCCCAATTGGCCCCCAGCTGAGGTAGAGCTGCTACCCCTGCCCCATTGCCATGCCAGCAATATCTAACCATTGCTCCCTCTGTCCCCCCCCAACTTGCTTTAGGTGTAACCAATTGGGTCATCTGGCCAGGTCATGCCCCGTTGCCTTGGAGTGTGACGTGGCCGCTTGTAATTGGGCACCTGAGATAGGTAAGCATGGGGAAAATGGTTGGGAGAGGCCTTGTATGATTTTTTTAGGTAATGTGAAAACCCATGCATTAGTGGACATGTGATGTGAGCAAACCTTAATTAGAACAGCTCTCTTGGGCGATGCGTCATGGCATCCATAAAGTCAGGTAGCCATCTATTGTGTGCATGGAGATTCGGCAGCATACCCCACCCTAAAAGTATATTTATCGGTCGGACCGATAAAACGTAACCTGATAGTAGGGGTGGTGGAAAGGTTACCACACCCAGTTGTTCTGGGCAGAGACTGGCCAAAATTCAAAGAATTAATGCAAATAATGGCAGTCTTAGCCACATATGTAAACATGGCAGAAAAAAAGAAAAGTGAACAAATTGGTGATGTGTTTCCTTTTGAAGCTGAAATGTTTTCTCCTATTTTTCATCCTAGAAAAGCGAATAAGGAGAGAAGGACCGCAAAATCGGAGGAAGCATCACTGAGAAAAGGCTGGTGTCTAGTGGGAGAGTGCTTGAATGGTAACAAACGGCAGTCAAAGGGTGTCAGAATGCAATTTAAACAAGAGGATGAGGTTACTGGGCCATCTAGGGCAGATGCTACTCTGGCTCCTCTCAATATACCGGACACGTGGTACTCTAGAGCTGACATAGTGTAGGGCTAACATAATGACCCGTTACTAGTGCACGCCTCGGTCTATTGAAGATAAGGATGTTGATGGCGCTGGGGTGCTAGTCTATCCACACTTCAGTATCAAGGGGCAATTCCTGTATAGGGTAAATCTAGCCACAGGCACAGGACAGCCTGTAACACAATTATCGGTTCCCCCGTCTTGTCGGACTGAGGTCATGAGGCTGGCGCACGATATCCCTTTTGCAGGGCACCTCTTAGCTGACAAGACAAGGGAGCGGATATTGGCTCGATTCTATTTGGTAGGTCTTCATACTGATGTGTCAAAATATGTAGCCACATGCCCAGACTGCCTGCAAGTAGCGCCAGATCACACCTGGTTTCACAGGAGATTCAACCTCCACACCGATGCGTCAGACGTGGGTTTTGGTGCATTCTTGTTCCAAAAGGTGGGCGGAGTAGAACACCCAATACTGTATCTCAGTAAAAAGATGCTATCTACTCCGTAGTCAAAAAGCAGTGTTTGGCCATTAAGTGGACTACTCACTCTTTACGATGCTACCTGCTGGGGCACTCGTTTGATCTCATCACAGACCACAGCCCACTCAAGTGGTTAAGTACAATGAAGGATAGCAATACCCAGATAACTCGTGGTATCTGGCATTGCAACCCTTCATGTACCACTTGGTACACCATGCTGAGAAAGACCATCAAAGTGCAGATTATTTTTTCCCTGGAGGGGGACTAATGGGAAAGGCAGATTCAGCTGAGCGTTCCTTCGGCTCCACTCTGAGCGGTGGGATATGTGATAGAAATACAATGAACCTTGGTTGTAAATCTCCCTCCCAACCTGAGGGAACAAGTCTAGGACAAAGTTATTTGGAAAGGCTGGCTTGACAGTTCTTTCCCCAGGTCAGGAAGTCAGTCAGTCTGGAAGAAGGTGAGACTTCGCTGCAAGAACGTATTGACCTGGAAGGGAAACGATGTAGCAACTGAGAGATAACTTATCTAACTAAGACGTTTCATTTTTTTTTTTTTATTCTTCATTAACTGTTGTTTCACAATAAAAATTCTCTTGCCTCTTCCAAGTGTTGAGTAGGTTATTAAATCAAAGGAAAAAGAATCCCATTTAAATGATTTCAGGTTGTAACACAACAAACTATGAAAACGTCCAAGGGAGGTGAATACTTACTATAGGCACTATATATATATATATATATATATATCGTCATTTCATATTGTATCGTGTGGCAATAACTTCCATTACATTAGGGAAATTACTGCATGAGCTACCAACTTGAAGTGGTCACAAATTTATTTTCTCACAGATCAAGGGTCCTATGTACTAAGAGCCGGCAAGCACAAGTAGATGTGGGTTGCACCTGTGTGTCTGAATGTGGGCCAGAGTATTTAAATGAAGTGAATGCGTTGCACATCACAAGAGTGCAGCCTCTGGATTTGGCTGAAGGGGGAATTGTTGTTGCTTGAAAACCTGGCCCATATCCAATAACCCTTTCACACACAAATGTCACTGCTGAGTCAACTCAGAGACGTCAAATAAATTCTTTAAAATATCCATTCACACAGCACGAAATTGCGCAATCTGTGTCGATATATGCCGTCATAACATTTTCATACAGGCAAAGGAATCATGACAGTCAACAGATCGTTCTCATGGCTACAGAACTTCACTTCAACAAAATCTTTTTTTTTATTCTTTCGACATCCTGCTACGCAAATTCACTATATTTAGTCTTGCTACTTTTAAATTTTAATCGGTAAAGCTTTTAAACATCGAATTCCGAAAAAAATGAAGAAAATTTACGACGACTCGCTATTTTTTATTTTCTTACCAAAAATAATCATTTTAAAATCATCTCTAGTATGTGTGGATTTTATACTTGCTGTCTGTTCCATTTCTGTTCCACTCTGAATGACTAGGGGTCGTTGTCAGTCATTTCAGTGGTCCCTTAGTAGGCTACTGTAGTTTCACTGTGAGTCATTTCATCCTATTCTGACAGATCTCTTTGAAGCAGTGCTAGAATGCTCTCTTTCATTTAAATGACTGTCAATCATCAAGACCAGACCTGTCATTCTAAGTGCCTATTTTGAAATTAGCAGGTTAAGGTGTAGGTAAGCTTTTGCTATGAACCTGTTAGGCTTTAAGGCAAAGGGAAGACATCAGACAATGATGATGTCTTGCCTTTGCAGCCAAATTGAAGTTACATTTGTCATTATATATAACATGATGTATATTGTCCATCTCCAGATGTTATGAGTGACTTGTAAAAGTCCTGCAATTGCGATGTGGTTGTGATGAGGTTACGAGGATGCAGATGTCGTCTCTGCATACATTTCATAAAACACTTCACAAATGCCATTGCTTGCGATCACTGCTTTGTGATCTGCGCTAAAAAAAACAGAAACTTGTGAATCCACTTTAAAGCCCGGTGACCAATTAGGTCACTACACAATGGCAGAGGTGCAAAGGAAAACTATTTTTTCAAAGAAGAAGTTTATACAAATTATAGAAATGGTTGGTCAACAGAAATCTGTTCTATTTGACAAGTTGTCTGGAAGTTTAACTAACGTAGACAAGAAATAAAAATAGTGTCACATAATCACGGATGCAGTAAATGCTTTAAGGGTGGAGCAGAGAATGGTACCTGAAATAAGAAAACAAATGGATAGATATAGTAAGAATGAAATTAAGATGGGAAAAGAAGAATGGAGATGAAAATGACATTAAATGAGGATGAACAAATTATCTAAATATAGTTGGTTAAGTAGCTGTTGCTGGTATTGAGAGCAAAAAAAGAACAAATAAATTTCAAGGAATGACAGCATCTAACAGACATTTTGCATTATATTACAGCATATCCCCATGAGTTGACACTTCTTTTAAAAAAGTGGTGAATCACTTGCAGTTATCCATATCCCACTAGAATATTTAAATGTATATTAATAAACCACAGTTAATACAGCATTTTTAACAAATTAATTTAAAAAGGGTAGCTATATTTAAATTTGCAATAAAGATGACTCACAAAATGTATGTCAATTTTGGTCAATTTTCGGGCTTAACAAAGTACACACAAAGAGTACTTGGAACTCTTAGATAGAAATGAACATTGCTAAGGGGGCTACAACCGATTCCAGAAAGATTTTCCAGTATTATAACAGCAAGAGAACTAAATGAGAGATACAAATGGTAAAATCATAGACGAAGAGAAAAAAACAGAAAATATATTAAATGGTTACTTTTCACAAATTTTTAAAAGGAGATACAAACAACATGCCCCACATGTCAACCTGTTCTTATCCTGTTTTAAATAACTTTAGCAAAACAGGCAGAAATGTTAAAGGATATTTAGTTAAAATACATTTTTTTAAAATTATTATTTTGTTAGTTTACCCATTTTGTAAGGCAATAAGGCACTTCAGGGTGTGGGACACGCCCAGAGCGGTTAAAATTTAACCTTGTGACTTATAACACACCCGGGGCATGTGCATATTAGAGTATATCCCACACACTGTCGTAAACACATTAGTAAACACAGTGCTAGCTGTCTTAATTAGCTAATGTGTAAATTGAATGATTCAGTTTGGTGACACAAAGATTGGTGTCTGACCCTCCCCCCAAACTTTAGTTATAAACATATTGTGCAACGATCTAGTAAAAACAAACCACCCAGCCTGATGAAAAAAGATAAATGCAATCTATTTCCATTGAGGCCCCTCCTAATAGGGACTGTGGGGCTCCAGACAAATAAAACGAGGCCACAATCCTGAGGCCACTGGATTATTAATTATGGCGACCCTGCCTCTGTAGGACATCTTTGGAAGCATCCAATACAACCATTGCAAGTGAGCTTTCATTTTCTCTAGCGCTCCCTCCCAGTTTCTCCGATGCACACTATCATCTCCCAGTGCCAACAGGAGCTGAGTACTTTAACAGTGGGGACTAGAACAGTGGCAAACACTAGACTGTGATCTGATAACTATGTCCTGCTTCAACCCTTATACAAGTGCACTATAATAAAAGCACAACAAAGTGTAATAAAGCAAAGTGAAAGCACACATACCATTTTACTGCTCCCTGTTTCTTGAATGGGAAGTTACTTATAGGAATCAAGAAGAAGCCATTCATTTGTGTGGGCGTTACTATCAGCAGTGCACCGAGACCCATAAGCAGAACATTACTGTCAGTCTGTAGTTTTATTGTTGTTTAATTTTAAAAAGCGAGAGTTGCATTGGCTGTGGTGCTCCAGTGGATTAGGGAGGTAAAATCGTCAGGTACTGTTTCTCCTCACTGCTGGCCAGGCACTCTGTGTCATCTGCTGCCAAGCTTCTGGATGTAAAGAATCAATTGGCTTGGTTGTAGAACTGGAGGATGCCCACTGACCTGTTGTGGGAAATAGCTGCGGGAACATACAGGCGATCCTCGACTTATGACGCACTTGTGTCATCAAATCTTCTTTTCAACATTCCGAACAACCTCTCTATTGCTGGTGTGCTACATTGTAGCAATATTCAGCTCTGCTCTGTGGGTTTAGAAGGGGCATACCCATTGTCACCAAGCGAACTACAGCAATTTCACCAGCTTCAGATCTCCTGTGTACAGAGCTGTTTTGTCATATCCTGGAGTCATGAGTGGATCCTGGCCATCTGGCAACAAGATCAAGTATTTTCATATCTAGCCCACCAAATATCTGCACATTTATGGAGAAATATCCCTTTCTGTTGCAGTATAGTTCTGCTTCAGGAGGACTGGGGCAGAATATTCCCAGGAAAGCCAGCAGCTCTGTGGAAAATCCTTTTCACAGAAGGTAGATCTTCCTCTCATGGGAACTTTCTTACCCGGAAGTGAAGGCTGGAAATTTCCTTGGCAACCCTATGTAACAATTTTGCCTCACTTAGTCCTTGTAGGTCAGAAGGTACTTCATGAAAATTTCCAGTTCGAAAAACCTTAATGTTATAAGTACCTGATGCAGTGGGGAAACTGCTTTATTTGTATTTGTTAGATGTTGTATGTTTCCAGAAATCTTCTCCACCAATCCCTGGACTGTATATTTTGTAAAACGATACCATTGACGACATTCTTCTTCACTGTACATGTCAAGAGGATTAGTCCGATCTCTAAATACTCTTCCAGGTCTTGTTCAAATATTTGTTCGAAGTCCAATAAATACTCATCCATATTCCAAATACTAAATGAAAGAAAGTAGCCTTCAACTCTACTAAACCAGCCTGTTCCCAGGTTTTACTTACTCTCTGATTTACTTGTTTAGTAAGCTTACTCAGCTGTGGTGAAAGCAGACTCAGCTTACTCTGTTGTTTACTGTTTCCTCTGAGAGCAGCTGTTCTTTAGTTACTCCACTTTTATGCAAGCCACCCAAAGCCAGATGTACCTAGTGAGGTTTACTAGGGGAATGGCATGGAGAATTCAACAATGGACCTTGCTTGTAGAATGTAAAATAAAACACTGGCTTGATTAAAGAGCCTAACTACATTAAAAATGAAAAATAAAAATCGTACACTTTGTTACTATTACATGTTGTTACTATTTCTTTACCAACATACATTGTTTGTCAGTTTCTTCCTGTAAAACCAAACTAAAACCAATGCCACCAAATTAATGTTTTTTTTTTTTTTTTTTTTAATTCAAAATATAGTTCCCTTTCCTATCATATCTTTCTGTGTGTAGCTTTCATGCAGAATGCAGTTGCTTCATTATAACA
Source organism: Polyodon spathula (assembly GCF_017654505.1). NCBI lineage: Eukaryota > Metazoa > Chordata > Actinopteri > Acipenseriformes > Polyodontidae > Polyodon > Polyodon spathula. The sequence goes on along the minus strand of NC_054566.1, from coordinate 3,877,077 downwards.
AGAGATATGACACTGTGGCTCAGAAGACAGGCTTGCCACAGTGGTAAGCCTGGTGATGAGAATAAACCCAACAATAGCGCTTCATGAAGTGGGTTCCCATAGGACCTCCCTATAGGACAGGATTGGCTTGTTAAAATGGACAGTACTGTATGGAGAAAAGTATCCCGTGGAATTTGTTTTGTAGTGAAATATTCTACCTTTATGAAATCAATTTGTATTAAGATAAGAGCTGGGAGAGCACTGCTGCGAACTGTAATACATTTTATAAATGAGGCAGCAGGGTGGACCATCACTTACATAAATGATTGCCATGGCAACATCAGTCAAAATGCAAATTTGAAATGTCCTGTAAACTGTTTTCCTTCTGTGGTTCAGAAGCAACAACTGCTTCACTTCTCTAACGAAACCAAGAAGAAATGTACAAGACTGTTGAAGATAGCTCAAGTTTAGTACTGTATTATGGTCTGAAGTATTTTCAATTCTATAAAGCAGCGTTGCCCGCAGTTTAACCATTAAAATCAAAAGCTTAGAACAGAAGCCGAGAGGGAAACATATTAAATCCTTCTGCCTCAATGTGGCACATGGGAATGAGGATACAAAGAGAAAGGACACCCCATAAACACAATTCTAAAGACTACTCATCCTTTTCATTGTAACGCTTGTAACTGTAAGTGAAAGGATACCAACTGATGTAGTTCCTGCTTCCAGACACTAGAGTGCGATATCGCTACTTCCACACAGTACACAATATTGGGGTACACTCACCTTGATCTAGCCATTACTAATGATATACCGCGGTGACTGCATTGTGTTGTAGACGTGTGTGCTGCTGTAAAATTCTTAAGAATTTTTCTATTATTGTGTTTTGACATTGATTGTAATTCGGTATCATAAATGCGTAACACTGTATATATCATATATAAATATTATATATAATATTATATATATTTTTTATATATATATATATATATATATATATATATATATGTGTGTGTGTGTGTGTGTGTGTGTGTGTGTAAGGCAATAAGGCACGACAGGGAGTGGGATATACTCTAATATCCACATGCCCTGGGTGTGTTATGTAACCATTTAATTAAATTGATTGTTTGCTTATGTATTGTTCGACCTGTATCCAGACCATAGTATCCATTTGTGCCTGTCACAGAAGCGTCAGGGAAGCTTTTCTTGCCTGAACATGATATTAATCAAAAAGTATTTTCTTCCAACAATGACGTGAACGTTTCACTGGACAAGGGAAAATATCAATCGTGTACAAAATTAGCTGAAGACTACATTATTCAGCTGTAACTGTACACTTTGTCGCCGTCTCTGTGAGTTTTTTGCGATTGTTGTAGTAAAATGCAGCATTTACTATGTTGTTGCCCTGTTTGAAAGTCATGTTCATTGCGTAGTATTAGTGGTAAGAATAGGGGCCCTGGAATGAAGCTTTACAAGGGGCAGCTGTGGGACAAACGCAGCCACTGCAAATAAGAAGACCCTTAATATGTTTGTCCGAAATAAGTTGAGTTTAAAAAACAGTACAATAAAAAAAAAAAAATACATTTACAGTCTCAATGTATTTTAAATATAAATCATTGCGCAGAAATAACACTAATGTGTTTTGGGTACGCTGCACATTACAGCATGTAAAAATATAAATCTGTACAGTAGGCCTATACAGTACAGTAGTAAAATCAAATGAATACCTAGCACACTTTTTATTTGAGCCTACTGGTAACACTATATAAATCATGCTGCTGCATTGTACACATTGGTGTACAATGCAAATAATGAAATGATTTTAGTTTGTTTGTTTTTATTTATTTATTATTTTATTATTATTATTATTATTATTATTATTATTATTATTATTTATTATTATTATTATTATTATTATTATTATTAACTTGGTCTAATTAGTAACCTAGAGAATTAATACACAATAGATCATGGTAATATACAGATGTTCTGAATGAGTGAGTGACATATTAGTGAGTTTATCAGTTAGTGACACGTGTGTGCAGTCTATTGCTCCCAACATGCTGGGAAAACCAGAAATGTCATAAAAATTTGTTTTCAATGCTTGTAAGTGCACCCTGACTTTAGTGAAAATTAGGTACTTGGGTGTTCGTCTCAATTACATTGAGCACAACTGGCAACACACGAGAAAAAGCGGACTGGGTAATGCCACAATTGACTGTTTAAAACGTTTTCAAAAGTTCTTAACAAACTGAAGCAATTATGAGAGTCGCAATTGCCTGCAGCTTTAGTACACCTCATTACAATATTTTTGATCCCTCATTTGCATCTCCACCCTGCTTTTGTGAATTTCTGAGGAAACCTAAAGAATTATATATTAATTTAAGGCTAAAGCGCAAATAAGAATCGTGGCTGCAAAGCATTCATTAAAATAAGGCTAACAGTATTGTGTTTGTTTAGTACATTGCACGCTACATTTCTGACTGGTTTGCATGTAGTTTGCAACAATTGCGACAGACGCAAAACTTTAGTACATCTATCCCTTAGTGTTGAAAGGTATACAAAATGTAATTCTGTACTTTGTTAAGGAAATGTTCTCAGATTGATTGATGCGTTGGAGTGATCTTTACACGTAAACATATAAACTGATACAGGATCCCGAATATCTGATCTGGAATTTCTCCAAATCTCAATCTGCATGTCTAAGTAAATGTCCTTGTCCCAATCCCATTTTCCTTCTTTGGATGTAGATGGCTGTTGATCACTGGTTCATGGCTCAGGATGTTGATCACTTGTACATGGCTTAGGATGTTGATCACTTGTACATGGCTTAGGATGTTGATCACTTGTACATGGCTCAGGATGTTGATCACTGGTGCATGGCTCAGGATGTTGATCACTTGTACATGGCTTAGGATGTTGATCACTTGTACATGGCTCAGGATGTTGATCACTGGTGCATGGCTCAGGGTGTTGATCACTTGTACATGGCTCAGGATGTTGATCACTGGTGCATGGCTCAGGGTGTTGATCACTGGTGCATGGCTCAGGTATTGATCAGTGGTAGATGGCTCAGGGTGTTGATCAGTGGTACATGGCTCAGGTGTTGATCAGTGGTGCATGGCTCAGGGTGTTGATCAGTGGTACATGGCCCAGGATGTTGCTAGTCACTTTGACAACATTTGGTCACTAGAGAACCCCTGGAAAGTCCCTAGGTCAACAACAAAGTCTTTAAGCTGGAAATACTGGTAAACAAAGACCAAAAAGAGCACGTACTACTGCCCTCTTTTTTCTTTTAACTTGCAGCGCTTCTCTCTTAACTTTAGTAAAGAATATAAACACTACATAAGTACTATTCATATCCTGCAGCTCCTGCATTAACTGAAAAGCATTTATTTCAATTTTACATTATTAAATTAGAATTAACATAAAACTGCTGTGCATTTACTCCAACAGTATTTTGTTGTTACTGTCAACCTGCTGAAAACAAAAATATGAATTTGACTTGTAATGAGAATACTGTCATTAGACCTAATTTACTCAGTTTCTCACCATTAACACTCATTACAGCTTAACTGCTCTGATTTCTTGCATCACATTAAGTCATTGTCTGTGCTAGTTTCAAAAGAGGACAGCAGGGAAATAGTGAGGTACAAGGGGCAGTTATAATTAGCTTCCAATTCATAAATATTTAATATTAAACAATAGAAGGAAGTCAGATTGATAATTTACACTCCAAAGCAATACAGCTACATGCATGAAATAAGAAAGCTGTTCAGATGTGAACTGCATAGGCCATAACCTCTTGTAGAAAAAAACATCTCTACATAAATCTGCATGTTGCAAATTAATGCTCCAGTACACGAGTGATCATCATATGTCTGTTTGTTGGCTCAGGTGTACTGTGATGCATGTACGGTATCTGCAGAATGCTGTAATGTGGGGTGGGGGGTAGGGGTTTGGGTATCTTGGGGTTAGTTGGCATGTGGGAAAAGTAACAACGATGTCACCAAGTGGTGCTTTTAGTTTTGTGTGCAAGAAAATATATTTTTGTTTTGTTGGGGGCATCAGCAGAGAACATTTTCTAATGCATTAATATGGTGTTAGAAAAAAATATATAAAAACAAACAAAGCAATTCAAAACATGTTTAATAATGCAAAACACAAAAACAAATATACTCAAAACAATTTGCCACAGGAAAGCCACGTTTGCAATGTATTAGTGGGGACAGCTTATATTTTTTAATTACATTGTGAAAAAGTGTTCTGGATAAAGGAAAGCTAAGATGCCGTTGGCACATATGTGATTGTTATTGTCTCTGCGTTCATTTTTTATTATTATTATTGCACTGTATCAATGCATTAGGTTATATCAGAGAAGCTTCTTTTTCACTTAAATAAAGCTTAAGCCAAAGCAAGTCCTCTGCGAAGCAGATGCAGTTGTAATGGCTTGGCCCATTGAATGGTGCAAGCTGTCTGGTCGAGAGGTATGTGTCTTATGTGGATGTTAGTACTAACATCAACCACTAGGAGGCAGACTTGTAGTCGAGTCCTCAAACCTTGTTCCTGATTCCTGAGTGTCGTGTCCCAGTCTGAATCACGAGTCTTTGACTTGGAGTCTTGAGTCCAAGACCCTGGAACAAACTCAAATCAATTTTAATTAAACTGATTGTCTAATGAAGGATTCAGAAAAAGATTAAATGCTGAGATTGACAGCTAAAGCAAACAGAATAATTATTCTGTGTAACTGCTTTTTGTGTTTGATTTAGAAAGATACTGATAGAGAATAAACTATACTATAATCTCTCCCCTAATAGATTGTTGTCAAAACCAATTTCCTTCTCTGAAAACTTTCACAAATGTATTGCATTTAATGGGTAGCAGCTAAAACATCTCCACAATAAAAACAGACTTTTCTGTGTGGACATGTGTAGCATGTATATGTGATAGATTATCCTTACAGTTGATAGTCATTAATTCATTATTCAACCAACTGTTTACTTTGGTACTAAACTGGGTCCTCACTTTTAATCTCGGCTTTTCAAATTTGGCCTTTTGCTGCATCAACATCATGGTTTATCCACTAAAATCCAAATATTGGATCCAACACTGCTGCCATCACGTACATATCAGTAAAGGGGAAAATAGCAGGAACCCTTCCTTGTGGTCCACAGTATTTAGACTTTTGTTTGACGCTTTCAAGGTGGTGAAAGAAAGAAAGTGTGCAGGGCACAACAATGCTTACAGTCACAAGTTGGTCACCTTGCGTTATGTTGGTAGCCTCCATGAAAGGATCCAGGACCTCAATGAGCTCATTTAACTGAGCATACTCTTGTGCTGTAATTACCATATTCTTATGCCCTTGAGCCTCCAGAACATAAGCAAGTTTCTGCCTGAGTGATGAATTCCATCTAGTTGAAGTCACCGCAGGAATCCCACCATTAGCACCAAAGATCTTTTCAAAATCATCTCTAAATGATGAGCTTGTGTGCAAAACAGATGCGTTATGACTAGCTTTTCACCGGTTGGGACAAGCCTTTAGTCTGCTTCAGCCCATCACAGATGACCCATTGCAGCATGTGTATGTGTAACAAGAGTCTATGGTGTCTATAGGACAACAGGACAACATCAACTTCTTCTTGGTCTGACTGAGACAAATCTTCCCAAACTTGAGCATCGTCAAGTTCACCACTTGCATCATACTCTTGATTGTCAAGCTCATCAGCACTTTCATTATGAGGGAAGCTGGTGGTGAATGCTCTTTTCGTACTTGTTGCATTGTTTTGTTCTTGATTTTGAATTCCTCAGCAACTGCTTCAAATGAAGCACTGATTTTCTCTCCTGAATGGGTCCCCTGGATTCTATCACAACACAAGAGATAAGATATCAAGTCAAGCTTTTCTGCCTTGTTATTAACTTTTGTGATGTGTGCTGTCACACTGAGGAATGCATACATTTTCTTTTCGGTCCAGATTTTATTTATTGCTTCTTTAATTTCGAGGACCATTTTAGATATTTTGCTAGATGTTATCTAGACCTGGACATTCGCCGATATTTTGGATCCATTAAATTAACGAAATGTCTGAAGTTTTCATTATTAACAATTGAGAGAGGTAGGCTGCATTGGAGAAGACAAAGGGGGAAAATACATTTGGTGATGAGGGCGGAACTGATCCTGGATCAGGAGTGAGTGGAACAATTTACCTATAGCAAGAAATGAATGGCTGGTCTGGTACTATTTACAATGAGATAAATGACGATAAGAACACGTTTCAAATGGGTATTAAAGAAATACAGGCTTTCTAGTCATCATCGCTTAATAAGGTAAGGATATATTTATATGACTGATGTTGAAATAATATAAAAATATGAACACTTGCAGATTGTTGATAGTTTTTTGTAGGTTTTGAAGCGATGCATGTTGGCAAGGAGACTCAGGGACCAGAAATGGGGTAGTTTAAGTGCTTACACACATTTTATTTACATGCACAATACATAAAACAACAAATCAACAAACCACACTACCTTCACCATCTCAACAGTACCTGTACTACCACTTGTCATCATCCTATTTATACACCTGTGGCTGCATCCCCACATGTTTTTTCAGGGTGGAGTTTGACCCTCTCCCTGCCACCCAATACTCCCCATACATACACACCCGTGCACTGGCAGGGTTTTCACCCTGTCAAACTGCAACCCCCCCCCATGTCCATCCTTCGCTGTGCTGGAGGTCTCCTCACCTCCTTCTGCAACGGCAATGCTGACAGTGGCAAGGCTGGCTCCTCCAGCAGGGGAAACTCCAGCAGCCACAATGCTGACATCTGTATGGTGCACTCCAGCAGGGTCAACTGCTAGCTGCATAAATTCCAGCAGCATAAATGCTAGACCCACCATACTCCAGGCAGGTGAGGCAGGTGAGGCACCACGGAGCCTCACCTTCCCTCAACCGACGCTGCTGCTCCATTCAGTTTTCCTCCCATTCCATTTTCACTTTTTTTTTCTCTAAATAAATCTACACTTCGGTCTCTGGGTCTCCAGGAATGCTTTAAGTTAAGAAATATATATTTTAGTATCTGCATCAGAACTGAAAAACTGACATTAAGCAACAAAGGAGGGCAAGTCTTAGTACTGTAATGTCAATTCCATGTGGTTAAAAAAACTGTAATCATCCTACATATTTTACTTTTCAATTCAGTGAAGAACAACGAAGAAACAAAAAACGGAATATTCTTTTTGATAAAACAGTTCCCTGTGCTCATGTTCATTTTTAATGCAAGGTTACATGTTTCTCCTGAAAACAAGTAAAGTATATTTTAAAAATGGATTTGGCATATGACTGGATGCTTATAAATGTACAGTATATTGGGATTACTAACCTTGATGTTTCAGGTAGCAAGTGAACTGATAAAATAGGCATGGATGAATAAATCAAAAAAAGCAATGGGGCAATCTACATTTTTGTTGTTGAAAAATCAGCAATGACTTAAGAAATGTAGCTTCGTCTTTTTATATGAACAGCGAATGGTTATGAAGAAAAGGATCTGATAAGTCCAGTGGGAGCAGCCCTTCAGAGGCTAATCATTCAGCCTTGTCTCCTGCAGAATTAAGAGGCTCTTTGGCTTATCCTTTGATCAAATCTACCAGCCGAGTGCAAGCTGCCAATATACCGAACCTGCAAGGAGGAGGCCTTTTTGACTAGATGAGTTTCAATCTACAAATCCCGGTCGAATGGTACAGATGGAAAATGTGAGAATGACGAGATTGGGCGCTGTGTATTCACAGCTGATCTACATATTTTACATTTGTCTGCTAAGAAATAAAAAAGCTGAATTCTTACCAAACCCAAGTGAAAAATTTTAAATTGCACGGCAAACCATTTCAGACATTCTGAAAAGATGCTTACTTAAAAACAGCACATAGTAATATGAATGCCAGCAGGAAGTGCCTAAACCCTGCATGGAGGTATGAATAAGGTCCTTCTATGGGAAGGGTTTAAACAGGCTCATGCTAATAACAGGTAAAGATTTTGTTGAGGCATTTATATATAGTAACAACCGCAGTGATGCTAAATCTTTTCAGCACAATTGACATTGATGCAACAACGTGTGATTTATTTAACCAGTCATTACATGTTTTGCACAATAGAGGGTGGTACATGGCTGGAAAATTGCGAGAATTATATCTGAAATACATCTGCTCACCAGTAGGTGTCAGACACTGAAGATCATGTTACTATGGTAGGTGATCTTTACTACTCCGTAGGGGTCAAAAACTAGTTAGTGCACATTTGGAATATACTTAGAACGTGATCTAAACCAACTTACTACATATTCTCATTTGATCAAATAGGAATGTAAACCAAATTAAACCACAATTTTAATGCACTAGCTGCGCTGTAATGTCTTAGTCAGTAAGTTCAAAATTAAACTTTTCAAATCTTAATCAAAAACAAACAGTCCTTTCAAACTGTTGATGGCAAACAAAATATTTTTTGTCTAGTAGGGGTTCACTAAAAACTAAATCCAGGGGATCCCTGAGTAGCTCATGGTAAAAGGATGGCAACACGATGTGCAGGGCGAGTCCTTTCTGTGCAAATCATCAGTCTTTGCTGGGGATTGACTGGTGCTACCGCAGGTTATAGAGGACTGTTTCTCCTCATGGTGAAACAGCGTGACATATTGTCCAGGTGCCTAGTGAGCTCAGGAAGACACCTGCAGGGTTGGCCTTTGTCCTCCAGAGGCTGGTAGCTCATTGACATCCTCTCTCAAATTCCTGGGTGTAGGAAGCTGGCCCGGTCGTGGGACCGGAGGACACCCACAGAACCTTCAGATCTCCTGAACTGTGTAGGGAATTGCTGCAGTGAATGGAAAAAATGATGGGACATTCTAAATTCATGAGAAAAGCTGAGGGGAAAATAATTAAGGACAAAACATTCAGCTGGGATGAATGTTCAATCAATTTGTTAATTACTGTGAGATCGGTAAAAATAGATAGTAAATACATATTTCAATTTTGATACTTCTATAAGAATACTGTATTTTCTTGCTGTGGAATGTTTGCTTAAGAGTAAGTAACAGGGTTTGTTACACGATGGCAGGTGATTAAATAACGTACCTGTAATTTTACATTTTCATTGTGAACATCCTGACAACTTTTTACACTTAAAACTTTTAAAGTCTGTTTCAAAGCTCTTTTTAAAATGGCCGCTCTAGTGCACCGATAGTGTTAGGATTGTTGCCCACATTGTCAAACTGGTAACATAGCAACAACGATCCATTAAAAACCAGAGCACTTGTTATATTTCTTTTTTTTTTTTTTATCACTCTTCCTGCAGTGATTTTAGAGGACAGATCTCAAACCTTATTAAATCAACTACAAACCTACATTCTTTTAAAAGGCACTGTGCTTAATCACAGGTAGACAGCAGTGTATTTAAACCAGTTTTATTTTTTTGATGTAGCCTTAGTAATTTTCATGTTATTGTTTTTTGACTTTGTTGTCTTCATGGTTAGGCTAAACACACTATTTTAGATACAATAGCAGTAGCCTAAATTAAATATGTTTATAAATCCTGATGTTGCAGCTGTTTCTGATAATATTATTAAAGTCAATCTGTGATAATTTTTTCAATTTGTGATTATTGTGTAACGTTGTTATTTATTTATTGTTTCAGAAAGACATGCTAACAGTACAGCACAAGGGTAAATGCTTTTATTCGCTGTGGTATGTCCTGTAATGATACTGTGCATTAGGAACAGAGGTGACAGACATTAATAATAAGGACATTATTCATTTATCCATACATACATGAGGCTTTTCAACTCACAACCCAATGCATTCTGCGTTTTACCTGTCTCAGGTACCAGTCTTACCTTTAAGAGAAGCAAGACTACACTTACCAGAATGCATTGGGTTGTGAGTTGAAAAGCCTGAACTGTCCCAAATTGTCCTGCTGAACAAGGAGCCATATGGTCATCTTAATTAAATTTTACTTCCACCAGCAACACACGACTTTCACTTTGCTGCCATGGGGCCCCATCTTGTCTCCTACTATCATCAGTGTCTGTGCTGTTCCAGGGCTCAGTCATTAGATAGTATGGTATGGGTTTGCAATGATGTGACTGACACCCAGATCTGCAGAACCCCATGGCTGAATATGAAATTAGTCATCAGGTATTGTGCACTGAAACTATGAGAAAGTGTTTATTGTGGGAGACCAGAGCTACGCCAAACACAACTTTAAAATACTCAACTTGACGTCACACTTGACAATGTGATTCACATTTGTTTTTCGATTTTATTTTATTCATGGTTTTCTTTCAAGTGGCCTACAGTAACAGCCTTTAAGTTTCATTAGCGCTCCTAAAGAAATACTTTATTTGCAATCATCATTCATTATAGTTGCACTGTACTGTGAACTTGATAACCATTGCATGTGAAAGTATCACATTAATGGTATAATGCTACCATTACTGTGGGTTAATGATTAATCATGCAGGCAATTTGTAATGTAAAGGACATTAGCTACTAGGTTTTGATGGAATCAGTCACTTAACAATCCAGTAAATTAGTCATTAAAGATAATGTTGTGGTTAGACTTTAGGATCTTGATGTCTGCATCAACATTTATGAGGGTCACATACGAATAGGTTAAGCCATGTACAAACCTGCATGTACTGTATCAGTGCCATAAGATTTACACCTAGATATATGGGGTTTATTATAACTATCAAGTGGCAGATCTTAATACCGCGTTCTTTACCGCTATATTATTCCTACTGGTGTTTTATAAGAGGGCCGATTTATTACAGCACTTAACACATTATAGCCGTATACACAATAAAAATACAGTGCTCAAGATACATGTCAAAATGTGAATGTGACATATAATAAACAGACAGATTTACAAACAGAGCGATATATATATAGATAGATAGATAGATAGATAGATAGATAGATAGATAGATAGATAGATAGATAGATAGATATAACCTCCACAATAGGATACTACTAATAAGGTATGATAAATATTAATAGCATGTTTTATCAAGTTTGATAAGTGGTATGTTCAACCACCTCCACTATTTCATGCCCATCGGGATAATTATTGTTTAAAATGCAAACATGCCTTTAAGTATACAGGTACATGAAGACAAGAAATGTTTGAAATGAGATGAGGCTGGTGGTCCCTTCGAGGATTGTCCTAACTAGCACTTCCTTGCATTCATTAAACCCTCGAGGATTGTCCTAACTCAGCATTTCTTGCATTCATTAAAAGGGACCACAATGGTAGTTTAAATATATATATATATATATATATATTATATATTATATATATATATATTATATATTGTTATATTATATGCTTAACTTGTTTTTTTTAAAACATAAAAAAAAAAATTATGTATATGCCACTTTTTTTTACGACGTTGCTGTATTTATTTTAACGATCGAATAGGATCTAAATTATTATGTGTTATTAGGGTTTTGTATTACACACTGTGTATACGGAAAATGACTACATCAAAGTGCTGTTTAAAATACAGCTTCAAATAAACTGTTCTGCAGTAGTGATATATCAGTGCTTGTACTTCTTGTCAGGCAGGGCTGCGCACATCACTCTGGCTGGACACAATGAGCTCTGCTCTGAGAAAAACACTTTCTTTAGGGGACATTTCTGGTGCACAAAACGAAGACAAACACAACAAAAGTAAACTTTCATACCTACCATTATTCCCCTGAAGTGCTTTATACCTTTTCTTCTGAACATTTACTCCACTTACATTGGTATTCTTTGCCCATACTTTCTTTGAAAAAGTGACTTGAGTTGCATCTGCACCATTTAAGTTATAATTAAAATAATAAACTACAATTTAACAGTTTTTTTTTTTTTTTTTTAACTACCAGTCGTCATAAAATAGCGTGTACCATCTAAATTCAAATGTATTTAATTTAACCAGGATAGAACGCTTGAGCTATATCCAATGAGGTGTATTAATAATAATAATAATAATAATAAATAATAATAATAATAATAATAATAATAATAATAATAATAACAGATTGATACATTGATTCTTAAACAGACTTAAACAAAAAGCATTTAAAGCAGCTGAGTTTCTCTACAAAGCTCTACAATTGAAAGCTATAAACATTTGACATGAAGAAAGTTTACTGCTATTGACAACATGTAGTTTTGTATTCAGGTCATGGTCAAGTCGTAAATGATATTCAGGGCATACTGCAGAAAACAGTGTAAGTACACAAATGTAGTCCCCCTCACAAACACTGAAAACAAATCTGTGTGCTGCTTTGAAGACCTTTTCTACTCATTGGCCTTGTGTGGTTTCCATTACTGGCCTCTGCCCCCCCTGTCTCTAACCCCATTACAACGCAATGCCCTTTTCAGCAGAAATAAAATTCACTGGAAACTCTGTAAAGAGAATGACAGACAGGGTGTCTACAGGAGTCAGGGAGAGGAACACAATATTGCCTGTGGCTACTGAGGGCTACTGAGAGAAGGAAAACATTGCACAACCAATTAAAAGATAAACGCAGCACAGACTGTTCTGATACTGTTTACCTAAATGCAAGGAGGGTTTCTCCTTCAGTCAAATATGAAGGACTGTACCTGCAAATATTTGTCATTTTCAAGTATTCTGTATGTTATCTAAAGTAAAGAAAATAGACATAATTTAAATCAGTAGAGTACAGTAAGGTGAATGACCAGTCACCTTGAAACTTGATAATAAGTTTGTGAATAAGTATATAGTGGAATATTGAAACTAATTATTACACATGGTATTATATCTATATATATATATATATATATATATATATTAATATCTATATAAATATATCTATATTATATCATATATATCTATATGATAAGTGATGTATCATTTTATAATAAAGTTAATGTTAATCAATTAAACTGACTGTTGATAATCCAGACACATATAAATATAGCAAGTTGAAAATGTGCGCTACGCTGCAAGGTTTGGAGAAGGCGTTTTTCTAAAAGCTGCGTGTGATGTCAGAAAGACAGCAGCCAAGAGCAGCCGGCGCAACAAGCTCTGGGTAACAGAACTTAGCAATTGAAACGTGTATTCTGTGTCGTTGACCGTTTCCTTCAAATCCATTATCAAAATACAGCATCAGTTCACAAAAATATCTTCTTCAGACACTTTGCTAAGGCTGCAAGTACCATCGCTTGATTTAGAAGATGTGTGTTTGCAGTTGAAAAATGCGTTAACCGTTGTATAAAGAATTACGATAATTGCGGTGTAGAATAAAAGGAACAGAATTAATACCGTAATGTACCTAAACCGCGGTAAACCAAAAAAACGGTATACCGACCCATCCCTATTGCCTTACTTTGCAACATATACTGTTTAATACTAATAATACAAATAGTAAATAGTGGCGTGCAATTACACATATCATGTGACATGAGACGTAGCTGCCATTTTTGGATTCTACATTTTATCTTTAAAGTGCAACTCCAGAACCACTGGACCGTTTGAGATGAAACTTTCCAGGGATCTTATTAAATATGAGAATATCAAAAGCTATTGAAACGGTGAGTTAGACATATAGTAAGTAATACACGCTCTATGAAAATATGCCCATGCCAGTGACCTCTGACTTCTCCTAAAGTTCAAATGCAAAACTTATAGTTGCTGGCAACTCTAGTTACTGCTTATTATTGTTGCTAGCAGCATTTTTGTTTTCATTGTAAAAAAAAAAATAAAAAAAAATAAGTGTTTTTATCTCTAGATTGGACACAGGAGAATAAAGGGTTAATGAAAAACACAGTTTAGGTCATTTATTTGTGTTTTATTGATTCATCATTTTATAGCAATTACAGGTTTGAAAATTATTATTATTATTATTATTATTATTATTATTATTATTATTATTATTATTATTATTATTATTATTATTTTCAAAATCTGGTACCTGGAAAGGGGTTTCATTTTTACATCTGGAGCTGAAGTGGTTAAACAGCTCTTGCTCTAGCTTCATCTACGTGCACTGTGCCAATGCTAATACAAGTCTGCAAGTTTGTTTAAAAAAGCCCAATAGATCACAATGTTCTCAAAATGCTGACATGGGTGTGAATGTGTTGCTTGGAATCAAAAAGGTGTTAATTCCATATGCTTACAGGAGCTAACACCTTCTGCTCTGATGGGGAGAACTAATGCAATGGTACTCTGGAGATGTCTGTGTGTGCATTTGGGTATTTAATTTCTCAGAAAATATATGTAAGTCTTTTAAAAATGCTGCGACAGTTTGTTTTAAAATGCATTTATTACTAGCGATATATACATTGAATGAAACATGATCCTAGTAGCTGTTCATTAGATGGTGCTGGCTGTTACTTCTATAATGACACTTTGGCTGAACTAGCATGGGTTACATATGTCTATGCTGGAATCCACAAGTAAAGAGCAGATAACTCAGTTAAAAGCCAAAAACAAGAACACATAATATTCCAATAAGAACTACTCAGAATGACAAGCAATACAATGCACTTTGCTTAATGTAGAACCCTGCAGTTAGAGAGGGGGCTCTTTTATTACACCGTGTAACAATTTTTTTTTTTTTTTTTTTTTTGTTCCTGGGTAGTAAGTGTTATTTCCTAATTGTTTATGCCTCAAAAGTATAGAAAATGGCTATTATTTAAAGTATAATCGTAAATCTCGAAAAACTACTCACTTCTACATCTTTTGTAGTCATTTTTGTATTTCTTTAGTATAAATACATGTTAATTTGGATTCATATGTTGTTTTTTTCTGACTTTATGTGAACGAAAAGACACACATTTGCCCGTTTTCCCATTGGAAATAGTGATATTTTGAAATATCACTGTCCTGGTCACAAAAGCAAAGTTTGTGGGGAATAATAGCCATTTTCTATACTTTTGAGGCATAAGCAATTAGGAAATAACACTTACTACCCAGGAACAAAAATTGTGTTACATAGTGTTATTTACATTGTTTTACAGAGTTTAACCTCCAGTCACCCCTCTTTATGTCGCTGTCTGAATTATACATTGAGTACAGTACAAGTGGAATGTACTGTCAACAGCCATGACTAAACCAGAATTGTAAATAATCGTGTGAACACTGTAATATACAACTAGGAATATTCAAACCTAGAGTTAGCACAACTGTCTGAATCACTGGTGTCGAACTAAAACAGTTTAGTTTTACATAAAGGAAAGTTTTTTTACTGCCATAGACAACGTATAACAATTTATTCAATGTCATGCCTTTTTGTCTCAAATTATATTCAGGGATTAATGTGATATCAAATGATATTCTTGTGCTTAGCTCAAAAAACATTAAAGCAGAAAATATTAAGTACATGAATGCAGTCCCACTCACAAACTCTGAAAACAAACTGTGTGCTGCTTTGAAGACCTTTTCCGCTCTTTGGCCCGGTATGGTTACCATTACAGGCTCTGCCTGTCCTCAGGACCAAATGCCATTTTCAGGAACAATACAATGCATTTTTCAAACACTGTCAGTAAGGACAGGGAGGGTGTACAGGAGTCTGCCTCGAGGACTCTGGAGAGAAGAAATTACAAACGCAATTAAAAGATGAACACAAACAATTATACTGTAATTACAAACAGACAAAAACTTTAATAAACTAAATAACATCAAAGCAGTTACTGATATGTATAACTAAGGAAAACCTTCTAATACATGTGCTATGCTATGCAGAAAAAAAGTAATTGTAATTTGTTATTTTGGTATACGCGCTTTTTCAATATGTTCATTACAGAAATAATCGTTTCATTGACTACCGGAACATTATCTGCCACTGTCAGATAAGATTGCAGCATTGTTTTGTAAAAGTAAAAAGAAACTTCTAGTGTTGCAGAATTAGTAAACAATCAAGGTGCCAGTAAATTCAAATGAAATCTCCTGAATAGTTATGTCAACATATTGAATTACGTATCGCTTTGTAGTTTTGACATTTGACATTTGTGACATTTTGTAAATTTAACATAAATACTGTACTACTATTATGGCTTCTGGTAGTTTCTTAATTTACATGATTTAAGTTCTGTTCATATTGTAGTGGCCAGCTATGTACGGAGGTTCTGGTGGTCAATGAATACACAAACAACAGTGTGCAGTTAAAGGAGTGAAAACTGCAGTTTTATTTACCTCCATTCTCAATGGGTTTCACACTCTTTTCTTATCACTTTCTCTCTCATACCATACTCAACTCCCCTCAATTGGCACGCAGCAGTCCTTTTTATGGACGCTGACCGCCCACTTACCATCCATTGGCCCATCGGTATCCCCTCGCATTCACACACACACACACACACAGACATGCTACTCAAGGCTAGAGGGGAGTGTTGTATGGCATAGTCCTACTCCTACAGCTGCTCCAACCAGCAGGCAAGTTGCACTTCAGGTTTATTAAAACTAACTAGCCACTGGAGAGAAGCGTGGTCAGTCCGGAGCGCGAAGCACCTTCCGCACAGGTATGTCCAGAACTGCTTAAGGGCAGCTACAACAGCGAGCAGCTCCAGATGAGTGACACAGTATCTGCGCTCCGGTTTGCTGAAAGTGTGGCTAAAGTATCACCCTCTCTTCCCTAGCCATCAGCTGACACAGCATGGAGCCTAGACACTGGTTGCTGGCATTAGTATCCAGGAAGAAGGGCAGCTCGGTTGCAGGTGGCATCAGGATTGGGGCTCGGTTTAGCGCATCCAAAGTTCTTGCACGTTCGTGGGAAAACCTGAAATGATGCCTTCTGTGAACATGGAAACTAAAGATAAAAACATTCTGATAGTACTCTTGTAATATTTCTTTGTCCCTAATTACTAAGGGAAAAAAAAACAATATCTTTACCAGTTCACTCACAAAACTGCTAAACATGTCCTAGTCACCAGGCCACACTTTTCACACACAGTTAGAGAATATCTTTGATTGATCAGGGAGGAAGAAATATCTATTATTCTAGAATTCAATTTCTACCGCCGGCTAAGAGACCCTTTCACATTAAACTGAACCTTGAAAAGCACTTGTCTAATTATGTGTTGCAAGTTGACCTTGGCTGTAGAAAGTACTGTAATAAATGTGTATAATCAATCTCCCATAGTTTCCATAGCAGACTGTCAACAGCCCTTAGTGTGCAATGCAACTTCTTTATTGTTTGTGAAAGAGAATTGAAAATGTGAAACGAAGGAAAGTAACACCAGTCTCTTTGCCAATCCAATCTTTAGATTTCTTAGAGACTGTCTGCAAGAGCTCCCAGTGCCAGATACATTGTTAGTAATTGAGGAGGGAGATATCTTGGAACATGATCCCCCCAGAAGAGTGAGAAGACCCTGCAGATTTGAACTGCGACTTGCTCTGTATGACTCTGTTGATGTGATTCGAGGTATCAATTTAACAGGAGCACAATTATTCACCTTTTTGGAGAGCATGTGCTGAATAGTTGATCTGCTAGAAACAAGACTGTACCCATATTATTGCGTATTTACTTAGTGCATGATTAGGATTCTGACGTTAGCAAGTTCTGTAAAAAAAAAAAAAAAAAACAAAAAAAAAAACACCTCACTATTTTTTGTTCCTATACATTCATCACAGTGCAGAAAGCTAGGCTACTTAGCTTTATATATTTTTCATAGCATTCCATTTATTGACAGGCAGTTCAAGTCATTTTAAAGTAAATTATATCATTTATATTTTATTAAGCCCCCAAACTTGTTCATGTGTTTACTATTTACAGCTATGGACAAAAGCTTTGACTCACCCTACTGAATGGACTAATTCTGTTTCATTAAGTCAAATGAAACCTGCTGAGAAATGATTTGATTACATGTTAAATAAAAGATGTTAATTATGTTCCTATATATGTTTTATATTTTTTTATTGTCTCAATGCTAAAATTCTAGGTGGTGCAGAACCATATTCGTGTGAAACGGGATTGTTAGCTAGTTCAATACGTTTTATTGGTAACTACAAATAAATTCCAAGACGTGGCGTTTTCTAATCCAATTTCGTTATGAAATTCAGTAATCTCTTGTGACAGGCAGGATTTTCAATCTAGCTGTATTTATCTCCTTCAGTTTAAAGAAGCTTGTTGTGTGGTAAGGTGCACTGTGTGAGAAACAGATTGTTGTATATTGTTATATATTGTATTTGAATGGATTCTACATGTATTTGAGGGAATACAGTAACAAATGAGAGCATGGTGATTGTTCTGCAAACAATGAATTGTGTTTTAGTGTAACTGTGGTGCTGTCTTTCTGTGCCATTTGTAATTCAAACAAAGGTTTTAAACGTATTATTATGAGAATAATGACTGGAGCTTGCTGATGCTCTAGTGCCTTCTATACTTTCTTGTGTGCTGCAAAGGAAATATGTCCTTAGAGGATCCCTTTTTTTCTCAACCAAAGGTAAAATATCATGAGCTGTGACAACACATTACATTTCTTGTTACAGCTCTTCTTTAGGAAGGTATATGCATATAAGCTGCATTTTTTTTCCTTTTTTTAAAAAAATCAAAAAGCGTATACTATACCTACCCTAACCTCTCACTCACCTCCAGCACCTGTGTGTGCTATTATTAATATTTTTAAAACTGATGGTAAATCACATCTAAACCCAATAAACACTGGCAAAATAACCGAGCAGTAGTTTTTAATGAAAATACTTTAAAAACAGCATGGCAGTGCAGAACACACAATATTTATGAAATCATTGTGTTTGCCACAATCGCTTTGACAAAACTGCATATGCATCCAAGAACATTTCTTCTGATTTCTGTCTGCTTGTGCCCTGCCTAGAACACAGCTGGCTATACCCAAGGAAGGAAGATGAGGGGAAATTGAGTGGGAAATGAATGTACATGGTGGAGAATATAAATGGTGGCAAGCAACTTTAGTTCCTACGCATCACATTCATACACCTGGAAATGAAACATGTCTCATCATGGCAGACTGTTTGCTTTTTCCACATGCATGTGAGGATTACCTTTGGGTTTCTACTTGTTCAATCATGTAACAAAAATTAGATACAACCAGTTTATTTCAGTAGCACTGACAAAATCATTTATCTAGACTCCAAAAGAAGTATCACAGTAGCACATTGAGATTAATTCTACAGCCTCTCTTTCCTTTTGCCTTTGACTACAGCTGAAACCACCCAGACTGTATGTGTGGAGGTCTCAACCCTGTCTCTAGTGGACATCAGCACACATCACCACACCATTTCATAGTTGATATATATACACACACACACACACACACACACACATCACTCCAGATAAGCTGTGTACTGAGTGTTTTCTGCATTGAAACAATATGAATTACACATGATATTTATTGCGTAAGAATATGCATAGACATTTTGCTGCACAGCTTGACTCTGCAAGCTATCAAGCTTCTTTTACTTTGTTGGTTCCCGGCGTTTCAGTGGTTAATTGTTAATATACTGCAAGCAGTAGCTAGATAATGGGTCATACAAATACCAGGACAGCTAATTGTAGACTGTCTGGGAATTACACTTACTTGCAATAAGTGTTTTTTGACTGATGAGTAACAGCCTAGTACTACTGGGAGGAGACTTGGTGAATGCAGTAGATTACGACATCGAGAGTAGCAACTTCTCAGAATATAATATGGCAGGACTAATAGAGGACTAAATAAGACCAAGGTTTTGTACATTACAGTTAAAATGTAATTGTATTGGTTTGCATTGTGCAGTGTACCATTTTATTTTTTACTGGGGGTGATCCAAAGCATATGTAGATAAGAAAATGATAATACACCAATGCAGCTTTTAATGAAGATAATGTGATTCAGAACCATTTCATCCGTTGCCTGGGAAACAAAGTTATCTTTTAGTAATGTGTCTATTTTATTGTAATATAAGGTACAGAGGTTGGACAAATAGTAGTCCCCAAGCTCCCTGTATTTCCAAAATTCATCACATTTAGAGAAAGGAAAATCTTGTTTAACACAAGCTCAATGAATTCATATCATGCATGCACAATTAACATTACATCTAAAAGACATACCATTAAACAAGAACTTCAAAAATGTACAGGCTGTATTGCCCCTTTTAAAGAGAGGTACTGTATGTCCTATTAAGGAGCACAGGATGTGTATACATCATGCATAACTCATGAAGCCGGTACCATTAAGTACACTCCCGCCAGATAATATGATTTATAAATGTGCTGTAATTAAGGGCTACAGTTAACTGCTTTACTGTGGAAACAGTCATATGGAAATGCTTGCTTCAATTGTAAACCTATATTAGTAAGGCATTGGGTCCCTTGAAAGCTCATTGTTTAATTTTTGAGAATTCCTCGAGTTGCAACCACAGCCCCATTTGAATGTGTAGACTGTATCTAAAATGGTCTCTGTATCAGTTATGTGCTGACATTGTGATGGTGATGACTGAGTTACAAACACCAAGAATGGATGCTTAAAAAGAATGCCCTCGAGCCCTCTCCTCCATGTAGGTCTGCCCCCTTTGTTGTTACTGATCACTTATAACCCTAGTAGATACTAAAATAAATTAAATAAAACAATTTACGTAGATTTACATTACATATTATATTTAGAAAACATTCCCATTAAGAAAATATTATGCTTACCTACCTTAAAATTCATTTTAAAAAATATGCTTTTGTCCACCTGTCTCAATGGAAAACATTGACTACATTGTGAGCTTTAAAAGCACTTTCATTGTAGGTGTCTCCGAGTGTCCCACCTGGTAACAGCACAGCTGCGTGGTGTGCAGGGGTCGCTTCCTGGCTAAGTGGAGTCACCAATCTAAAATAATTAGGCACATTAAATAAAAATTAAATAAAATAAAATCAAAATAAAAAGTTACGCTCTTTGCGGAAATAACATGGAAATGGCAATTGCATTGACTAGACACCACAATCTCACAAAAGCAAGGACAGGAACATTTTGTACCATGATGCATTGAAAAAAAAAAGCAAATATCTGCTTGGGAAATGTCTCACGGGCTGATGCGGTCAGTTCATCTTAACCATATCAAGCCATTTAGAACTTACATAACTTCAGGAGGTGACAGTGTTGATTTCAGCAGAATCAGCCAGGGATTGGGAGGAATGAGTGGGAATTTCTTGCAGGTTGCTGTTGGCACTGATGGAAGATTTAGCATGGTGCTAACTAATCAATTAGATTATTAGGGCGATATTTGTCCCTTCGTCCACCTTATGCACTCCCCTGATCTGCTCCTCATCACAGTAATATCGGTCTGCTAGTAGATGCACGTCAATTTCTTGCAGTCTTGAGTGATTTTGCAATGAAGAAGACATCCATGGTACTCCATGAAGCTTGGTCATTCTAGTTTTCCAGAAACACTCATATAAAAAATTAAAAAAATGCAATATAGGATAATACTTTCCCTTATTTTATTTAAATTTTGCATTTCCTTGAAATGAAATGCAGGGTGCTGATTGATGTAAGATGTTCGGCAAAGAGATCACTGTGGGAGGAACCTAGAGAAGAGAGCTCCCTTGTTCTTAAAAATGATAGAAAGTGTTGGTGCTGTGACTGTGAACACAAGAGACAGTCCTAGACTCCCTGTGCAGTCAATCTGTTATCCACTACCCAACCAACTGCCTTACTGCTCTTAATATTTAAGGGAGCCTTAACCAGGCAAGAAACCAATTGCAATTAGTTGTCTTGTGGAAAATAAACATCACTTCAGCCCTCCACGGCTTTAACACTTTTCAGCACAAAAGCTCTGCAGGAGTGCTGAGGACTGGGACAGCATGGAGGGTTAATCTTTGAGTATTATGATTGCATGTTACTGCAGGGGCTATGCCAAATGGAAAATATGATAAACCCAGAATTAGGAACTACAATGATGTGTCATGTAGAGTTGGGTTGCTGAAAGAATAAACTAAGCAAAGGCAGAGTGGTTTTTAAGAGTAACTATTGATATTGTAGCTATAATAAATAGCATTAAACCCCAACCCAGTTTGACACATTTTAATAAGCAGAGTTTCATATTATCAATCTAGATCTCTCCAATGTAGGCTTCCTACAGAACGTCTCTGATCATAGCTTTGTTAACCCCAAACAGAATGTTTTCCCCTCATAGAAACACACAGTGCTAGCTTTTCACTGGAGCAGAAGCTTCATACAAGGCAATACATAAATGAAGTTCATAATTGAAGTTCATGTCTTGCCTGACACTTGCCTACAAGGAGCTCTTTTTGATTTGCACTCTCCAGGCTCTATCTGAAAGCTAACACAAAGATTGCTCACAGTTTTCTGACAGGCATTTACGCACACAGGCAATGCATTTACCAAGTCAGCACTAGCAAGAAACTCTGAAACTACTGTAATATGTATCTTGTTGTGTTTTATTTCCCCTTTCAGAGAAAATGAGGCTTTTTGTTTGCTTCAAAACAGGACCGAGCGCATTTCCTTTACCCTTTTGACACCTTGGTAGATTGACCATATTTGGCTTGAATATGACAACTTTGTGTTTAGTACTTTTTCATTTATCTACACATCCTACCCCACAACTTCCAAGTGAAAAAAAAATATTATAGAAATTTGTAGAAAATTAATTAAAAAAAAAAATGAAATAGCTTGGTTGGATAAGTGTCCATCCCCCTTGTAACAGAAATCCAAAATTAGCTCAGGCATAACCAATCACCTTCAAAATCACACACCAAGTTAAGTGGTTTCCACCTGTGTTAAATTGTAAGAAATTGTCAGGATAGAAGGGAAAATGAATGGAGCAAAGTACAGAGAAGTCCTTGAGGAAAACCTGTTGCCCTCTGCAAGAAAGATGAAACTGGGACGGAAGTTCACCTTTCAGCATGACAACGACCCAAAGCCCACAGCCAAAGCTACACTGGAGTGGCTAAGGAACAAAAAGGTAAATGTCCTTGAGTAGCCCAGTCAGAGCCCCGACCTAAACCTAATCAAAAATTTGTGGCATGACTTGAAATTTGCTGTCCATCAACGCTTCCCAAGGAACTTGACAGCTTGAACAGTTTTGTAAAGAACAATGGTCAAATATTGCCAATTCAAGGTGTGAAAAGTTGGTAGAGACACACACTCAAGCTGTAATTACTGCCAAAGGTGCTTCCACCAAGTATTAACTCAGGGGGGTGAAGACTTATCCAATTATGATCTTTCAGTTTTGTATTTTTAATATATAATGTTTTTTTTTCTCAATAAAAAGTTTTTTCCCCTTAACAGTGTGGAGTATGGTGTGTAGATAAGTGGAACAAAATCATTTAAATGCATGAAACTCTGAGGCACTGACACAATAAAATGTGAAAAAAGTTCAAGGAGGTGTATACTTTCTATAGGCACTGTGTATATATATATATATATATATATATATATATATATATATATATATATATATATATATATATATATATATATGAACAGTGACAGAGTCTGGGAAAGATTATAGAGGTTAGATATATAGGATCCTGAATAACATGCAGCTTATACCCTCTATAACAAGTACAGAGGATATGTGGCAGAGCAAATGTAAATAAAGTAATGTAGTGTTATGTATTTTGGTGGTGGTTGGCAGGTATGGGGTTAATTCCTTTACCTGCAAAAAAAAATGTGAGAACTTGGCTGTTCCCAAATTAGATAATTTGTGTCAATTGGGAACAGCCACAGACTATAAAAAGAGAGCTTCCAGCTTCATAGAGGTGTGTGGTCACCAGGGAGCTGGTAAAAGAAGCAACACTGGTTAATACTATAAGGTGAAGACACACTTTTGGCCATAGTTGTATGCCATGCCCTGGTACTTACAGCTATGGTCCAGATAGATATGAGGGGTTAGGCTGGCTATTCCACATGCCTTTTTTTTTGCTTTCTCTTCTCACTGTAGATGCTTGATTGAGGTCACAAGGGAAATTAGTTTTGTAATTATAACTAGTCCTGCATGGACATAGGACAAAATAAGTGTGGCTGGGAGTTGTACCTTCAAATTTCTTGATTTCTCTTCATTTAGGTTTGGTGCTTGAGAATTTTTTGCAGACAACAGCACTGACTACCGCTAGCCATGGTGCTGGTAGGCTTTGTGACCAAATACGTGCTGGAGCACATCCTGCCTGCTCAACACTGGCCATACATCTAATGATTAAATCAAGTCACCCTGAGAATACACTACCATGGGTCGCGGAGACTGCCCATGAATGGCCATGTAAGGACGCTTCCAAAAAGAGCTTAAACAAACCTAGCCTGCTGCATGTCTGAGTCATTCCGGGCAGCCTCTCAGCAATATGACTGGGCTGCAGCCTTTTATTAGATCATGAGTGCCTTATCAAAGACCTCATAATGTTATCCCTGAAGCCAGATATGCTTCCATTTTCCCAGCTCCTGACAACTGCTGCAGCTGCTCCCTCAGTGGGTGGAGAAAAAGACCAGGCAGCTCACCAGCAGAGAGGCTTCATTCCACACTAATCTCAGGCTTTAGTACTTACAGTCTGGCCTTCTCAAGTGGCACACGCAGCACGGGTGCAGAAATGCCAAGAGCAGGTTAGGTATCGTGTAGGCATTATTGCTAAACCAGTGTTTGATCTTCCTAAGTTTCATGGTTGTTGCTGTTGCCATGGCTAGGTACAGGGGGAGGTTTCTACTGTGTTTAGTACTGTGCGTGTTTAATTAAATCTAGCTGGTTGACTTCACCCACAAGTTGTTTTTAGGACATAGCAGGAGCCTAACAGCACCCTATTATTTCCAACTGATACAAGAGTGAATTAATAAATACTATACAGTACATGTTCTAAATCAAGTTGTCATCACTAGCACATTTATTCAACAGGAGGATTTCTTAAAGATACTGTGTCTTGATACAGTACAAAACAATGGAGGTACAGTACTGCATTTTCAAATGCATCTTCAATTATAATGCTACTGATATATGAACATTAGAAGATTTTCTACTATAGCTGGTAGGCAACACAGTGACATCTGAGGGTGATACAGTACCGCTATAATTGATTAGAGTTAGCGGATTAAGTAATGAACCCTCATTAGATTTTATGATTGGAACAAAGATAGATATCTTCAAATCTCCAGCACAGGCATCAGATGACACAAGAGTCACTCAGAAATACAAACTGAACTATGCTTTTTCCATATTCATGGTATGCTTTGCTTGTTTTTTACTCTTCATAGTCATATTTATATGTGATGTAACATGCCTAATTCTGATTTACTGTTCTTTTGCTTTGATATTATACCACTTGAACAGGGGACTCTGAACCACTTGAACAGGGGACTCTGAACCACTTGAACAGGGGACGCTGAACCACTTGAACAGGGGACACTGAACACCACTTGAACAGGGACGCTGCACCACTTGAACAGGGGACGCTGCAACACTTGAACAGGGGACGCTGCACCACTTGAACAGGGGACGCTGCACCACTTGAACAGGGGACGCTGCACCACTTGAACAGGGGACGCTGCACCACTTGAACAGGGGACGCTGCACGAACTGCACCACTTGAACAGGGGACCACTTGAACAGGGGACGCTGCACCACTTGAACAGGGGACACTGCACCACTTGAACAGGGGACGCTGCACTACTTGAACAGGGGACGCTGAACCACTTGAACAGGGGACGCTGCACCACTTGAACAGGGGACGCTGCACCACTTGAACAGGGGACGCTGAACAGGGGAAACTGCACTTGAACAGGGGACGCTGAACCACTTGAACAGGGGACGCTGAACCACTTGAACAGGGGACGCTGCACCACTTGAACAGGGGATGCTACATAAAAAGTGAAGCATTGCATTTTTATCATTTTCTATATGTGATTGTGGGTATTACATATATTTAACAAATCTTTATTTCTTGTGACCATGCAAATACTGCTTATTTTATGTTTTATTATTCAACTTTAATCTGCAGAAAACTGAGAAGATAAACACACACTAAGTGCTATTGAAATTTAAAGTGAAACAGATGGGCTTGACTTTTAAATGCAATTATGGACTTGAGGTAACATTTAAAGAATATAAAAGATTCAGATGCCATTTTCATGTTTGTTTGTGTGTGCATTCACTTTGGCTCCATTAGTGTCTCATTTATTTGCTGGCTGTCATCTCACTGCCCTGTCTATGGTTTTCTCATTTCAAAAAGTAATGTGCTCATCTGTAGAATACTTCTGCTTTATATATGCTTTGGTGTTTTATAAAAAAATATAAAAAGTGTGGTAAAAATCTTAAAAGTCTTAAAGCGTTAAAAGTTTGGAACCTGGGTTCCAAAGCAATACACTCTACACTGCCGGCATTCCTTTAATTACCCCTCACATCGCATGTTGTTGTGAGCAAGGGTTTAACATGAATAATAGCAAGGACACTAAAATCATTTAATCTAGGAGGGGGGTTAAAAACTTATCCCAGGCTTGAAAATATCTGTGGGCAGCACTGATTCCAAGCAGAATCAACTATAGAGACTCATGCAAAACACAGGTACGGCTAGTTTCACAGACCCTGGTTAGCATTAATCTTGGACGATTCAATGTTAATTTAGGTATGGTAATCCAATTAGAGATCAGGGTCTGTGAAACTAACTGATAATAGGATATTAAACAGGTAAGATATTAAATATGAAGAAAACATTAATAGTATACGGTAGATTATCCCTATAATTCCTTTAAAATTTGGTTCTGAGCTAGGCATACATGAGGTGCACAATAATGAATACAATAGAGAAAAGGTACATATTCTGGTGCACAGACTTTACTATTTCCACCATATTATTACTACTGTCAAAATATAATGCATTACATTACTGATAAAGCAGTATTGCCATTCCATGTAATATTAATAAAGAAGGTAATGCAGCTCACTTTAAAGACAGCCTTTCTGCAAACCTGAAGGTCACAGCATTTGTGATGATGCAGCAGTACCACACACAACAATCCCAGCATTGAATTAGAGCTTCAAACGGCATGGAGTGGGACAAGAAAGGGATGCTTCCTGTGCCAGTCATCCTGCTAAAACAAAGGATTATTATTATTACAGACACGGCACAGTGCTTGTCAGAAAAGGGTTACACAATTCACAGCCTTGTGGTTGTACATTAGTCTCTTCATTGGCATTTAGTTACATGAAGCCTGGACCCCAGTGACTTTTACTGAAAGTAAAAAGAAAAGCCTTTTTAGAACTTAGAGGTTATCAACTGAACGATTTGCCATTGTGTCCATGCATTAATGTGTATTAAAATAGAAATCGTCTGCGAGTGTGTATTGTTTTGCTAATAGTTTATTCTTATGGCTACTCCACATTTTAATTTCTTACATACCTTGTAGTTGTTTTCAATAGTTTTTATTGATATATCACAAAACCAAACGCATGTGTGGCAGGCTGGCAAGTGGATAGAGGCCCAGAGACAGACTGCAGTTCAAACAAATATACTTTTATTATAAATAAACACAAAATAAATGTGCACAAGGGCAAAATAAAGAGATTTAAACACAAATAAAGCAATACAGAAACAAAACTTTCAAAATTAAGGTTTCCAGGCTGGGCAATGCCTTCACCGGATTCACAAATACAAACAACCCCCCCCCCCCCCCCCCCCACCCCCCACCCCCCACCCCCCCCCCCCCCCCACCCCCCCCCCCCCCCCACCCCCCCCCCCAACCCCCTCCCTGCTCCCTGCTCCCTGCTCCCTGCTCCCTGCTCCCAATGAGAAGCAGAGGCCCCCTTTTATGTCAGGTGGCTGGGTGCTGATTGATCGTTAATTAAGCTAATCAACTAATCAACCCCAGACACCTGAACATAATAAACCCAGGCAGGTAGGGGAAATTAACCCCATCCCTGCCAATTTAAAAAGGGCAGAGCTTTGCTCTGCCACAACACGATAGGAGAAAAAAAAAAAAAACATGCATTTTAAGGAAAGAAAACCTATACACTTGTTACATTGGTCTCTTCTTGTAAAATACAATTTTCCTTTTGAGAAATTTATTTTAACTGGAGATGCCATCGGACACTCCTTTTTGCAATTTACAGTTTGCAGTCTTAAATGTCTATCGTCAGATAGGATATATATATAAATATAATATATATATTATATATTAATATATATATATATATATATATATATATTGAACTAAAAATAAAAGCATATTGCACTCCAATAGAGTGAGGTTATCTCGACGTGACTAGACACAAGTTCTTTAGCATTTTCCATCTTCACATAAGCACCTACCACCCTACTGAATTTGTTACGTTTTCGAGCAACTTTTGACGGAAAAAAAAGAGAGAGAGATACTACTACTATCACTACTAACACATGTATCAGAATATCATCCAATAAACTGCTATACATGTATTTCTGTAAAGGAATGTTACAGCCAGGCTGCACAAAATGAAATGATACTTTTAAAAACAGTATTGTATTGCATGCACAGTCAATAATTGCCACACTGCAAACAATTCTGCAACATTATACATTTCTACTTACAGTAAATAAAATAAACACTGCAGACATTGTCTAAATTAGCAGATGATGCAAATACTGCCTTCCATATGTACATAACTGAAAAAAACATCAAGCCATATTTACAACCTGGTGACATCTACTGTATAGCATGGGCTAATGGCTCCAAATGCCTGGAGCTTGACAGCCCAGAAACAAAAATAATTCAGGATAACTCCTAAAATCCCATTTGTATTTGTGCATGAATTCAGTCCAACACACTTAAATAGCCTGTGTTTTAAGCTTTCCGTTGTGGCAACGCAGTAAACAGTGTGTCTGGCCATGACACACTTAGTTATACCGATCGTTTCTTTCCTCTCTTTGCTATTCAGTTAGTGTTCAGCGTGGTGCACATGTTCCTGTTCCGAGATTGTTGCTGATGGTCTGATCAAAGAATTCTCAATTTGGTGCAGAAAGCATCACACTTGACATGGAGGCAGCTTGGCAAGACCTCAGCATGACGCAGGAGGACGCCTGGCGAAATCCATACAATCCACTCCAGTACCCTAACTGACCCTCGCAGACATTGATCCTGTTAAGTGAATTTCCTAAAAATCCCATTCAAGCACATGGTCATAATAATAAAGTTTGAACACATCCTTTCACGTATGGTTTATCCCATACTAGATCTGTAAAATGTTATACTGCCACACATAGTAACTGCAATATATGCTATTTCTCTCCTAGGGAGCCTATTCAAGCCACTCAAGCCCCACTCAACTTGATAATTACCTTGCTTCTCTAGATGTTTGTACATGGATGTACTTATGCATGTGCATTATCTTTCAGATGGAGTTTATATGACCCGTGGGGGATGAGTTTGGGATTTACTACCCTCTGTGAGGGATGAATATCTATATGGATGGAGATGTATTGAAGAAGCCTTTACAGCAGCAGTACAGTATCACTACAATCTCCTCCAGTTATAATGAAACTTGGTATAGGCTTCACACAAGTCCTTGGCTGTTGTGTTTTTCTCTGCAGGTACAGAGCGTTGTTTACGTGCACAGAACGCACAAAATTGTTACACTGTATATCAACACGTGTAAGGCCGCGTGTTGGCTAGAGTGCATCTCAATATGTGCAAAGCCACATGTTAGCTAGGATATAAAAGCAAAGGCACATGTACGGTTTGGGGTTCTATTCTGAGTTGGGTGCTCTGTGTGTAACTGTGACTGAATAAACAACGTACAGTTGTACAGTTCTCCTTGTCTGGGCTAACTTATTTCTTTACCCAAAATACATAACATTGGTTGTAACAGAATCTCGGTCACGTTGAACTACGTTGCAGGGTGTTAAACCCTGATGGGCTTGACTTCTGAAGGCTATATCTCAGTACCTCTGTTTGGCATTTGATATGCAATGCTACTCTACATGCTGGTTACCTACGTTTTTTTTTTTTATTGTATTATTGTACTTATGCCACACTTACATTTTTCGATATAACTGGATAACCGTTATACAATTGTCATGAAACTTGTTATTACCAGTATTTAGAATAAGTTATTGAGAGTACCAGATTTTGAGGATGCACTCTCCGTTCATCCACCTGTCAATGTTATACTGTTATGGTTATACATAACACTCATATTGTTGCATATATTTGAAGAATTGCATCAAAGTGGGATTAAACATATCATTACTAATTTGTATTCTATATTATTCTATATGTTCTCCTGATATTTGTTATAGTCATTCAGTTTTTCATCACACTGATAGTTCTAATGTTGAACTTACAGTCGTGGTGGGAGCTGTACTGACATACTTCTTTACATGAGGAACATCTATGCTAGCGACATACCTTACTATGATTTTGTTTAGCATTTAGAGAATATGTGTATTAGTTCATGCCATTATGCTCTAGTCAGAATTGTTGGGACATATTATTGAGATCTGTAGGAAATAGACAATGAGATCACTTGTTGAACACCATCTTGAACTTAATACATTTCCTGAAAGTAACTTCTTAATACAACTCTTCAAGGAAATAAAAAAAAGCATTTATAAATGATCTACACAGACTGGATAGGGGAGGGGTGGGGGTGGGGGGGGTTAGGTAGTGTTTTATTTTAGATAGTGCAGTCATTGTACTTCCAAATAGATGAATGACTGAATACATAAAAACATTAAATTATGGAATCACAATATTAAAAAGATATTCAGAAAAAGATATTCTTACAGACCCCATGTGTATAGCAAATTAAAATACCATCCAAAACAGGAAAGCGAAATGTTTTGGATGATACTTTAGTGATCTAAACTTAACAGCATTCAGTTTCTGAGTTACTGAAATGCTACTGCCATTTCAGGGAATGCCAACTAGGTATTAGGAGTTGATAACACTAGACAATTGTCAAGTGATGGTAAAGCTATTTAAAGTTTCTTCCTTTTATAGTAAGTAACATTGCTTGACAAGCTGGTATGCACCCCCTGGTGTCAGGATGGAGTGGGTATAAAAGGTGAGGAAAGCAGTTTAGTCCTTTGTGTCTTGCAGCTTTCTTTACCAAGTCACTTGTACAAGCTCCTTGGAAGAGATCTCATCACCATGGCTCCCAAGAAGGCAGAACCCAAGAAGATTGAACCCAAAAAGGTTGAACCCAAGAAGGAAGTGGCCAAGCCTGCTGCTGCTCTTGCTGCTGCTCCTATTCCACAGCCAGAACCTAAAGCACCCAAGGAACCTGAGTTCGACCCCAAGAGCATCACAATTGAATACGCTGCCGATCAGATCGAGGAGTTCAGGGAAGCCTTCAGCCTGTTTGACCGAACCCCTACTGGCGAGTTGAAAATCTCCTACGCTCAGTGTGGCGACGTCCTGCGCGCTCTGGGACAGAACCCAACCAACACTGAGGTATTGAAAGTGCTCGGCAAACCCAAACCAGAAGAGATGAACAGGAAAATGATGGATTTCGAGACCTTCCTCCCCATGCTGCAGCACATCTCCAGGTCCAAGCAGCAGGGCAGCTATGAGGACTTTGTTGAGGGTCTCCGTGTCTTTGACAAAGAAGGCAATGGCACCATTATGGGCGCAGAGCTCCGCCACGTGCTGGCCACTCTTGGGGAGAAGATGACAGAAGAAGAGGTGGACCAGCTTATGGCAGGTCATGAGGATGCCAATGGCTGCATTAACTATGAATCCTTCATCAAACACATCTTGTCTGGTTGAAAGAACTTACAAAGGACTTTGCCTGTGACCAAGCTGAAAGAAAGCAACCTGAAAGACTTTATTGAAACCTGTTTCTGTGACTATTTGTTTCATCTTTACATTTCCCAGATCATGAGCGTTTATTAACAAAATTTAGAACCAAAGATGGCCTTTTGGTCAGCATGTTTGCCCTGCTGTTTTGTATAAAATGACTCATAAATACATAAATAAAGTTCCCCTTGTTGCCTAATTTATTTTTATTTCACTTGTTGATTAAATAAAGCATATGGTAAACAGGTATATATATATATATATATATATATATATATATATATATATATATATATATATATATATATATATATATATATACACACACACACACACACACACACACACACACACACACACACACACACACTGTGACGGATTGGTTAGGAAAGGAGCAAAATGCAAAAAGAGAACATAAACTAACTGGAGGGTAAACAAAGAAACTAAATAATATAATGTGCTTGGGATTAAAACTAATGATGAGTTAATTAATAAACTGGTAAATGATAACTTTTAAATAAGGGAGACTAAAAAGTAATTAAATCTGGTTTAAAATAAATATTTAGTAGAGACCATACTGTGGGGGGAGTTGGAGGGGCATTAGGACCCAGTAGAGGTTACTGGAAGCAGGACCAACTCCAGGTTTAGTGAATAGACTAATTAGGGGACTAATTAATTATGTTTAAAAAGGTATGAGTGTGTGTGTGTGTGTGTGTGTGTGTGTGTGTGTGTGTGTGTGTGTGTGTGTGTGTGTGTGTGTGTGTGTGTGTGTGTGTGTGTGTGTGTGTGTGTGTGTGTGTGTGTGTGTGTGTGTGTGTGTGTGTGTGTGTGTGTGTGTGTGTGTGTGGTAGTAGGAGTTGGAGAGGAACTGGAACTGGAACTGGAACTGGAACTGGAACTGGAACTGTTGGAAAAGGTATTTGGATTGAGATTTGGTTTTGGTGATGAGGTAACAGGCTTAGCCTGCCTTATTAGTTAAGAACAACAACTGTAGGGCCTGAGATTGGGTTAGGTTTAATTTATTTTCTTTTTGTTGTAAATAATAAACACATGCTATGGAGTTTCCTGGCATAGTGTGTCTAAAGTGTTTATTTGGAGAAGAGGAATGTGTGACCAGAGAGCAATCTGTGTGACAATTAATTATATATATATACTATATATATATATATATATATATATATATATATATATATATATATATATATATATATATATATCTTTTATATATATTCTATATAAATATTTAAAACTGTACTGAAATGTACGTAACTGGAAAAAAGGTTAAACTTGTTAATTATAGCAGAAACACAGATCTAAACAACCAGAAAAACATGTATTAACAGTGCTTTTTAAAAATTTTAAACAAAATGCATTCTTGCAGTTTCTTTAACCTCTAGCTTCAGAATAATGACCACTGCTCTATTTAAAACTTAAATGTTCCTAATAAAATTGCTTGTACTTGCTTTGAAATCTGCTTTGATGTTGACAAGATGAAATTTGAAAGGTGTATGTCCAGGTCCTTTTCAGGTAGCTGCTGAAATTTTTCTCCCACTGAATGCAAACATGACCATTTTTGACTAATGGTCAGGGTTGGGCAAAATATTCAGGAAATGTATTCAATACAAAATACTCAGAAAACAATGTATTAAATTACAAAATACATTTAATAAACTATGTATGTCCCAAAATTGATATCTTTTTAGATAAGACCTGAACATTTTGCTATGCTTTTGGGTGGTTGTTATAAGTGTAACCCTTCAAAGTTGTTCTTTAGGATATATTTTTAGCATTTTGCAGTGGCAATGCGCTTCCGCACACAGCTGCACTCCACAAGGAAGTCTAATTCCACTTTCTGTATATCATACCCTCCCCCTGTCTTCAATCGCCACAATGTCCTGTATAGTATATCACATCCTCCCTTTTTTCTAGTGCTCCGATTTAAATAACATAAATAGCACAAAAGCTCAGTTTTTGATTTGTCACCAGTTTAAGAACCGTATCGGTAGAGTACAATACATGTTTTTTTTTTTTTCAATACACTCTGTTAGTTAATTTTACAATGCATTCTGAATATCATATTTTTTTTTTTCCCCCTGGATCTCATTTGATCTCATCAGATAAAATTCAGCAGTACTGTAAGCTGTGAGGAAAAACAAGCAAAGCAGATAAATAAATGGTTTATAACATTACTTAGCAGTGTTTTTTATTATTTTAAATAAATGTGTAGTGCTTGTTTATGCTTTTGTAATATATACATTACATCTTAAAAGCAAGGTCTGTTCATTCCGAACTAGGATGACCACCTTTTCAAAATGCAAAAAAGGGACACATGACATATTTCATAGCAGTATTTCAAGTTGAAATATCAACTTGGAATTCTTAACAATGTTTTCACCTCTGTGTCCAATTTTAAAATTTTCTACATGATGTATAAAAGACTCTTGTGAATCATTTGCACTTTTCATAATCCACGTGTAAAGCCATTATAACCCATTCCTCTCTGAATTTGCACAGGTGTTTTCTTTCTTTGGTGGGGTACTCCTTCCTTTACAGACATATCACAATCAGTGCCACTTCAACTTTGAGTCAGCCATTTCGCATAAACACTGAAATTTAAAATATTCTACCAATTGTAATTTCTCTGCTGTCGCCAAAGCAGATCAGTGTCAAGCTGTTGGGGAACATGTGATTTGAGTGTGAAGTCGCATGATGATGAGATTATATAATTTGTCTTAGATTGGCTATCCATTGTGTATCATTCTGGGGCTGTGTAAGGCATTGCAAAATGATGTGGCAGAGGCAGGGCTTTGCTCCAAACAGATATGTTATGGTTTGACTATGGCGCTAAACTGTAAGATTGCACTGTGTCTAGGAATCCAGGACAAATTCCATCCCTGAGTCATTTAGTCTGGGACCGGATCTTTACATTTTACATTTGTCACCCTATTCCAAACCTGGTTCTCTGCCCCGACCGATATATACAGCAGCTTTAAGACTGTGTTTATGGCCACAGCCATAGGATGCATTTTTGCTGTCGTCTTCATCAGCAATAGAAGTCCCTAATGTTCTCTTCACTGCATCATAAGGATGACTAACCAAATCAGACAACTGTGCGAGAGATGTCTGTGTGACTCTTGACTCTGCAAACATTTAAGATATGCAGCGGTTATCAAAAACTCTGACTCTGAGTGTACCATCAAAACTGGTATGTAGGGAATCGGACACTGATTTCTTTGTTTCTATTCAATGTGAAGGCTGATTTGATTTCCTGATGGAAAATGGATCGCTTCTTAATGCACAGGCAACAAAATTAGACCCTGGTCAAGCATTATAGAAGCATGTTCATATCAAATCAAGGTAAGTCAAGGTTCTGCCTATAGAAAAAAGTACCAGAACGGTGTTCCGATGCGTTCCGGCTCAACTACACCACTGATTGTGAGGTTTATGTTGATAGGTTTTCTTCTTAGTTTTATTGCTCTTTTAAAAATGTTTGTTTAAATTTCTGTCATTTACTATCCACTATACAGTGCTTGTTTTTAATTAGTGAAAAATAAATATATTGACCAACCTTATTTCAGTTCCTTTAGCTCAGTGGAAGTATTCCCTTTCAAAAGCCCATTGGTCCAATCCCACTTTATTGTGCTTGCCAACCAATTTTCTTTTTGTATTTCCTTACTGCTACGTGTTTGTTTTATAACAGATCTTGTATCCTCCAAGAAAAAAATTAATGCAATTTGCCGTAGCAATAGATTCTGTCGCTTTTTGAAAACTGAGAGGTAAACAATGCATGGTACTCATTTGTGTATTAAATGTTGGGTGTGTCAATGGCATAGAAAGACATAACTTCCCATAAACTGAGTATGTAAAGCAATGGAGAGACAACTTTCTCAGAGCTATGTTACTCCCCTGTGATGTAATTTCCCAGTATTTCTCAGTCGGCCATCTCTTGTGCATGCATCAACACCCCTCCACCTCCCCCTTTTCCACCCTACAGCTGCCCTTAGGCTACATGAGGGGGGCTCTGTTTGCACTAAAATTTGCTACTGGGCAATCCTCCCACTAAAGCCAGCAGGAAAGACACCAAATACTGAATCGATATGCTATATAATGTCCATCCTTTCCATTTTCCATTGTACTTAAAATGTGTTTAATAAATCATTTCCTACTAAATATCTGATCCATTCTTCATGATCTCTGAAAACCTCTGCCAGCATATTCCAATCCTGACCTCAACACCCCCCTTGGGTTAATTGCGACAAATTGTGAGGTGGTTTTGTGATGTCCTCTAAAACCCACTGGAAGGATGTTGAGGCCACCAAATGTATTTTGTTTGCCCTGCCCATACAGAAAGAGAATATATTCATGTAATTTTTATATATTACTAATTGATTTTGTTTAACTGACAAATATAAATATTTGCACAAACTTACCATACATTTAAAATATTATGTTTTTGCTTTACATTCATCCTATATAAAAACATTATTTATAGGTGTGTGTGTGTGTGTATATATATGTATATATATATATATATATATATATATATATATATATATATATATATATATATATATATATATATATATATATATATATATATATATATATATATGTATGTATATATATAGCGTGCACCAAATCGGTGTAAATGTTTTGGAACTGAATAAAAATACATTAAGAACATAATCATAAGTTTCCCTGAAACATAATGATGCCAATGTGATGTTCTTAGACATTGATAAAAACATACAGTAAATTATATATTTAATTGTATTGAAACATGTATTTACCTTTTTAATTTAACATTAATCAGTATATTATACAAAGCATGAAATATGTATTTGTCATTATAACAGGGTGAGCAGCATCCCACCATGGCCACCGCCATGGATTATTCCAGACCCCTCTTCTGGAATAAGAATAGATCGAGGGGGGGAGGTGGCTGTTGGGGCCATGTGTGCTTCGCACAAGGAGGGGGATATGTAACAGTATTTTTTTAGAATAGGGTTTCCCCCTCTGCCCCTGTACAGTGTTATTTTGTGTTTTTGTATTGATTTATTGTGTTCATTTATATATGACGGCGAAGCGCCGCGTTTAAGTGTGTTCTGTTTATTTTAAATAAACTAAACGACTGCCCAGCTGGACCTATATTTTGTATTTGTGATTTGTTTTTAAATGTTTGTTCAAATATTTTATTTTTGGTGTATTTAAATAAGCGACGCGTTGCAGTTCAAAAAAGACGCAGTTACCTGAGTGTGTGTGCTTCGTCATTCTGGCCTGATGTCACTGCAACGCCATTTTCTGCCAGTTATATATAGATATTGCCTGAGCAGACACATGTAAAGGAGTTGCTTGCAAAAGTATGCTGGGGGGGGGGGGGGGGGGGGGGGGGGGACTGATTAATTGTAAATTGTTCAAGTTACTGTTTTCAATGTTTATTGTTCATTGGAGTATTTCTGTGATTTGTTAATCAGATAATTACCCTGAGGTGTGTGTTAGTGAGAGGTGAGTCACTGCTGTTGATGAACTTTGCCAAATAAACATCTCTGTTTTAAAAAGAGATGGTGTTACTTCCTTTATTAATCCATAAAGGTGATTTTTGTGCCCTGTATGACTACAATATTTTATTATTGTATTTTATTTTGTGCTAGACAAAGTGCATATAAAATATTTCAAATGTATTTTTCCCATATATTACATTTCTCTATATAAAAGCATCAACAAATACATTTAACATGCAGATATATTATATATATATATTATATATATATATTATATATATAATTAATATATTACCATATCACATAGAAAAGGGGCCAATTTTGGTGGATGAAAACATGTATAAAATATTTATATTGTTTTATTCAATGATGGGGGGGAGCGAGGGGAATATAAGATTCATTTCTTATATTAAAAATGTTTATCTTTGTTCAATATGGGCGAGTCAGTGGAAACAAATAAAAAAAGAATGTAGATAGATGTTTGAGAAGTTTAGACAGAGCACCAGGCTCTTGCTAAAGTTGGCTGGACAAAATATGTGCTCCAGCTCAACATACTGCATTCAATTTTAAATGCAGAATGTAAGAAGCCATGTATGTACTCCAAATTGTTGTTAGCACTGGGGGGGGGGATCTCAAACTTAAGAATACTAAATTAAAGTCCTGAATTATTTATTTTTGTGTTGGTAATTTTACTGGATGCATTTTTCTTTTGTAGGGGGGAAAAATGACAATTTGGCGTAAACAGCTTTGAGAAATTGGCCCTTAGCATTTTAGGGACAGTTAAAGTGTGATGAATGTACCAGTACCCACGCATAGATGGAAGTTTGTGCTGTAGAGGAGACATGCAGTAATTCCACCAATGGACAGAGTGGTATTTGCTGACATTTTTAACATAGCAAATTATAAAACATTCAATTAAAGATGTTCTTGAGACAACTAGTCCTAATATTGAGCACTGAGGGACATGCTAAACATACTACTTGCCTTTTATTATATTACAAATTAAAAACCACAACAGTTTTAAATGAAAGGACAGAATACAAAAAGCACAATTGTAAGTCGGGATCCTGCATTGGAAACTTGTCTCTGATGGGAATACACAACTCCAAAGTGTTTTTCAATTAAAATTAATCTTCAGACAGAGACTTGAACAGGTTTTACATTCACAGCACAGAACTCCAATTCTTCAGTATGTGGCAAACCAGCTAGATCGGTCTCAGAATATTGCAATCTGAAATAGTACACATTAAACAGAATATAAGATGAATAATAGCAAATACCAGCTTATTAGTCTTTTTCTCAATTCTTTTAAATTGGTGAAATACTGCAATCAAATACCATAAAGTAGAACATGGTGATTTTTTAAAATTAATTTCATGCAAGGTTTATTTTACAAACTGTGTGATATGAGTGATATTTCCATACAGTTGTTTGCAGTTATCAGTCACAGGAACAGGTTTTGTTCAAATCTGTGAAGTTGCACTCTTTCTGTGTGATCAAAGGCCTTTTGCAAAGGCTGTTTCAACCAGCCAAGATGTGTTTGATGAAGGATTCATAGTTAATGCAGCCATTGGCATCCTCATGACCAGCCATAAGCTGGTCCACCTCCTCTTCTGTCATCCTCTCCCCGAGAGTGGCCAGCACGTGGCGGAGCTCTGCACCCATAACGGTGCCATTGCCTTCTTTGTCAAAGACACGGAGACCCTCAACAAAGTCCTCATAGCTGCCCTGCTGCTTGGACCTGGAAATGTGCTGCAGCATGGGGAGGAAGGTCTCAAAATCCATCATTTTCCTGTTCATCTCTTCTGGTTTGGGTTTGCCAAGCACTTGCAACACCTCAGCATTGGTTGGGTTCTGCCCCAGAGCACGCAGGACGTCGCCGCACTGAGAATAGTAAATTTTCAACTCTCCAGTGGGGGTTTGGTCAAACAGACTGAAGGCTTCCCTGAACTCCTCGATCTGATCGGCAGCGTATTCAATTGTGATGCTCTTGGGGTCGAACTCGGGCTCCTTGGGTGCTTCAGGTTCTGGCTGTGGAGCAGGAGCAGTAGCAGGAGCAGTAGCAGGCTTGGCTGCCTCCTTCTTGGGTTCAACCTTTTTTGGTTCAATCTTCTTGGGAGCCATTGTGCTGAGATTATTTCAAACAAATTTCCACAAGGGATAAAGAAAGCTTCAAGACACAAAGGACTGAACTTGTTTCCTCATCTTTTATACCCACTCCATCCTGACACCAGAGAGTGCATACCAGCTTGTCAAGCAATGTTACTTGCTATAAAAGGAAGAAACTTTAAATAGCTTTACCACCACTTGATAATTGTGACTTGTTAGCATCTCCTATCACCTCATTGAGTTGACAGCCCATTGAAAAATGCCTTTGTGGAGATAATCTGCTCCTACACAAAGTATTTGTGTAGTTTTACAGTTCAAACAATGGCCTATAAGAGAAGGTCAGACAAAGAAGGTTATCAAAGAGAAACAATACTTGAGTGTTTACATGTTCATATGTAAATTGTATAGGCTTCAGCAAAGTTCTGAAAGTATTTCTGAATTCATACTGTATACAATGTTAACCACACTGTTCTTGTAAACAGGCAGATAGCTACAGTGCTAATTCAACTCTCAAGCAAAACAATTAAAACCCATCTCTACATTTAATATGCAAGGTTAGGTTGTGAAACAATTAATACAAATTCAATAGTTTTCTCTCTCCATGACTGCTAAAATTGCCTCTATTCTTTAATTAAACAATTACCACTACTCAAAATAAATACATAAAACAGTGTCTATTACTTTTGCAGTTAGTTCTTCCTTCACAGAAAATTTGATTAATCTATATATATACACAATATTTAGAAAATGTGTAATTTAATAAACAGAGGGCTAATAATGGAAATAACATTCCGCTTTAGAACTACAGTTTGGAAATAGTTTGTGGATGTGCATTTTGTAATAACACTATTAATAATAGCTATTGGTGCAATATCTTTAGAGGTGTAGTTACCCATACAGTATGTGCATTTTATACTGTAACTACAAGAAAAACATGGGGAAACTGTGAATTTCCCATGCAGATTTACTTTGGTAAACCGTTTTATAGGGGTAGTAACAAACCTGACATTTTAAAACACCCTGGGTTAATTTCAGTGTACCAAATTTAGTCCCCTTGATGTGTCTAACTGGTGGATTAAGCAGGTTTCGTTCACTTTGATTGGATTAAAGTTAGTACACCTATTAATCTCAATTGCAGAGTACCAGAAGTTAATCATCACAGGTGGATCATCTACTAAATCAAACTGAACAAGATCCTGCTTGCAACGTGACATATCAGATCTGGGATGATCCTGTTCAAGTGGATTACTTAGTACTGTGAAGGACAAGACTAATTTAATTTAGTACGCTTGCTCGTCCGAAGCACGAGGGATGCAACTGCACCCAGGCCCAGCCTCTGCTGGAGCCCATACCAAAGATATTCTATAATATCTTTGCCCATACCAATTAATTATTTTTTTTTCGAAGTCCATTATCGAAAAACAAAAGAACTGTTCCCTTGGTGGTTCAAAAATAAACCGTGTCAAAGTTGTACTGTCAGTCAAAACACATTATCAAATCAGAGCTGCGTAGGCGGGACTCAGCGTGAAGTTTTATAATAGGTCAGTGTTGATTTAAAAAACAGACTGTTCTATTTATGGGGGGGGGGGTGCATTTCTTTCACGACTGCTGTTTATAAAGACTATAACAAACAATTTACTAACAAGGTAGATAATCACAAATACTTCTGAAAAAAATAAACACACAGCCCTATCAGTCAACTCTAATTCTTTGCGCGAACTCTTACATCACACCCCCATTTTACTTAATAGACTTGCCTGGTAAAAAACAAACAAACAAAAAAAGTGCTTGTTGGAATTAAGCTAACATTTCCACAGTTGTGGTAATAAGTACATACTGTACGGTATGTTGAATATGCCATCAAAACACAAGTCGTGTTGTTCAAAGTGAAGAGAACTAAAAAAGAAATTTCCTAAAAAGAAGCAGAAAATGCTAAAGTGTACAGTAAATGGTTTAAAAATGGGCCGACAACAGCAGATGGAAGTATAGTGCGGCAACAGAACTGCCAAGCTGCTCCTCCGCATGAAAAATAAACAGTTGAGCCAGAGGAAAGACCTGAATCAGAGACATCGGATTGGAAACATACAACAACAGCAAATACAAGGTATTGAGTCATATATTGTAAACCTGGCCAGTCAGTCACCTTTATGTGATCCAGCTACTTGGCCTGACTTTTGAACCAAACAGCTAAGAGTTGAAATCATGAAACATAAACCTGTGCAGCTAAATAAACTGACAATGAATTCCCCAAAAATCATGCATGATTTGTACTCGGTTTTGGAACAAAACTTTAATTAGATTTATTTTAGGTTGATGTGTTGTTTTTTTTTTTTGTTGTTTTTTTTTTTTTTTGGGGGGGTGGGGTCTACGTCACACTCTTGCACCAGGGACCAGTAGTTCCAGCCCTGGTTTCACGCAGTACAATTTTAGTTAATATGCTTTAACTATAAACAAGTAATGGTCCATTGTCACCCAATTAAACTTTTCTGTGCTTATGCAGCAATGTCGGCAGCTTAAATTCAGATATGATCTGCCAGTTTGAAATGTGTACAAAAAGATGTGTCATAAAAATGTGTCTTTCTTTTTGTACAGGGATCCCTTTATATTTTATCTGACACTGAATTTCACATGATTTCCATTACATGAGAGTAGTGTTAAAACTTGCTGCTTATATTGGACTCTCGCCAAGATAAGCACCACCTAAGATGTAGCTTCTTTTACTGTAAACTAATTTAATCCATCTGCGTTTCCTTCTATATGATGATGTAGATATCCTCCTGCCTGGTGTTGCTGGCTGAAGTGTAATGCTGGTACAGTGATCAGTATATTTTGCCTCCCTTGCGCATCGGCGCACATAATGGCTGCAATGCTAGCTCCAGGGATCAACCACAGTGCGGCCTCCCTAGCTCATCAGCATGACAACCGTCTGGACTTAGCTGAGTAGGGTACTTCTCTGGTATCCCAGCATCACCCCCCTATGTCCCCCACTCAGCTAAGCCCAGCTTACTTCCTTTACATCAATGTTTTTTTTCAATTTCCCCAAAACAGAATTTTTTCGTCTCAACCAGAAGCAGTTACTGTTCCTCTCTGCTGCTTCAGATAAGTTTTCACTATGTCGCAACTCTTGACTACTGAATTCGATTTTATTCACACTGCAAGCCCACTGTGCAGCAATCTCAGAACTTACAGTTTTGGAGGATCATGCAGTTCTGAAATGCATACAGACCAGCCTGCAGGCACTAGGACAATCATGATATTTGTTTTAGTTAAAAATAGTTTAAAATGTAATGCCCTTCTTTGTTTGTTTTGTATGTTTTACTGATGTTTGTAATCATTCTGATTACCCAAATACTGTGTGTTCTTCATGTTTTGGTAAGTTAATGTGCATTCATCATTCAGTGACTTTGGAACAAGGTTTCCTTTAGTTTTACACTATGTGCTAGATGGTGTTGACACTTGCTGTTTATTTGTGTAAAGTGCCCTGGGAAGCTTGCACAGGAAGGACGCTATTGAAATTGGTATGTATGATATCTTATGGTACTTGCTAGTATAAAGACATCAGTGATCTGGCCTATACTGCATACTGTACAGTATGTCTATGGCATGCTACCTAGAACTGAAGAGCATCTCCTGGATTTCTGGAGCATCTCCTGCATAGTTAGAGCTCTCTCTCTCTCTCTCTCTCTCTCTCTCTCTCTCTCTCTCTCTCTCTCTCTCTCTCTCTCTCTCTCTCTCTCTCTCTCTCTCTCTCTCTCTCATGTATGTATGTATGTATGTATGTATGTATGTATGTATGTGAATGAGAGAGACTGCAATAAGAATCACTGAGTGGTAAGAATATATAAATAAAGGCAAGTACATTTAAAAACAAATGTAATTTGAAGCTACCTATTTTATGTTTAAAAAGTATTCAAGATAATATTTATAATACGTTTCATTTTGAACCATTTTTTAACAAATAAATAGATCTGGATTATTATTTTCCCAAAGAGTACAGTGGGGACCTACAGAAACTGTGAAGGGGATAGAAAAGACATTGAAATACATCCAGGACAAGGTTTTTTGTTTCCTGTAATTTCACAAATCCCATGAAGATACCACACCTTGCACACAGTGCTAAATGAATGGGGCCTGGTGTCTGGTAACGCCACAAATCTCATGTAAGAAGACATACTACAGGTCACAGACACGCTTCATAGCCAGCCACATTACAGAGTGCCAGCATGGTCTAAAATGCAGCTCTGCATCAAACTGACACAGCAATGCCTCAAGCAAGCCAGGGTTACTTTCCCAACGTCAAAGCACCACCACATTATTTATATTGGTAAGAGAGGATGAATGCAAAGACCATATCATTTGTACAAAATTATCATAGCTACCTTTGGGGTTTAGTGTACAAAAGATGTGCCCTTTTAAAAGTTGGATCATTTACCTTCGAATTTCAGATTTGAATTGAACTGCTTTGCTAAGGGGGGATTTTTTTTTTTGACAAGCATATTTTTCATTTATTGTTTAGTAAAGCAGATAAAAGGAGCAGCACATTTTCAATATAGTGCAGAAAAACTCCTGCTACACAGTTCCATTAAAACCACAAGGGATGGATGCTTATTCCTGCCACAGAAAGCTTTCCACATTCTAGAATGATTAAGACCACATGGTGCCATTTAGAACTAGAATTAAGTCAAACCTTCAAGTACTTTACACTATGAACTTCATATGTAACTATGAACCTGTCACCCTGAAAACTCTATTGGATGTATACAGTGCAGTCCAGACAGCCCCACCCACAACCACATCAACATTCCTTCTTCAACAAACACGTCTCTGTTTTCATCAGTAACACTTTGAAATCTGATCGTCATTTTTATTAAACTACCAGTGTGTGTGCTGTGGTGAAGTCAGTTAAGATGCCTACATGACCTGTACATAATAAACCTTATAATCTTACAGCTGTACATAACAAGACTATAAACTCTGGGAGTCCAAATAGAATCTATAGGACAGTAAACGGCTACTACTGATAATAACAATAATACACCTTGGCAATTATGTTAGTGGTTAGGAAAGTGCATTGTTAATTTGAATATAAGATACTGATAAAATGTAAATGGCAGTGTAAAGGAGCAGCAGAATTCAAATCATGCAGCAGTGCTGCACCAACACATTCGATA
Organism: Polyodon spathula; assembly: GCF_017654505.1. Taxonomy (NCBI): domain Eukaryota; kingdom Metazoa; phylum Chordata; class Actinopteri; order Acipenseriformes; family Polyodontidae; genus Polyodon; species Polyodon spathula. Next base: position 3,832,615 of record NC_054566.1, on the reverse strand, counting down.
CCTGCAGCGTATTTGCTAGAAACTGAAGGTTCGGTGCTTTTACTGATTTTTTTTTTTCCCTCTCACATTCTGGATCATGAGAGATTTTTGCTCTTTTTGAAAGTTTCCACCCTACGTATCTGCTTCGGTTTTCTCATTTACTACCACTACATGAACAGTACGATTCTATAAGTGTACACTGTCTGTTTCGCTTCAGCTGATCACACAAGATACATGCGAGTACACACTTAAGACGACATTTTACAAACCAAAGATATGCGCAGTGTGTAACCGCTGATTCCTCCAGTTCAAAGTTACCAGATGATGCAAAGCTGCAGACGACACAAAACTATGAAGGGTAGCCAACTCCCATTCAGCAACTGAAATAATACAAAGAGATTTAAACAAGATTCAGGCTTGGGCTGACACATGGCAGATTACATTTAAGGTGAATCTCTAGATATGGAATATTTACATGTTAGTACTTATCATTGATTTAGTCTCTCAGTGACATGCTTTTCCTGAACCCCATATCACACTAAAGTTGAGATTTCCAGTTGATCTGTCACGCCTCTTGGATATTTTTTTTCACGTTTATATTACAATCGGTTCTGTCAACTTAGTTTAGATCGTTTCAAATATAATTTTACTATATGATGGTGTGGATTTATGACACATGTCAAGACCAGGGGTATAGTATTCTTCTGTAATCACTAATACTCTTTTTTATGTCTCCTATCGTGTCCTAATTAAGGTGTTAATTTCCGCACAGTATATGCCTGATATTTCTCGCGTAGACTTTCCCGACGTATCTATATCGGGAGAATTATTTTTCACAGGTCACAGAGAGGTGGTCTAGCAATGGTTTGGCTTTTCCTCTCCTGAGTGCTAATGACCATGTTGGCACCAAACCGAGCGAGTATATGTGGGCTGGATGGGTCTTTTCTCATTCTTGAATTTTTTGTTCTTATGAGAGGATTACAAGTAGCTTTTCACAACTGCTGTGGAAAAATCATATTAATATATAACTATGAACACCTTGTAGTGAATTAGGTATACAATTTATTTAAAATATAAATTAGTCTCTAGTCACCAACTCAGGGACATCAAAATGTGAGAAATGAGATAACTTATTTAAGTTTGGGATCATGTAGAACTCGGATTTCCTTGACATTAATCAACATTCATACTGTTGATTTCATACAGAGAATGATATTATGACACAGTCTGACACCACAACCTTAAATTCACTTTCCTACATGAGCCCCTTCATTGTTATATTGTGTAATGATGTCCTTCATGATAAAGTTATGCCTCATTCTAAAGTTTAGTTACACAACTGAATGATTCATGACTGGCTTTAGTATATACTATATGTTGACTTCACTCCCACCCCACTGTGCGTGTCTGTCATTGTGTGTGTGTGTGTGTGTGTGTGTGTGTGTGTGTGTGTGTGTGTATATATATATATATATATATATATATATATATATATATATATATATATATATATATATATATATATTACCCTATTCGCGTAACCGGTAAAATTTTATTAAAATTCAAGAGAGGAATTCTAATTACGTTAAGATTAATGCAATAATTCCCCCCAAATAAATGTTTATACTTTACAATTTTGTCGAAATAAACGTATCAGCATACCATATATAATAATAATAATAATAATAATAATAATAATAATAATAATAATAATAATAATAATAATAATCCTCCCTCCCCTGATTTTAATAATCGCAGTACAACAATTGCCAAAATCTACTAATATACCACAGTTAATAACATACTAAAGTGCCAATTCAATAAAATATTATATTTAGAATTAGTAATTACAGATTTGTTTTTGTTTCTAACCATATATTTAGCTTGTGAGTAAACTCTTCTAGAACTGACCAGGCTCAGTAGCAGTTGGATATTTTGGCAAGCTGTAGCATTGCAGCACAAGTGTCAGCAACAGATTAGTTTTATTCAGCAGTTTCAGTTCAAAGTACTGCATAGGTTCATTATCTGACGATACTTTATAACTTTAAACCCCATAATAAACATGACCATTACACACTGTAAAGAGTTATAAGCTTATTTTACATTTAACCTTAATGAGAGGTCAAAGGTCACGATCAAGGTAATTTTTGAATAGAGCATATATGGGTTCCTAAATATGTTGTATAGTAACCATAACCCTATGTGCACTGTCAGGAGTTGTAAGCTAGAAAGGTCAAAAGTCACAGGCAAGGTGATTTAGTTATTTACTTTTTTTTTTACATTTGGAAACGCCAGTTATTTTTCTTATTTTCTCCCCCATTTGCTACAGGCAACCGCATGGCCAGTCTACAGGGGTCGCTGGTGCCTGGTGAGCTAAGGACACTCTGGCTAACCTAGGCCCTCCCCACCCGATTGTGCGCCACCCCATGGGAACTTCCATCCACAGTCGGCAGTGGAATAGCCTGGACCTCAACACGCAACCTCCAGGTTAAAGGGTGTATCCTGCAAGGCAAGGTGATTTTTGAATAGAGCATATTCAAAAATCATTCAAAAAATTAGCTGAATGACAGATTTCCCAGCTTGTGACCAAGTGTTAACGCAGTATGATAAGTGGGATAAGATTATAGAGTGCAAATATAGTTTCTAAGCATTACTGGATGAATTATTTCTAACAGACAGAGCATTTGACAGATTAAATCTCACATTTGTTATCACTTTTTAATGTGTTTTGTTATGTTAATTGGGAATCCATTATTATTTTTAAGTATTTAAAATCTGAGACTGTATCAATTTTATCTTTAATTAAAATATCAATTATATTTTGTTGAATTTTGTTTGATCGAAAAACATATTACTGTGGTTTTCTTCACATTCAATGTTAGGCAGGAGTAATTCAGCCAATTTGTCACCTCTTATCATAACATTTGTTAGCTTATAAGCAGTCTATTGACTTGTTTTGGCAGACATACACAACTGTATCATCAGTGTAGATCTGGCGGTCAGCCCAAAGATAAGCATCCGGTAGATTCTTGATATACAGAGTGAATAATAATGGATTCTGGCTGGGGATCTCAAGCACAATAGAAAGAAAGCAACTCTGATGTATGGGTAAGTAAGCTGGGCTGAGTTGAGTGGGGGACAGAGGGGGGTGATGCTGGGACGCCAGAATCACTTTCAAGCCCTCTTGAGGTGTCGTGGGCCAGTCGACGAAACACTGAGGATGGAAGGGGCCCACTTGAAGACCCCAGTGATGTACCCTACTTAGCTCAGTCCAGACAGTTGTTATGCTGATACACTGGGGAGACTGCACTGTGGTTGATCCCCAGAGCCAGCATCGCAGCCTTTGTGTGTACTGATGTGCTGGGGAGGCAAAATTAGTTGATCCCTGGAGCCAGCATTACACTTCAGCTGTCAACACCAGCAGAAGGATATCTACATCATCAGATGGAAAGAAATGCAAATGGATGGAGATGCAGATAGATCACATTAGTTTACTGTAAAGCTGCGTCTTAGTTGGTGGTTATCTTGGAGAGAGCCGAGTTCAAATCAGCATGAAGTTTTAACATCTACTCTCATGTAATGGAAATCAAATATAATACAGAACCCTGGAGGATCCCCACTGTGCAACTCCTAGAGGGAGATTGAATATTACTAACTAGAACATATTGCTTTCTATGCAATAAATAAGACACAGCCCATTCCAATGCTTTATTAGAGACTTGTAGTTTTGGTAATTTAGAAAGAAGAATGGCATGAGTTACTGTATCAAATGCTTTCTTTAGCGCTAGAAATGTGGCTCCAACCACTCCACCACTATCAAGCTGAGATTTTGTCTTTTCTAGAAAATATCAGTTGGCAGTTTCAGTTGAGTTATTTGGTCTAAACCCAAACTGCATTGAGTATAACACACATCCAATCTCTAAATGTGCTGTAACAAACCCACCTAAGTCAGTGTGAATGCCACGTTGGGGTCAGAGTAACGTGACCGCTACCATCACCTTTGTTATCCAGTAAGGTCCGGAATAGAGTTAGGTGTGCTTGTGCAACTATTAACAATAGGTAGATAGATTGTCCTATGGCTAAAATGAACAGCAGTCTGGGAGCAGAAGTAATAGTTCAAAGCTTTTTATTAAATTACAATCAATAATTAAAAACCCAATAAATAACAGAAATGCCACAGGCTAAATTCCATCAAGAAATGTTATCACAATTACAGTCAGGGGGGAAGCCCACTCAAGCTCAGACAAATTTCCCTAGAGTAGACATTTTCACTGGGGTGATTAAAGTGACTAGTACATAAAAGAAAATAAATGTGACAACAAAACTAATCAAGACATAACTCAACAAACAAAACTCAATGACATCAATAAAGGCAAGAATCAAACGTAGCAAATCAACAATGAAATAATAAAGCATTCAGCCTCCCACTGAAATACGTAATGTTGGGTTATGCTGTAGTCCAGGTTATCCCTCCCTCCAGAGTATAGGTGAACCACCCGCAATATGTAGCTAAAACCAGCCCCTCCCCCAGTTAGGTAGCATGCAGTAATATAGGACAGGATACAATGCAAGATTTTGCAGAATAGTTGCTAAGGACACTGCAGGTAGCGTGATAAGGAAGTTCAACCTTATTAATCCAGTGTATAGAACATACAGTGATTCAGCAAGCTTTCAGCTTAATGTAAGGGATGTGCAATGGATTGTTTAATTGCATGTAATTAGATTGAGTTTTACTGTGTGATTTTTATTATTTCTTAATGTTGCACTGTCCCTTTAAACCCCAGGGAAACTAATGGTCTCCATGGTAACTGCAGTGCTAATTTGTAATGGGGCCAGCTGTATAACAACAGGTGGGGATAATCAAACCAGAGAGCTACCAGGTTCTGAGAGATTTGTGAGCTGAGAGCACAGGCCGGGGAACTTTTGAAGTGTAATACTGATGCGCTGTGGATTGGCTGAAGCGCTAGAAGTTAATGGCAAACTATTACTATTCATATTGAATAGTTTGGTCCGCTCTATATTAGAGTAGTTTCAGTGAAGTATCCCTTGTGCTCTCAGACTTCGGTAGCAATTGTATGGGTTTGATTACGAAAGAGAATGTGCACTGCCTATATCCTGAGTTTGTTAACTCTTGATTGCACCCTTGCACTTTATCAACCTGCTATTAACTAAAATACAGACTATTGGAGTGGTGAGGCATTTTTAGGTTGCATGTAGCTTTTTGTCATTCTTTTTTTATATGAAAATCACTGCCTATTACTAGTTTTTAAAGTGTGTTATTTAAGTGTTTAAGATTTTACTTCTGGAATTGTGCTGTGAAAATCATTCTTTCTCTTATTTATAAGTGTTAGTGTGACGTTATCTAGTTTAAAGTATCCTAATACTAACGGTCTGATGGGATCACTCTTGGTTAAAAACCTGCTGTTATAGTTAAAGGTTGCTGCTATCGAATCTGCTGCTATAGGTAAAAGCTGTAACATTTTGAGGGAATAAAATCCTTGTTGTTTTTATTCCTTGTTGTCCTCACTTTACACGATGAGCTTTCTTGATTTTTAAAGAACCTGTTATTTATTTGAAGTTATATTAGCTCCAAATTGGTGTAGTCTTTAGCTCTACTTAATTGGTCATTTTTAAAATAGTCAATATAAGTATAGTGATAGCCGAGGGGGTTTATCTCTGGGTTAGTCTTTCAGGGTGTTTTGTGGGGGGCGGTACATTAGCCAAAATAGAGTTCATCAAATCAGAGTCAGAGTTCCTTGATTCCAACTCCAGTGGAGATTCACTTTCTTGCGCTACAATCGCACAACTTCACAGTCCACTTCAAAAGCAATATTCCATGGTTTCATAAAGTTCAGACATCAATTCTTTCACCACACACAATGTACATATACACCACCTGTCCTGCTACTCTCCTCAACCATTGGCAGTCCCTTTTTATCTACCCCCACAGTCCATTAACAGTTATTAGCAGCAGGTACCATTAATCAAATGAAAGGGCACAGTTGGTAGTGTCCATTAATAAAGTCATTATACTGACGGCAGACAGAGCTGAACAATTGAGACGCCCATTGACGCGTTCACTACAGTGCCATCAGTTGCCACCTTCTCAGCAATATTTGTCAGAGCAGAAAGTATACTGAGTGGCCTGTAATTGCTGACCTCTTCCATCTTCACACTTAAATAGTGACGTTGCTGCTGCAGAATTCCATGCATTTGGAAATGTTCCATACTTTATTGATAAATTAATCAAATGAGTTATAGGACGTGTCAAAATATCTTTTTATTTCTTTAGAAAAGTAAGCTAAGTGCCTATTCTCTGTATATGTTGTGGAAGGAATTGAAAAATAACAAAAAGAAAACTAAATTTCACACTCCACTGAACCACAACAGTCTGTTCAAAATTGAGCAAAACATAATATAGTAAAGAAAGCAATCAAGAGCCAACATATTCAAAAGAGTAACCCAATCTAGAGCATGATTCTTCACATTATACGGCTGCAGAGTGTACAGTACCTTGGAGAAAATGTGTGTGTGATATATGGGCTTCAGTGAGTTACAGGAAAATAATTCCATCAAGGGTTTATGTGACATAACAAATTACGAGACAAAGGTCGAGTTTATAAACTGCCACAGAAGCCCAAGATGGAATTAGTTTCCTGTATAACTCACTGAAGAAGCCCATCTATTATTTTTTTTTTTATAATACATGGGTACCCTTGTGATGGTAATATTAAAGAGGTATTGTTGGGTTTTTTAAACAGTGTTTCAGTGCTGTACAGACTTTGTCGTTATCGTTAGTGCTTCAGCTTTATTTGGATGATTGTCTTTACCTTGTTTTAATTTTCCGTTCCTCTCCAGTCTCTGAGATACAAATGGACTAGCTTTACACCATCTTTTTTAATGTATTCTCACTTTGTTGATCATTAATGAACATTTCTGTGTGGGTGTCGTCAAGTAATTGAAAATGAGACATTTTGTGTTTGAATTGAAATTGACTACTGTGGTATTATGTCTTTCTCGAATGACTCGGGATACAAATATAGCCTTCATCCACGTGTGTGTTGTGTGTGTGTGTAATATATATATATATATATATATATATATATATATATATATATATATTATATTATATATATATATATATATATTATAAAACGATTGAGTGCGAACAGACAATCAGCTTCCAGATCTAACTGGCTTCATTTTTGCATAGATTCACGCTGGAACATTCAAGTGCTTAACTGTGAATTACATTTTAAAATCAATCCGTGCATAAATACCGGCTTTTTCCCCTAACATTCTAATCTACAACTAATCTGATAACACAAAAAGCTACTTAAACATACTTTCTGATGCTGGTCTAGAGACAAGGGAAATCATGTCTGTGACAGGACACTGTAATAAAGGCTCAATTTGCAGCTACTGGACAGCAAATCAAAAGGGAAGACACAATTGGTCCACAATTCTGTCATCGACTGGATCCAAACAACACCTTCCCTCAAAATCAGCCAGTCAAACTCTCAACCCTGTTTCAGTTCTTTTCGCATCAGCCAGTCCACTCCCTACCTGCTTAAATAATGCCCCGTTTACAACAGCAAGTTTCGAGTCAGATTCAACACTACATGGGCTATTCAACAATTGTACATGTCCAGATAAATTATAATAAGAAAGAGTAAGATCCCAATTAATAAATATGTTAGCAATAATAATAATTTTAATAATAATGTTTTCTCTTTGTTGGTCATTTTTCTATTCTAATTGTTAGGGACTGTTTTCCTCAGTGGAATGTTACCTGGTGAAATATCAGAAGTTCAAGGTAAATATAGGTTTTAAAGTTTTTTTTAAGGAGAAAATAAAGAAATAAATATTTTTCTAATCGCGATAGAGCCCTCTCGATGCAGGCTCTACTGTGTGGTAGATGACCTTGACTTTCGTTAGCGCTCTCGCCTACGGCTCGGGATGCATAACTCCAGTCGCATAAACTCCATTTAGCTCTATCGTTGAAATATATTCTTTATCCTGAGGTCAGGAGCTGCTCTCCAGTGCCAGTTGCCTCCTATAGCTATATATGACCTAGTCTTGATTAACCAAAGTGTCTTTATAGAAGTAACAGCCAGGGCCATCTAGTGATCTGCCACTTTGGAAACAAGTTTCCTTTAGTTTTGTCACATTAATGTGCGCCTGATGCACTTACTAATACAAATACACTTTGGCTGGTGCATATGTCTGGTAAACAGTTAGTGGCTCAGACGAGAGGCATGTGAGTGCTTAGGAGCGCATAGAGATCTGGCTGGGAATCCCTTCATTGTTATAAGACCCTTATGAGGGAGGAAGGGGGTAAGGCAATAACTGCTAGCAATTATACTACCACACTGCCAATATACAACCTTTATATATATATATATATATATATATATATATATATATATATATATATATATATATATACACACACACACACACACACACACACACACACACACACACACACACACACACACACACACACACACACTGAGTGTACAAAACATTAGGAACACCTTCCTAATATTGAGTTGCACCACCTTTTGCCCTCACAACAGCCTGAATTCGTCAAGGCATGGTCTCTACAAGGTGTCGAAAGCGTTGCAGTTCTTGACACGCTCAAACCGGCATGCCTGGCACCTACTATCATACCCTGCTCAAAGGCACTTAAATGTTTTGCCTTGCCCATTTACCCTCTGAATGGCACACATACACAATCCATGTCTCAATTGTGTCAAGGCTTAAAAATCCTTCTTTAACCTGTCTCCCCTTCATCTGCACTGATTGAAGTGGATTTAAAAGGTTACATCAATAAGGAATCACAGCTTTCACCTGGAATCACCTCGTCAGTCTATTTCATGGAAAAAGCAGGTGTTCCAAATGTTTTGTGTGTATGTGTGTGTATATATCTATATCTATATATCTATATATCTCTCTTTCCCTTCTGTTTCACAACACTACTGTGAAGAATCATTGAAGCAGCAGCAATCTTGGACGGCACCAAGTTGAATTAAAACTGACAGCAGTGTTGATATTGTAAGTTTAGAATAGAAAATTTCTGACAAGTACTGATGGGAATGACGCTTCAGCTGGTTCCACTCGACATGAACCAAATGAGGCAAACAGTGTCACGAAGCAAAGATTCATTGGGTTCAATTGAACTATTACACTTGACCTGTGAGTGCTCCTTTTGGGAATCCTATGATGTTTTCAACATTGCAGGTAACAATGATTGTACTGAAACTGGCCAATTTCTGCCACAGTGCACTGTTTAAGGCAAGATGAAAAAACTGTTTTTGCAATAATTTTATACACAAAATGATGATCTAACCCTGTAGTGATTCCCCTCACAGTCAATATTAACCAGACATGTACTCCTACTAGGAAGCATTGCCTCTGTGTCCAGTTAGTGCAGGGGTATACTGCCACCTGCTTTAGAGAGAGCAGTGCTGTTCAGTCAACAAATTGGGTTCAATTACCTGCAGGTACAGAAACATATTTTGTAAGTTCACATGGAGAAGAAAAACATCTTGATTATCTTAATATTTAACTCCAAATAAATACAATAGCCTATCATGACAGTGTTCACTTTTTCAAGTTAAGCAATTTTATATGAACTGTTTGATGTGCAGATGCACAAAGGGAAAAAATAAACAAACATATGTAACGTGTTGGGAACCTTGTAGCATTACTGCCTTAATGGTTGAGTGTTAGCACAAAGCTTGGTTCACATGCTGGCTCAAAAGTAAATTGAAATGCTTTGGCACACTTTGTTGTTGTTGAATACAAAAATAAACAAAACGCTCTTGTAAGAAAATTATTTCCTTTGTATCGATACAAAAGTAAAACTTACTTCAGTGCCTGTAAAAATAAACTTTTCCAACAGCCTGCCATCGCCAACTGACCTTTCTGCAGTCTTTTACATCCCATCTACCTGGTCAATCAGATTGATTTGTTTGATTTACCAACCAGTCAGTGCCCCAGTTTCCCCCGTTCCAGCCACATTCTTACAGGGCTACAATAGAGGGGACCAGGGACTCATTTTGATGCAAGGCTTGAGAATATTAACCTATTCCCTGCCAAACCACTACAAAATAAAAGAAGATATCTCTCCCTGTCACAGGATGTTTTTCTTATTTTGGAAAAATGCTTTCATATATACTGGTCCCTAACAAATTGACAAGAGGAACATTACGCAATACATTAAAACAAATCTTCTTTCAGGTGGACCTGTTATCTCCTGATAGAAAAGAGGTTATTTTATTGTATACTGGTATCTTTTGACTACAGATTACTCAGCAGCTTGGGATCAGCAACAGCCTGCTATGGCAGACATCGGTACCAAAGATGTGCTACCATACAGAATAGTAAACTGTAACTATAAAAATGAATGCACACCATTAAAGGGTTGCTGGAAACAGCCACAGTGGGTATTTCATTTCAAAAGAACATGATGTTACTCATAAAGTCCTCAATGTTTTCCTTATTTAAAATGTGACAGGCAGAGGATGTTCTATTCTGCTCTGCCTTCATAGTGAGCCATTTGCTATTTTTATTTTATTAGCAGGTTTTATTTTGTTGTAATATTGTTTTAATGTAGACAATTTACAGACACAGAATACAAAATAATGTTAGAGGTCATTGGAACGAACAAAATCATTCTCAAATTGTACCTTCTATTCATTTTAAAACATGGTACCACAGTCAGTAAAATCACGTTGTCAATTCCCATGCCTTATTCTCAGGAATTGCATCGAACTTTAACTCAGCAGTATCTTCTGGGTAAGAATATGTTGCTGGATGAAAGCATGTTTCAATATGGAAGCAGCTAGTTGTAATGAAAGGAAAGAAGCCTTGAAGGGGTGGGACAATTTCACCCTCAATGTGAAATAACCAAGGATGTGCAATAACATCTAAAAGCATGACTTGTGAACAGCAATGTGTTTAACCTACTGTAGTTTCTGTGTTTCTTATGAAATTGCACATTTGAGACTTATACAAGGAAGTGCACAACAGGTGTATTTTAAGAGCCTCTTTGTGTATTACCTACAATGGCTTTAAAACGCAGATTGTATGCCATGGGTCTAACAAAGCTTTACTCTGTTGAACTAAATACAAGAAAGCAAAAAGGCTTTTAACACCTGCCTGGCAAAGTCTTCAAATTGACATTTAAATCTACTCCTCACTTTCTTCAACTCCCTCTTTCATCCTGCAGTCCATTAAAATGCTTGTAGGACAGAAAGTTCCAAGAACAATACAAGCAGATAAATGATTGAACTTTAAAAAATAAACACTAGGGGGTTCCCGCGTGGCGCATCCAGTAAAGGTTCTCTGCGTGAGTGCAGGATGCGTCCTATAGCCTGGATGTCACCAGTTCCAGTCTGGGCTTTTCCACAGTTGGCCATGGTGGGAGTTCCCAGGAGGCGGCGCTCAATTGGTGTCACCGGGGGGTGGAGAGTTTAGGTCAGCCAGGGTGTCCTCGGCTCACCGCACAACAGTGACCCCTGTAGTCTGGCCAGGCACCTGCGGGCTTGCCTGTAAGCTTCCCAGGAGCTGCGTTATCCTTCCACGCTGTAGCTCCTGGGTGGCTGCATGGTGAATTCGCAGTGTGTAAAGAAGTGGTCAGCTGACGGCACACACTTTGGAGGACAGCGTGTGTTCATCTTCATCGCTCCTGAGTCAGCGCAGGGGCGGTAGCAGTGAGCTGAGCCTATAATAATTGGGCATTTCAAATTGGAAGAAAATAACAAAAATAATTGGCAACGACTAAATTTTAAAAAAATTATAAAAATACAAAAATAAACATTTGAGGCTTGGATCCTTTTATCCAGGACATTCAGCATGAGACAAATAAAAAAAAAACTATTTCTGAGCCTGGTTTGGAAAACCTTATTCATGTTATTAGAATCAACAGTGTCTGCTTTTAGAGTGCTTTCTAAAACCATTCCATTAGAAAAATGTAGGCTGAGCAGAAAGGGGCATTTCATTGTTAGTATAACTTGCCACGACCTATAATTGTAGTTCACATTTATATATTTCATATACCAAATGAACAGAGGAAGGTTCCCCCAAATCCTGTTGTATAATTACTCAAACCTGATTGGGTATACATTTCTATTTCATAGCCAAGTTGGCCAGCATTGCCTTTTAACGTCTGCTGCAGAATTGGTTACATTTGTTTGGTTGCATAATCATATTTGCAATGTGATTAATTTAACAAACAATGTGTGTTTAAGATTATCTAAAGAGAGCCCAGGTATTGTATTACACATGACAGGTAAAGGGTTATATTTCTTCTGTTCTGTGAAAGACACTTGTTAATTGTTAACAAACTAAAATAATGCACAATACCATGGGCCACAGCAGGAATTGCTATAATACATGAAATGTCATGTCTGTATATATATATATATATATATATATATATATATATATATATATATATATATATATATTAGTTATATTCTTTCTATATATCTTATATAGAAAAAGTATACCAGAGGTGGATTGACTTTTGATGGGACAGACTCGTTGAATAATTTTATTTATATTTTAGTATATTATTCTTATATTTTATTATATTATATTCACATGGTGATATATCCGTATTGTCAAACAGCATATACAGAATATAGCATGGCTTGCATAATAATAAGCATCTTCACACTGAATAAATCATTATGCACCACTGCATTCTAAATTCCATGACAAACTGCCATTTAAATTTTTATAAGTTACAAAACCATAGCCAAAAATGAATGGCATTTCACATAATTCCTTTAATATATTTGGGTATGAAACTCCACATAACTGGTACAACACCAACTTTCTGAGTGAAGACAGCAGTCCATCTGAAAAAAAAAAAAAAAAAAATAAATAATAATAATAATAATAATAATAATAATAATAATAATAATAATAATAATAATAATAAGTGTACCAGCTAGAGTAGACGCATAACAGTAGATGAGGAACAGCTAAATGAAATAGAAGAAAACAAAGATTGAAAAAAAACACAGAAAAAAAAACAGCAGCAAGCCGGCTGATTACATGAACTGTACTTAAAAGAAAAAGATATATAATTATATATACATTTTATAGAAATAAGAAATAATATCAAACAAATCTCAACAATATTAAGGGGATTTTATGTTAGTGCAAGAAGTTCAATTGAGATCTCTAGTCTAACAGTCAGTATTGCTTTATTTAACCAATGGGTAAATGCGATGAATTAGCTACTACAACACTTCATATTAGCTGCTCATGAGTTGTTGTGATCACAAGTTTTTGAAGATTCAGATCAGTGTGATTTCAAGATTGCTAAATAACAAACTTGGTTTCTTCTCACTAAAACTAAGGTAATAATAACAGTCAAAGTTGTTATAATAGTGAAAAAGTAGTGGAGGCTTTGAGTAAATTATTAATGCTCATAACATCAATATATATTAGCAGTGTATGTATGTGTGTGTGTGTGTGTGTGTGTGTGTGTGTGTGTGTGTGTGTGTGTGTGTGTGTGTGTATCATGAATATTTTGTTGTTTATCTAGGGTTTATGTCACAACTGTGTCCTCGCCAATTACCATTAAAGAAAATACTCATTATAGCTCATAATGTAATTATTAACCATAATAAACACAATACCTCAATAAGAACTAGCGACTTCGGCTTAATTATCCCTAGAATCATGATGAAAAGAGATTAACAATTAATATTATGTATGTTTAAGTATTTCCAATCAATCATAAATGTGTATTTGTTATAAGACAAAAATAAACCTACAATCCAAATTATTAACACATTTATTCATAGTCTCAAAGGAAGAAGAATAAAGGTTAGGCTTCACAGTTGAAAACATATGTATAAAGAAGAAACAAAATAAAACACTCAAGTAAAAGTAATGCATTGTTAAATGTTCATAATGAATCCTTGATGTGCTCTCTGGTCATAGAGTTCTGCATTAGTGAAGCAGTCTTAATAGTTCATCACGCATTACATATACATGCACCAGCTTCCACATGGCTGACGATATCAGTATCATGGCATCAGTTCAGTTACACACAATATAAGTTTGAACTTATTCTGTTGGTGCGATGTTTAAAACAAAGTCTTAACACAGCCATCCTCTCTGTAGAAGTTAGCTGTGCAGCAGCACCATGCAGTACCTCTGTGAAGTCTATACTGTAGGTAAAAGCTTTCGTCGGTCCAGAGGCAGCCTATCTCCTCTGGGACAGCTTTGAAGATTACATCATTGCATCTTCTTTGAATAATTTCAGAGTTTGATGAGTTGAGAGCGATGAGATTGAAGAATCCAGAGAGTCCAGCATCCAAAGAGAAGAGCAGAGAGTAGAGAGAGTGAAAATCCTTGTCTTGAGTTTAAATAACACAATGTATAGGTGTTCCCTTGTACTGTAAACAGATCCTTGTTGGTCCTTCCATTGGTTCACAGTATTTGATAGACAGTTGCGTGTTATACAACAGGGTGTGTTAGAAATTGATTTTACATTTATCATTTAAACCTCCTATTCAATATAACTTTAGTTACATTCATTGGAGAAGCATACAAATTTCAGTTTCATTCTCTATACAAAATTATGATTACAAGCATATAAAACACATCATAAAACAATCAAAGGATAATATTTAAAAATAGTTAATAGCTTATAATATTCATTTAAAACACAATAAACACTTCAGATTTATTGAGAAACTTACTTAAAATGACTATTAAATTTGTGCCCACAAGTTATGTAATTAAAAATTATTCTTAAAGCATTTTGACTAACTTTTAACACAATAATGGAACAACTGCAACGTCACTGAAGCTTGCTTGGTAAGTTTTATGACACCTTAGGAGACTAGACAAATCAGATAGCATTTTGGAAAGCGAGCTTCAAAGAGTTAATACAGTTTGTGTTCTGTGCCTTATCTACAACCTTTGTAGTAGATCTGGTTAAGAATGTTCTGGAATCGGTGTTAACAGTACAACCCTCCCAGCATGTCACACAGACAACAGAATTACATATCTGAGAAATGCTTATATTAAAATGAATTTAACCATGAATTTTCTTAACATTATATGAATTTAGAGTTTGAGTGGTGAATACTGTTGGCACTGATATTTAACCTTTAATCAGTGTCATGGAGTGGTGGGACATGACACTGTTTCTGATTGTTAGTCTATTGCTAGAGACTCATCAGATTCTCTACAGGGCAACATTCGTCTATGTCGCAAATAATTACTGCATCATGCAGCCAGCAACAACAGAGCTGAGGAGACTTGAACTTCCTTCTGCACTGAAAGGCAAGCAATTACAGAGTATTTCATGACATAAAACATCTTACAAGTAGAGTTCACACTCATTAGAGAGTTGCCTCTGCAGAAGAAAAGCAATGTATTGAGAATATAGTGAAACATGTGGATTTGTATATTATAATACACTATATTATGGATTATCAGATATAGCATACAGTTTGAAGAGCTGCTGACACAGACAAGTTCTGATTAAGCATCAGTGATGAGCCCTCTGGCTCCTTATTTTAATGTTATTGTTAGAGTCACAGTTGTGACATCTAATCATTAAAATTACAATAAAAAAACATATATATCTAATATTATATATTATATATACTATATTCATTCTATATATATATATATATTATATATATATCTCATATAGATATGATTACCTAAAATTTGTTGCTAAATATCACTATTCAGGTGATAAGAATTGTATTTGCATAATGTGTCATATATTTCACCATATACAATATAACTACAAATAAAGCAATTTGAGCTAATGTGAGTCAGCCAATCTGACTTATTTGTATAAGTCTATCTCTGTCTATGTCACATGTGATATGATAATTTGTACAGTATGTTCATTGTTTCTTTAAGTGCTTAATAAACTATTCAGTGGGTGTCTGCTAAGATCATTCCTGATGTTTCACACAGTTTTATGTTTGATATGTTTGTCCTGGTACAAAAGCAGACCAAAATTTCCTAAAAAGCAGTGGCATTTAGATCTGCCACAGTCTGATCAACTGAACAGATTATGTGGTCTTTAAATGCGAGTAATTTAAGAAAGGCACTGACAGCTAGGACATGAACATAACTGTACACATTCTAAAGGGTATGGTTACTCTGCTACAGATCTTTAGAGCTGCTTTTTGATAGTGGACTGGGAGTATAAAAGGCAATCTCCACATTGTAGCACTGACCACAACATTCCACACATACAAATAAACAAGTTAGCTAAAAGGATCAGGCGTGTGTAAGTAATATAAAAATGGAGAAGCGTGATCAGTTTCATTCTGCCCAACAAGTCATGAGGCTGGCATGCAGTGCCTTCCCTTGAGTCCAGCACATGGTACACATTGTTTCCTAGTTGATTGTGGAATATGACTCGACTGTCTCTTTGACGGCTAGATTATGGTACTTTCCATAAATCTATTTCTGGAAGCTAATCCTGTGCTAGACAGGTTTGTTTCTTGACTGTGGGTGTGCTATTTTTATTTCCGCTTCTGTTCTCTTTTTTGTTGGGAATGTGAGCCAGTTCTTATTCTCTAGGCATTGCTGATTAATTGGGATTTATTTAAAAGCAATGGTATTCATGTTTTATCTTTAATTAGCTTGTTTCACAGTGATTTCCCTGAATCATGGAATTATAAATATCAGAAAAGAACAGCCTATAAGCATCCATGACATTTTCGTGACCCCTTTCTGAATATATCATTTCAAACTAAATGGCTGACTAAAATATTGTCATTGTTATTTTTCAAAATCTTCATAGTGTATAGCAACATTTTGTCCAGAGGTCCCATTCAGGGGCCAGACCCATAATTGGAACCTGCCAGGTTCTCGGTGCCAGAGTGCCTCTTGCCAAATTGAGGAGATCCAGTCGAAGTGAGATCTCCCACTGGCCTTGTAAGAGCTGGCACAGGGTCGAAAACCAAATCCTCCTGGGCCACTATTAGAACTGTTGCTTTCTCTAAGCGGACCTTCTTCAAGAAGGCCAGGAGCAACAGTACTGGCAGGAACATGTAAAGGAGAATCCTGGGCCACTCGTCAACACCGAGTGGACTGCTCCAGCATATATATGTACAAGGCTATCCAATGGCTATCCTCTGCCTTCCCAGACCACCCCCCAACCCAAGTTGGAGGCGTCCATCGTCACCACTTGGCGAGTTAACACCACTCCCATCCGCACGCCCCCACATAGATGAGAGGACATCCTTCACCATCGCCGGGCCAAAGAACACGTGTGAGACACTGTCAGCAGACGGAGTCTGTCGCGCTTGAGGTGTAAGTGGATCGCATTAAGCCTGAAGAGGGCGCATTCGTAATAGACCCACTGATACGGTTGCGGCCATCAGACACAACAGTTTTTGGAACCACACCAAGAGGACCTTTGATCCCTGTTGGAACAGAGAGAGACAACCCTGAATAGCTGCTGCTCTGTCGTCCGACAGGTATGCACACATTTTCCCGGAGTCCAGCCAGAGCCCCAGGTACGTCGTGCACTGCACCGGTATAAGCCGACTCTTTGCATCACCATGTGGGTCGCTGCTCCCTCTCACGATTGAACGCAAATCAGATAGTTGAATACTCTGATCCTCTACAATCGCAAGGGTGCCAGGATAGCTTCCACACAATTTGAAAATATACATGGAGCTAGGGAGAGGCTGAACAGATACAATAACAACAATATTACAGGGGAGCACACTGCTGCTGTTGTTGATTTTTCAGTTAGGTATAGAGAGCTCAGAAAATACCTACCAATAAGCAGGCATATCTCATACGTAATGTTGTTGGTGGTTGTCTTCGAATTGAAAGGGAACTACACATTATCAGCATCGAACATTGTGACAGAGCACAGCTCTGCCCTTTAGAAATTGGCAGGGATGGGATTAAATTCCCCTACCTGCCTGGGTTCATTGTGTTCAGGTGGCTGGGGTTGATTAGATGATTAGTTTAATTAACGATCAATCAGTGCCCAGCCACCTGACATAAAAGGAGGCCTCTACTTCTCATTAGGGAGGAGGGAGTTGAGGAAGCAGGTTGGTGTTTTGGTGTTTGTGATTTTTTTGAATGGTTTGAATCCAGTGAAGGCATTGCCCAGCCTGGAGATCTTTATTTTTGTGAGTTTGTTTTTGCTTTATTTGTGTTTAAATTGCTTTGTTTTGGCCCTTGTGCCCTTTCATTTTTGTGTTTATAATAAAATAGTTATTTTTTGAACTACAGACTGTCTCTGGGCCTATATCCACTCACCAGCCTGCCACAAGCATATCCCTATTTAAAACAGCAAGTGTGGGAAGAGTAATTTGTTTTTTGTCTTCATTCACTACTTGATTTATGACTAAGACGTGAATAAAAATATCAAAACAAACAATATTATGTTGAAAAAGGTATTTCAGCAATATGTTTAGTACAGGAGACAGCAATGGTTATTCGTTTTATGTAAACACTAAAAGGTTTTCTGTGACAGTAATAAAAACAGGCTTAATCACAACCTTGCACTTTGTTATAACTTCTTAGTCTCTGCTTGAAAGAGCATTCAGTCATTTTTATTTATAAAAGTGACAGAAATAAAAGAAAGTGCCATCTGTTGACTAACTTACTGTAACAAGGTTGTCACTGTGCAAATAAATTGTCATATTTTTTAATAACTTGAAATATGGAACCAACTAGCAGAGAACTTTAGGATTGCTCCATCTCTCACTGCCTTCTGCCACCCACTCAAGATCCAGCTGTTTAAACTACACTTGTATATCTCGTGATCTACCCCTCCTACTATGCACTGGACTTGCTTGACCTAAGCACCACACTACTGGACCTTCAGCTAATGCACCACACTAACACTATTGCACTACTAATATGTCTTTGTAGATATAATTTAATTGTTGCATTAAATGCCTAGTTCATTTTGTACTTCAGTAGTATTATTTGCACTTACTGTAAACTTTGCTGTATTTAAATATTAATCTTGAATTGTAATACTGCACTGCCCTGTAACACCTGTAAGTTGCTCTTACTTGTTGCAATAAACTAAATATATATATATATATATATATATATATATATATATATATATATATATATATATATATATATATATATATATATATATTTAATTAAGATTTAAATAACTTATTTATATAGTAACATATAATATGTACAATTTGGTAGGCAGTAGAAATCTTTGCGTCTATACGCAGGTTGACACACTGTGTAGATATAGATATATATATCTAATATATATATTAGATATTATATATATATATATATATATATATATATATATATATATATATATATAATAAATTCCCTATATGAAAGTGTACACCCCCTTGAACTTTAAGCACATTCGAACAACTGGTCTTACAATTCGGGAATCTTTTTTTCCCCCCTTTATTTAACTAGGTAGTCACATTGAGATTAAAACTTCTTTTACGAGTGATACCTAGCCAAGCAGGTAGCAGCAAGTCAATCGAACAACAGGAAAAAGTACACAATAAAATACAATTAAGACACAGGCAAATCACATTTAAAACAATAATCAAAATACACAAAAGTAGTCAACTACCTAAAACAATTATAACTCTCAGTCATGCAGTTTACTCTTAAATTGCAATAAAGATATCTGGGTCTGCAGCTTTAGTTTGGAGTGGAGCTCATTCCAGGACCATGGGGCATAATAAGCAAATGATCCTTTACCAGCCTCAGTATGCACATTTGGGATTTTAAAATGCAAAAAGGAATGAGATCTGAGGCTATGGTTACTACTGGAAGCTATAAGATATTCATTTAAATAAGAGGGTAATTTACATTGAATAGCCTTATACACCAGAATATACCAGTGCTTCAACCTATGTAGAGCCAAAGATGTCCAGCCTACCAAATTGTATAATATACAATGATGAGTATTAAATCTTGTCTTTGTCATGTACCTCAATGCTGCATATAGCGGGTCCAGTTTACCTAACGTTGATGGTGATGCAAACCTATACACTGCATCACCATAGTCAATTTGCGGCACAAACATACGAGCAATTCACATCTTTTTTTGTTTCCATAGAGAAACAAGATTTCAGTCTGTACAAAACCCCGAACATAAATTTAATTTTTTTTGCAAGGTGTTCAATATGAGCATTAAAATCCAAATTCCATCCAGCCAGATACCCAAATACTTGTAATTATCAACAAACTCAATGTCCTTGTGATCTAAAGTACCTAAAGTCAGAGTCACGGGAGCAGCTTCCCTTGCAGCAGAGAACACCATAGCTTTAGACTTACTGGAATTTAAAAGAAGCTTTAAATCAACTAAAGCTTTTTGAATGGAATCAAAATCAGATTGTAAATTACTAACTGCCAAGGTTAGGGACAAATGAATATAGAATGGTATCATCGGCATAGAGATGGTATTTACAGTGTTTATTGTTATCGCCAATATTATTAATATAGAATACAAACAATAACAGGCCAAGAATTGATCCTCGAGTAACAACCTTGTTTAACAAAACAGAGTTTGACATCAAATGTCCATATTTAACAATCTTTGATTGATTAGTAAGGTCATTTTGAAACCAGAGTGCCGCTTGTGACCCAATACCAGCATTTAGTAACCTTTTGATAAGTAGTAAATGATAAGCAGTATCAATGAACAGAGACACACATGTTGATCTCTTACCCAAAGCCATTTTGATGTCATTCATCACTTTTAATGTTGCGGATACTGTACTATGACTCTGCCTAAAACAAGACTGCGTATTATCTAAAATATTATTTGCCGCCAAGAAACATTTCGATTGACTACTAACCAATAATTCCAGAATTTTTGCTGAAGTTGACAGATTGGAAATTGGCCTATAGTTGTCCATATCAGATGGATTCCCTGCTTTTAATAATGGAATAACATAAGCCAGTTTCCAGACTTTAGGTATCTCATTAGACTCATTTGAGAGGTTGAAAATATAATAGGTTCAGCAATAACTGTTGCAGTAATTTTTTATTAAAAATGGGTCTAAACCATCAGGTCCTACAGACTTCTTGCAATCCAATGTTTGTAGCTATTTTAAAATATCACCTACCTTAAAAAGACGAAACTGAAAACTATCAAAACCAAGCGAGGATAGACTTTTAGTTATATGTGGACTTGACACTAGAAGCTTCTTTATTTTGTTCAAAAATATGACCTGCTTTGAAAAAAAGCTCATTAAAATCTAGTCCCTGAACGGCTCACCCGATAAAAGCAAAACAGGAGAGAGCATGTTTGTGTCCTAGTTATCAAAGGTGATGATTTTTGCTGAGGGTTCCTCAGCAGTTGTAGCATTGGCTCTGGCGCTCCCATGGGTTAGGGACTGTTTCTCCTCTCCACACTACAGTGGACCCTACTAGCCAGGTGTCCGGTAACCTCATGCAGCCCGCAGGGCTAGCCTTTGTCCTCCAGTGGCTGGCAGCTCACTGATATTTTCTGTGGTGGTTCTGGGAGTAACGAGGCAATTGGCTTGATTGTGGGACCAAAGGGCAGAAAAACTGAATTCACAAATCTGACATCTAGTTAAACAACATTTACTAAACTTTCTAAATGTTTCTGCCCCACGAACATTTTTTTTTTCTAAGTTTTACTACTTACTGAAACAGTTTCTAATGATGGGCAGGCTGGTTTCATGTTAATCCAGGCCGGGAGGCAGTATAGAGAGTCTAGACATCGATTGTGGGTACAAGTACAGAGCACATTTATTTCAGTGGTCAAATGCGTCATACCGTCCCATTCTATATCATACATGCCACAGAATCGTGCGCTTCTTTTATTTAACCCACTATGTAACCCATGTTACCACGGATACATCTGAGGCATGTCTAACCCAATCTTCACTACTGAGAGACACTCCACAGAGCACAGCCCCGGAGATGCAAATCAACTATATATGTTATTTAAAGGTGCAGTAACCAATTAGTAAAAGACCTTTACAAGTTAAAGTACAAGCAAGACCTCAAACCTCTGGAATTCAACAAGTTTCTGCCAACACCCATATGCAATCATTTTTGAGATCATATCCTAAATTATTTTTTTCATTACAGAATAAGGAGGAAAAGTTTTGTTTATCTGTGCAAAACTGGTGTGTGATATTACAGTAATTTAAGCAGGTAACAGACAGATGTACTTTGGGTTATTTAAACTGAACTCAAGATTAATCAAACTTTGCAGCTGTAATTTTTTTTTACTTTGATAAACGAGTACAGAATAACCATCTGCAGAATATCTATATTCTGTTGCCATTTCTTTCCAGATGAATTAATAACCTGCTAGTGTGTAAATGAATGCCTACCCAAAGGCTTTTTCACATGACATACATTTCACAGTTTTGTGTAATCTTCTCATTTTAGGGCCCTGAAATATAATTATGCAGAAGCTTGCCTATGGGGCTATGGCAGAGGAATTAGGCATAGTCTACTGCATGAATATCATCAATATGTTTCATACCAATATTAAAATATGTTTTTTAATAGTCTTCCTCATTTTTGGATTTGATCTTTAAAAACAATTTCCAAACAATTTTTATATATGAAAATAGAGATAAAAATTGGAAAGTTTTTAATTGAAACATTAGTAAAAGGGGGGGGAGGGCTCCGGACCCTAATTCCTCCCCAATACTCATCATCTAAAAATATTATATTTTTGTGTGAGTATTTCAATGTAGTTTTTAAACTAAGCTAGTAGTTACTACACCCAGCAATTGCCACAATAATCAGACTTTGATTGGCCAACATGATCAGTGACAATGTGTTTGTGAAGTGACTGAGAACCACTTTTGAACGTTGTTTGATCCTCTGATGTCTAACTGCCTGCTGTGTCCTAGGATTCAGTGTAGGGCTTCTTATTACAATGTCAGAGTCAGAATAAAACAAATTGTAATCAAAATATTGTGGATTTCGTAGAAAATAATACCAGGAAAATATTCAATAATAGACAAAAATTGGGTATAAATCAGAAAAAAAAGACAATTCAGCAACATTTGAAATAAATCGGGAACACGGAACATTAGTTATTTATGCATGAACAATGTGTTATTGAATTTGGTAAAAGATACATTTATACAGATGATTTTATAGGACTTTTATTTACTTTTATTTTATGTTGCAAGTAAAACACAGTAACAAGAAAAAGTAGATCACCATGACCTACGTGACCCAGCTAATCTGACGGGTCTGTAACCACACATCTACTTCACAAGATACTTGTATGCAGCTTTGGCCAAAAGTTTAGCATCATTAAATTAGAAATCCTAGCCCTTTTGAAATTTTAATTGAGAATAATAATAATAATAATAATAATAATAATAATAATATAATAATAATAATAATAATAATAATAATAAATATAATACATTAATTACTTATTGATTTTATTTAAGGGTAAACATAGACAGGGGCTCATTTCAAATAATTGTAAAGTTATTATATGATAACCTGCTGAAATGTTTTGTTCCAGATTATATGAAAATAATAACAGAAAGATGAAAATAACTGTCGAACATACAGCTCTGCAGTAGTAGGAATGGGTTAGAGTACTAAAATACATTTTTAAAGAACCGATATACCATAATAATACCACACCACTGTTAACACTAAGTGAACAACGATTTCTGTACCTTCCAATAAACTATTCTTCACTATCCCTGTGAAGAGTCAAATATTCAGAAGCGTATTTTGTTTTGTATAGTTAATAAATGTCAAGTCCGATCCACACAAACCCACACGGTAATACTCCTAATGATATGAATGTGAAAGGAGATTTATCAGTGAAAACCTTGTGCAGATTTAACTTGACTTGATCAGCTTTCATTGCCATGCTTCTCCTGCAGGGCTTCTACACTACACTGCACTCGAGCTCATTTCCATTTTTAACCAGGCATCTGGCATTTGATAATGTTTTAAGATGATTAAAATACTCACAGACTAAAACTTTTAATGCTCGCATGTGGTTAGCTGTGCAACTGACCACTTTTATGCATGCGCTTTCTTAAGATACAGTAATAGGCAATATTTTTCAACACAGGGTAAGGAGTTTATAAATGACCAGTGTCTGGTTAAAAGAAAAAAAAAAGAAAAAAAAAGAGAGACAAGTCTCGGAGACCCGTGTGACCTCCACCCCCACCCCCATGCTGCTAATTCTTAGCCGGCATCTCAGCAGACCAGGAGGGCAGACCAGGAGTTCCAGGGAAAGAGAAAGGCCAAGAAAGTAATCTGTGTTTCTATTTTCTGCTTGTTATCTAGTACCGTGTGTTCATGCAATTGGTTTATTATAAATATCTGAACCCATTTCTTGTCTCCGTGCCTCTTTGAAATAACTGATAATGGAGTCCCTAGTCTCAGCAAGCACATTCCCTACTGCATGAAGAGCAGAGTAGCGGGATTGCTGTGTGTAGAGCAGGGGGGGGGTGCTGTGTTTTTTTCTCCTTAAATGTTCTTTAAGAAATTGATTTTTTTGGGTGGAGATTTTGGTTGGAAATAATACATTTTTAGAAACAGTTTTCCTTTCTTTCTTTACACGAAGAAGCATTTTAGATTCCCATGATTTTGGTTGAGTTACAATAGGACAGTCAAGCCTATTCAACAAATATAATTACCAGCATGTATTGTGCCATCAGGTTTTGAATGCCACATTCAATTTAACTCTCATTCAAGCCCGTCTCTTTTGTTTCAGAAATTATCAAAGGGTACATCTGAGAAAGAAAGCTGTTTATGATGTGCACTAGCATTCTGTGAATCATCTTCTCTTCATGTCTCTGCAATAATGAATACTCAGTTTGGTTTTTTTCCTCAGTAGAGTTGTTTCCTAACCCCACACATTGTCAATCCTTTTATCGGTCTCAGGTGTACATCTTTATCAGTGGTGGCAACTGGGCAAAAAAAATGGGAAGGCAGCAGTAGAATTGTATTATTGTATTCAGACTGACAAGCTTGTGGATTATACTATTATTATTATTATTATTATTATTATTATTATTATTATTATTATTATTATTATTATTATTTTATTTATTATTATTATTATTTGTCGGACACCTTTATCCAAGACGATTTACAGGGCATTTACATTTTCTACGCTAGCAGTGCCAGTGTATGTTTAAAATGCACTGTATTCAACATTGATATAGCATTTTAATTTTAAGACCACATCACTAACATTCTTAGCAGAAAATATTTTCTAAATGACAGACAAAAATACCTTACTATAGACTTCATTTGAACTTAAATAAATGACCAACAAAATAATGATATACCGTACAGGCAAAAAGAAAGTGAGAATTTACCTTCGCTGCGGAAAAAAATACTGTAGGGGAAGGGCTACAATAATATCAATAAGACTTTAAACAAACACTAACATAGAAAAAAAAGCATTAACAACTAGATTTGCTCCCAGAGAAAGAAAGCGGTATTATAATATGAAATTTTGAAAATATAGCTACCATCTCAATGCAACAGGCAAGCAGGCGCGCAGTGTTTTCTGGGAATAGCAGCTATCTGGTTCATGCTGAAAGGTGTTTCCCATCAGCAGAAATGCAGAGGAAAACTACAATTTCCATCATCCACACGTGTCAGCAACCTGCTGGCTTCGTATTTAATTTTCTGTCAAGTTTTTCCTACCGTTATGATGGATTTCTCTTTTTTTCTTTTTCTGGTCAGATTTTATAATCTCCTTGCTATTTCCATTAGTGAACACTTCACTGATAATTGAGCTCACTCAGTAGCAGTGCTAGTTGTCATTGGTAGTACGTGGTTATAGCAGATAGGAGCTTATAACAGGCAGATCATGTCATCTGCTACTGTTACTAGTGTGGTTACAGCAGATAGAGGTTTATAAAGCCTGGAACACACTACCCGATGCGACCATCGCCTCTCATTGGAGGAGGTCTTGTCACAAAAAAAATCTTTGCAAGCGGGTATCACACACTGCCCAATTGAAATCGCAGGAAGGGATCCACAACTTGTGATTTGTATCTGATGTTTGGCCTGCCCTGTATGCATCAAGTACAGAGGCAATCGGGCAAATCAACGACAATAGGCAAAAACATAAGGCTATGACAGTACTGTCTACAATGCTGGCTAGAAGGCAGCGTTGATGGTGAAATATTACTGGAGTCATGCATATATTCTCTCTCTCTATTAATACACACACACACACACACACACACACACACACACACACACACACACACACACACACACACACACACACACACACACACACATATTCCACTGGTTTGTATGAAAACAAGCCCCGACAGCCCCATAAGCACTGTACTTTTTAAATATAGAAAAAATATTTACAGAATACTTAAAATTGCTGCTGCAATCATGATTAATTTATTATTAATAGCATTTTAATTCAACTCTACCTAAGTCACATTTTTACTTACAATGTAGGGAACATACTGTATTGCCCAAGTGCTTATAATGAAAACATGTACATTTTCTCTTCATTGTAAATACACACACACAAGCACACAATGTAACGCAATCAGTGCAGCCAGCGTTTGCATAGAAAGTTATAGCCCAGGAGCCAAAACTCAAAAAGCCTTTAGTTTTTGAGTTGGCTGCAACCCCCCTCAGTCTAAGTTTTCTTTTTTTTTTTAAATATTACTTGACGTTTGCTTTTTTAAAACTTATTATTAGATTGATACACCGAGCTTACTGACTTCTCCTGGTAACAGAGGGCCAGGGAATTGTTTGCAGAAAAAATAAATTAAATTAAAAACAACACACACACACACACACACACACACACACATATATATATATATATATATATATATATATATATATATATATATATATATATATATATATATATTTATATATAGGACGAAACGTTACTCACTAAAAAGAAAAACTTTGTACAAGGTTTCTTAATGTGCCATCTAAAAAAGAATCATACCAAACTTAGCATCGCCTGTTTTTCTTTGACAATTGACAAGTGAAATCTGACTCCAATTGCAGGTATCTTTTTAAATAAATAGTTATATATTTACATATCAGTGAATAAATAGGTTTTTAGTATATTAATGCTGAGAATTAATATTAATATTCACTGGAACAAAAGATTTCAGCAGGTTATCATATGATAACTTTACAATTATTTGTGTCACCAAAAGAACTAATATAATCATGTAACAATGTGCACATGTGTGTTCTTATAGAAACAGTTTTTAACATGGATTAAATTGAATTACAACACTGAAGGCTCATACCTACAGACTGATGGCAGGTTGATATAAAACATGTATGGATTTGTCAAAGAAAGTGTTCTGTAATATGCCATGAAGCTAGCATAACAAAATGAAACAGAGAACAGTGCCTAGGATCTGTCTAATGACTACTATCATTTTTTTTTAAAAAAATAATTATTATAAACTATGATATATATATTATATCATATATATATTATATATTAAATATTATATATATATATATATATATATATATATATATAGGCAATCTGATCCATTGTAACATATACAGTATAACTGGAAATGCATTAAGGTGAATAATAATCTGACTCCATTGTGGTTTAGCAGTTGGTTCAAACAATTTAACAGTTTTAACTGGATTGTTCTGTACAATTCAGTGTTAATAAATGTAAAACTATAGTGATCAATCCAGAAATAAGACGACTGTCAGTCAGTATTGTCCTCTCTCGGGGGGAAAGTTTTCCGATATATGACTCAAAGGGCAGTCCATATTTGCTGTGTGTGTGTGTGTGTGTATCTATATATATATATATATATATATATATATATATATATATATATACAGAACGTGCATTCTCACATGTTTTTGGCAAGGAGGATATTAATTTTTGGCAAGGAGGATATTAACCCCTTCCTCAACTCAGTGCATGATAAGCCTTGCAAGTGTGTGTTGGGTTTCTCCTTGTCTTATTGGATCATCAAATTCTATTTACTGCCTAATTCCTCTGGGATTGGCGCAACATTATTACCTGTGTCATCTTGTATGCCACAACAATAACAGATGCATTTAGGATAGCAATATTGTCATTCCTGATATCCAGCAATTCAATCTGCAGATTTTCAGTGGAACCGGTGGGTTTAGTCAGATACCCTAGTAATGTTAAGCTAGATGTATTTGAAATTTCAACAACGACAATGCAATTGATGTTGAACAATAATTATACTCCCAGTGGATACAGTGGAGCTGGTCAAGCACTTATCAGATTGTGATGAAACTTGGTATTAACATTATTTAGCATACGCTTTTATAGGTGTCAGATTAGGTGGATATGGAGGTGTTTCTCTGTCTCTACATCTATTGATTGACATTTATTATCTATACTAGAGGAGGCAGTGTGGTCCAGTGGTTAAAGTTCCGGGCTTGTAACCAGAAGGTCATTAGTTCAAATCCCACCACTGCTACTGACAGACTCATTGTGACCCTGAGCAAGTCAGTTAACTTCCCTGTGCTCCATTCTGCAGATGAGATGTTAAATCAATGTCCTATTGTAAGTGACTCTGCATGTAATGCACAGTTCACAGTCTACTTCTGTGAAGCACTTTGTGATGGTGGTCCACTATGAAAGGTGCTGTATGAAGATTATTATTATTATTCTGTGCATACATTACTGTTGATATAGGGTTTTCCTTTAAAGCATACTGTATATAAGCACTGATATGGTAGAGAATGCAGCATCTCTTTGTCACATGTCCATGATGTGATGCAGTTGAGGGTTACGATTGTCTGTGTTTCATAAGAATACAATAGAGTTCATACACCAAAATACTGGACAATCTGATAAAATATTAGACTCAAATGATTTGCTAGTTTGGAAAATCCACTTGCCTTGTAACTATTGTTTAATAGATGATAATAAAAAACAGGTGTCAGTCATCACAACAGACAGTCTTATCTGAATCTGCTCTGAACTGACATATTACAGGAGTTAGCCAAATGATAATTAGCCTCACCTCAAGGAAGATACCCAGGCATCAGCAGAGGGAAAACCCTTTATCAACGCACCAGATTTACAGTAAACCTGATTGATGGCACAGTCCTGCTCACTTCAGTAACATTTCAAACACAGGACAGGGCAGGAGAAGTGGTGGTCTTTCACTGGGATTGTAGGACTGCTTCTGCTGTAACTATAGACATTTCAGAGGAGTGTGTTCTCTAATCAGATGATTGTATGTCAATGTTTAATAAGAACGGACCTGCTTTGCTTACTCAAAGTGCGATTATAGCATTTTTTTTTTTGTGCCCTTAGATGTTTCTAACTGGTGGATTGATAAATCTGTATTGTGCCATTAATTGACCCTTACCGGCATCGTAATTAATGTGTGCCTCAGACCAGACGGAGAATGAGATGCGTCTTAACGGTGTATCATCTCCTAGCATAATTTCTGTGTTTAGGAACATTATTTAAGCCAATAGTAATAACAAACTGTCTGTCTAATTGTTCAATAATTACATAATTTAAGTATTTTGTTATTTATAACGCATGCATTAAATTGCATTTATAACTCGTCTGAACAGGATAGGCTACTTGCTGGTTGAAAAACATAAATCACGTTCACGGCTGCGACTTGCTCTGTATTACTCTGATGATGTGATTCGTAGCGGGTATCGATTTAACAGGAGCACAATTATTCACCTTTTTGGAGAATTAACATGTGCTAAAAGGAAATTGATTAGGATTCTGTTGTTGGCAGCAGGTAAAAAAAACACCAAAAAAACCCTTCACTATTTTTCATTCCTACAGTATATTCATCACTGCTGTGCACAGCAAGCCAGTAGACTACTTAGCTTCATATACTTTTCATAGCATTCCTTCTACCGAGAGAGGCAGCTCAAGTCATTTTAAAGTCAATTTGATTTTATTACAATCTCCAACACATACGTATGGTTACTATTTATACAGTTATGGCCAAAAGTTTTGCATCACCCAATAAGCAGTGGTACTAAACTCTAGCCCTCGAGATCCATTTCAGTCCTGGTCTTTATTCCAACCAGGTCCTAAATTAGTTAATTGCCTCTTAGCAGCTTCAAATAACTACATTTGAACCTGCTTGGAATAAAAAACCAGGACTGGAATGGATTTCGAGGGCCAGAGTTGATAGAATGAACAGCTTCATAAAATCGAATGAAACCTGCTGAATAATGTTATGTTAACATATTGAATTACATACGTCTTTGTAGTTTTCCATATACTTCAAGAAAAACTGACAAAAACTGAAAAATGAAACCTTTCAAAATCTAACATGAAATCCTGTACTACAGTGATGGCTTCCGTAGACTTCGCGATATCATTCTGTAGTTTCTTTGATTATTATTATTATTATTATTATTATTATTATTATTATTATTATTATTATTATTATTATTATTATTATTATTGTCTCATTCTAGGTGATGCAAAACTTTTAACATAGTTGTATATTGAAAAATACATACACATTTCTGTCAAGCAGGATTGTCAATTAGTTGAAGAAGTTGTATAGAGTAACTACAAATAAATTGCAAGAAATATGTAGCATTTTCTAATCCAATTTTGCTATGAAACTGAGTAGTACTGTGTGACGAGCAGGATTTTCAATCTAGCTGTATTTATCTTTTTTAGTTTAAAAGAAACCTTTTGTGTGGTAAGGTGTACTGCATGAGAAACAGATTTGAGATGTTATTGTATCTATTGTATTTGAATGGATTGTGCAGGTATTTGCAAACTGGAACACAGTAACAAATAAAAGCATAGCGATGTTTCTGTCATTTAATAATTAAGTGTATTTTAATGTAACTGTGTGGTGCTGTCTTTCTGTACCATTTGTCAATCAAACGGAAGTTTTAAACAATGTTATAAGAAAAAATCTGCACTTTGCAGATGCTCTAGTGCCTAGTTATATACTTCTTGTGCACTGCAAAAGAAACCTGTGCTTAGGGGATCCCTTTTTCCTAACTAAAAGTTAAATATCATGAACTATGACGACACATTACCTGACATCTTGATATTTCGGACAACCTGCATGTGTCCAGATATGTCCTGTACGTAATGGTGTAAACGGACTATGTATGCCACTGACGTCTTAAGTAGAGGACATGGCTTATTTGCATTCCTCTGACAATTGGTTAAATACAATCTCTCGGTAACAATCAGTGATGGCAAATCACATCTAAACCTATTACTGGCCGGTAAAATAACCAGGCAGTAGTTTTATACATTGCATGTTAAATATTACCCAGTAGTTTTTTTTTGTTTGTTTGTTTTAATGGCTGGAAATTATATCTGGTAGTGCACTCAGTGAAATAAATCTGTTTGCAGGTCTTGCTGTGAAGGTCATTGTCCCCATCCCTTCAGGGCTGTCTTTCCTGCTAATAACTAACCAGCTGCTTCTCGTAATGACAGACATCATTTGCAGCCAGCAAGATGCTTCACTAGGAAGACACAGCTGTGGTGAAATAACCTAATAAAGCAAGTGCAACACATTTCCTGGAAGGCGAGGCAAGCACAATAAGAACTTCCTTCTACCTATTTTTTTTTTTTTTTATTGAAAATACATTCTGGCCTAAAGTCTCAAACTACATTTCTCCCTTCCTCGCTCTTGTTTTCTTGCATATTAGACTAAAAACTTTTTCCAAAAAATATGCAGATAGAGGGACTGCTACGGAGAACCAATTCCTCCCCTTCACAATATCCTGATAAATAACGGCACATTTTATAGCCAAGAAGCTACAAATATTATTTGTCATTTGCATATTGCCAGATGCAAATGGAAGCAACTGGGAGAGAGTGTTTTGAAAGGCAATATAGTACATTTCAACTTATAGCCCTCATATACAATGTCGTATATTTCAACTTTCAGCCCTCATATGCAATACATTACAGTTCCTACTCCAGAAAGCTTGAAGAGGATATCAAATGGCAAAAAAATTTCACTTGAGTGCAAAAGAGAGATGGAAATCAGAATGGGCATTAACAATACATAAATGCATATCAGGAATATTCTGAATGCTTTTTGTTGCTTGTCGTTCAGCTCATGGCATGTTATACAAAACTAAAATTGGGAGGAATATATCAATGTGGAGCAAATGTAAATGCTGCCAAAAATTCAATTTTTAATATATTGAAACTTACATCACTCTTGGCTGGTGATATTTCAATTACAATAATTTATTTCTTTTTTTCATATTAGATGCCTATAGTCATGTTTGCGAAATTAACCCTTGGGAATCTTTGGAAATGCCAGAAATGAACCAGTCCTGTGTTTTTCTGGGACAATGGCTTAATTAGTCTTGCAACACTGCTTTTAGTGCACACCTCAATTCTGAACAACTCCTGCGATTCACTACTGATCTCTCAAGCAATGGTGCTCATTTGTGACCTAAAACAATTCTAACCCTAACTGCAAATCCCTTTTGTATCATTAAAATAACAGATCACTAAAAAGAAATGAAAGTAAAATACTTGGTCTGTTTGAAT
This sequence comes from Polyodon spathula, assembly GCF_017654505.1. NCBI lineage: Eukaryota > Metazoa > Chordata > Actinopteri > Acipenseriformes > Polyodontidae > Polyodon > Polyodon spathula. The sequence continues at coordinate 3,800,124 of NC_054566.1, read as the reverse complement.
TGGTTTTGGATAATTGCCACTTTCAAAGCTGATTCCCCACTATTGTGAAGCACAAAGCCTTGAAAAAGCTCTTAAAGTCTAGACTAATATAATTTAAGAGGACCATTTCTAAGTAAAAGCATCTTACTTCTCTTTGCAAGCAACATGCATATTTTACATTCCGTGTTTTCTAAAATAAAAATGAAAAAATAAAATTAAGATTGATATTCCGATGTTATTTTATATTCACAAATGGATCTTCTCCTCTCATATTAAAAAATTGTATGTTTTGAACTAAGTGCACCAAATCCACTGTCCTGATTTTTGGAGTTTGTAAAAGATCATTCAATTTAGCTGTTTCCTTTAATAACTGTACATATTGTTTATGATATTATAGCATGTCATCCCCGTGGGACCACATGTCATAATATGCAACCCTGTGTGGTCAGTGTCACATAAGATTAAGCAATAAAAAGTCTGTGATGTCATTAAATATCCAAGGCTGCATGCGCACGACACTGAATGGATCAGGCGTGTCTACTCTTCACCGACAGACAAGGGTAACCCATTGAACCTCATGCATGCTAGGGATCAGGGATTGAAATTCTTTCCCTGGGGGTCAAGGGAAGACAGAACCTGAGTTATCTGCTCGCTAGTCAAGACAGGCAATAAGCAATGAATTGTTTATAAGAACCAATGTTTGGGCTCCCAAGTGGCGCATCAGGTAAAGGCACTCCGCCCAGAGTGCAGGATACACCCTATAGGTTGGAGATCACTGGTTCAATCCCAAGCCATGCCATTGCCGAACGTGGATGGGATTTCCCAGGGGGCAGTGCACAATTGGTCAAGTGCTGCCTGGGCAGGGTAGGGGTTAGGTCGGCTGGGAAGTCTTTGGCTCACCATGCACCAGCAACCCCTGTGGCAGCCTGGGTGCCTGCAGGCTGACCTGTACGCAATTCAGAACTGCGTGGTCCTCCGACACTGTAAGTTCTGGATATGGCTGCACCGAGGGCTTGCAGAGTGAAGGACGAGCACTTGTTTCAGAGGACACAAGTGCTCGTCTTTGTCTCTCCTGAGTTAGTTCGGGGGTTGCAGTGGTCAGCTAGGTTGAATAATAATTGGACAATTGGAAAATTAATAAAAATAATTGTCCATCCTGTCTCTAAGCCCCCCCCACCCCCCAAAAAAAACAAAAACAAAACTACAGTATAAAGTAACCTGTGGATATCCAGGTAAAAGTCTACCAATTATACTCTGAGGTTCAGTTTTGCATTGTCCTGCTCTTGTACTGGATTAACTTGTGAATCACCAAACAGTTTTGACATAGTTCTCTGTCTATGACCATGCAACAATAATACAATGCATCTACACCACAAAATGCATTGAGGATAGAGTCACATTATTCTTTACAACTGGACAAGCAGCTGAAAGCATCACTTTGTCAAAATATTAGTCACAATAAATAAGCATTTCTGAAGAAATACATTTTAACATTACATAGAAATTGTAGGGAACTTGCATGTCTGGCTATATGAGTTTCTTTACTGGAGGTAATCCCCAAGCATGGCTTTGATTTCGTTTGACAGTTAACTGTAATCAAAATTATGGGGTGGTGATGTTACAGCAGGATGGATATAATGTGCATGACAATCAAGGTTTGGGGGTTTCCACTTTATCCTTTTCCTGTCAGATTCCCATTAATAGAATCATCAGAATTGTAAACTGTACATTTAATTCCCCAAAATAGCTGTATTTTATCAGTCATTATAAAAATGTATTCAAGTCCAGAGCTATATTTCCTTAATTTAAATGCCCCTGATTGTAAATGTAACATATACATGTCCATACATGTGGGGGGCTTACAGTATAATAACTTCTATAGGCACCTGGGTTTGCAAGAGGATATAACTTAGAAGACACCAACAGCCAGTAAACAGAGGAGAATGCAGTACAGGTGTTTCAGGATAACGCCTATTACTGGAAACCAAACCAAAAACCTGCAGTATCCTTAATGTGCCTGAATGTAAACGGGGGATTCTGGTCTCCTGTGATAAGTGCCATGTCTTATAAAAAATCTTATAAGTAACATCAGCATGGCAAGAATATCAAACGCATGCAGACAGCATTGCTTTTTATTAGTGGCTGTCACTTTTCACAGAAGGCAGTTGTGGCTTTAGCCCACTCCACTCATATAGTAGATAGAGATGAGCAAGGCTGCCAGTTCAGTTCCATACTACCTGTCACACCAGAGGCTCAAGGACAGTGACAGGAAAAGGATAGCCTGCCAACCAAATGTCATTGCACAGGGGGCAGTCATTCCAGCAAGGAGGGGCAAACATGGAGGCGTACCATGTGTGCAATGACACTGAATAAAATAAATGAAGGTGATTTGTTTGAATGGTCAGCCACTGTAGCATTAGTTGCAGCCTGCAATGTTTGTTTGGCAGGCACATCAAATGAAAATAGTGATTTTCCTTTGCCGTAAATAATGTGACAGTCTCGGCACGACAGGTGATAACCATGTATTTATGGCATGTATGTGATACAAGCAAGTCAAAACAATCCATTTTAAAGTACATCCTTAATTTTGTATGACTTAAAGCAGCAACAAAGATACAGAACACTAATTCATACTGTATGTTTTGTGTTACTACATTGACCAAACTGGAAAAAAAAAACATCAACAAGGTATACATTTTTAACAAATATTGCAATAGGGTATCTGAAGGAAAACAGTCAATACATGGTAGTAAAATATTATTAAGTGAAAATAGCTTGGAAACATTCAAATAACAAACACCCCCCTTTTTATTGACCATTTCCAGAGAGCACAGTCTGCATTCACATATTTAACTCTCACTTGCCAAAACATTACAGAGTGATCTTAGTAGTGGCTCTGACCACTAACCTGCTGGGAGGTTCCTCTTGTCCAGTGCTGTTGGTGTCACGATACATTGCACCCTGTGACCTGATCCATCCTGACCACTTTGGACCCGTGGTTCTCATGAGGGTTTTCTGTAAATGTTGCCATTCCATAAACACCCCAGAGACTGCTTTGAAGGAGATGTTGATCACTGCTGAGCAACAGAATCATGCAGCAGTTTCACTGTGTTTATCTCTGCCACATACATGGACCTCTGTCCTGGGTATTTTTATTGAGACTGAAGACCATGATTGGTTCCGGGGGAACCATTGTTCTGCCCCTGCCTGATGTTATATAGGTAGCTCCCAGCTGGAAAGCTCTCTCTCTCCAGTTCTTGGTAATAAGCTTGTACACACTTATGTCAAGTCCAGTTCTATGCAATATATCTTCGTTCTAGTTTAAATGCTGTAGTATACCTAGTGTTCCGCATTTTTGTTTTTTATATCTTTTGAAGAGTTTATTTTACGTATATTAAATTAGGGGTAAAATCAGTAAAAAAACAAACAAAAAAAAAACCCCAACATTTTTTTAGTTGAAACATCTGTAAAAATCTCAATACAGTATACATACTTTACATGGGGAATATGATGTCCCTGGCATGTATGATGAAGCAGAATCTGTGCAAGTCGAATCCACATTTTAGCTGGTACTTTGCGAACGTTTGGGCAATCGCTGTGCTGACAGAAATAGTATCTACAGCAGGTATGGACATGACATCAGCACAAAACAAACTAGGTTTATTCACCTTGAAATCATAAAATGAAAAGAAAATTGACAGAACTGGACAGATGCATCAAAAATCACACTCGTCATTTCTATCAATGAGTTCCATAACTTTACCAACTAAAGCATCACCATTTCCTGTCAAATATTTGCGATTAAGACTGTCGGTGTTAGGCAGTGTTTTAGCTGATGGGAAGTCACCAATATATACCTCTCTGCAATAAACAGTGGCTGTCCAGCAAAGCACAGCGCTCGGACAAACTCATTAACACAGTCACTGTGCGCTCTCTTTTATTAAAGCGTATGTAAAAGCTGCATACATGGATTGCTTGTCTCTCAGTTCACTTTATTGTTTTAGTTTAATGTATTTGCAATGTAAAGTATTCTCTGCCTTATCTGGCCCACTTCTGCTATTTGACTTTTTGTATACTTTGAAACATTAATTTTCTTTTGAATATTCAAAAACTGATTTACATTTTCTCCCCATTCCTCATCCACTCAAAATATTATGTGCTTGTGTAAATTTCAATTTCGTTTTTGATCAAGCTAGTTAATATGCCCAGCACTTGTCACAGTAATTGGACTTTGATTGGCCAACATAATCAGGTGATAATGTGTTTGTGAAGTGACAGAGAACCACTTTGAACGTTTTTTGATCCTCTGACGTCTAAATATCTGTATCCTAGGATACAGTGTAGGGCTGCTTATTACAATGTCAGAGTCAAAATAAAACAGCATTTTACTCAAAATAGTTTCCTAGAAAACAGCAGAGGAAAAATACTGAATAGACAAAGATTTGGTATAAATCAGTAAAAAACAGCACCCTGTAAAAACATTAAGTATACCATATTCCTTAACTATAAATTGTAAGATATTGGGGTGGTCAGGGAGTGTTGAGTTGGACTGGACTGGAAAAGGTGATTTAATTATGATTATTACAGTGGAAACACACAATATAATACATTTACGTCAAATAAGAAAACATAAATCAAAATGAAGCACACATGTCTGAGTTACCAATTGAACATAAATACCTCAGATAACTTCCTGTTCCCAGATAGGGTTAATATAAAGATCAATGATAGAGCACTAATTCAAATCAGCAGTTAATGTTACCATCTCAAGGGACCAGAGTGAAAGAGGAAACAGCTGGTTAAAAATGAAATATAAAAACTTTATCTTTCAACAGAAAGGTTATAGGCAAATTAACATAAACATTTTCATAATAACAGTCATCCCTAATTATTAAAAATGCTAAGCTCATTTATCATAACTGGTTTAGTGCCTACAGAAATCCCTATAGGGCAGCGCTGTAGGACATGTGAAGGACAATGTTTACTTTAATCATCATAATTGTTCTTGCAAACTCTTATAAAAGTAATTGTTCTGCATGTTTAACAGTGGCCATTTTTATTATTACCTTACAGCATAATCATATGGTCAAATAATAAGAGTAACATTTTACATTAAATGAATAATAAAGGACACCCACCTTAATTCTTCAGTGGTGTAGATAGAAGAGGGTGTTCATTTTTTACAAGACTCTTTATAACTGTATTAAACACAGAAGTGTTACACACTATATTTATCTAAGACTTAGGTCTAACAGATGAGTAACAAGGTAAGTTTTACTTCATAGTTCTAAACATAAACAGACTTAAATACTGTGAAAGGAAGAAACAATGTTTTCAATAATAATGAATTTATTTTAAGATGGTCTAAAAAATAAATATTATTCTAAAACAAAATTAGAAAATAAATATTACAGTATTGCACTTAAAAGTAATATATCAAATATATACATATTTTAATCAATATTTCAAAATCTAACTGAAATATAAACACAGAAATATTACAGTATCACATTTAACAGTAATGTATCAAAGCTGTACATATCTTAATAAACATTTCAAATACTGCAATCTGAATGTAATATAAAATATAAAGCAGCTGTTTTGTAATTCAAGTTGACTTACAAAATACAGAATATGTTTTGGACTCTTGGAACTTTGGCTGTGCTGCTCTGGCTTTTTTTATCTAAAAAATAATATATTTATATAAAACAAAAATTAGCAAGAAGAAGTGGAAAAACAACACCAAAAATAAATATAATGTATACACTTGTTGGAACAAACAATGTAAAAATTTGCTTTGTGTCTGGGGGTTTAAGGCTTTTGTTTGAATACTTATGGCAAAGTAAACAAAGGCGTTTTCTTAGCAGTTCCCAACAGTCTCCCATTCTGGACACAATCCATACGATATTGCTCAGACTGTCTGCTTTAAATATATATTCGCCATGCTTGGCTATCTAAAGGGAGAGCTAGTTACTGAGCACAAAGAAGAGGAGAGACTGAAAAAAAGCATTTCTTCCTGCCAAATTTGCTTCCTCGGTCCTAAAGCAGTATATGTGAGATGCATTTTTACATCCTTGTTACAGATGTGCCGAGGACAGACAAACTGCATCTACACACCCAATACATTCTTAAGAAACTTTTTTTTTTCAGGAATGTGTGATTCTTGCTGTAACAATGCCAAATACCCATCTCTGTGTCCTTGCCCAGTGAATACCCACAGCCCTTTTACCTGTGTGACATTGATCTCTATACTGACAGTAGTTTGTAACACCTTATATAACACCTTATATTATGTAGAGTATATGGCCTTGACTGTCATTTCTACCCTTTACAAACACATTATGTAAACCTTAGTTCTAAACAAACAAGGTTTGCAAAAATGTCAGTTGCTTCAAACACATAATACTGTCTCTAGAGGTATTGGCAGATTGAGTTTGAGACAATAATTAGAAATTCCCAAATCCTGGCTTCCAAACAAGATTAATTATGGTTTGTGTTTCATCCACTTGACTGGGCTCATCTCTCATCACCATCAAAATAAATTACCATGATACAGTTTGTAAAAACTCCACTAACTGAATCCTGATTCCCGGCGATCCATAAAACACATGTAACCCTTTAAAGGACATGGTGCTACAAAAGAATACAGTACAATGTGTCTGGTATGCAATCATGTGATGTGTAACTGTGGCAGGGCTGAAGCCCTGCTGGTGTAATTAGTGTGTGAGGGAATCTAAGGTTGGCAGGGATGGGGTTAATTCTGTCCCTGCCAGCAATCGCAGGTGTGACCATTCCCCAGTGAGGTAACTGGGTGCTAATTGAGAAGTGGCCACATGTATAAAAAGGAAGCACAATCCTTTTTTGTTGGAGGAGTTGGGGGTTGGGGGTGTTTGTGCTGTGATTTTTGTATTTTGCCCCTTGTTCTGTGTTTATCAAGTTTTGTTCCTGTTTGTCTTTGTGTTTAATACCTGTGTGTATACATGCTTAACTGCAGCTTTCTGTCTCTGGGTCTAATTCCTGAGAGAAGCCAGCCTGGGCTGTGACACTGCCCTGTCACAGTAACCCCAAAGAAATGTGAACAGCCTTGTCAACACTATATTAAATAAATGGTAACACTATGAAGTGTCTCTTCATATGTAATTCATGATGAATTGCAGGCACATAATTCAGTTATTAGAATTAGAGGTGTATTCATCATGAATTCCTATTTTTTCAGCTGATAAATTACTTCATTCATAATTAATCATGAATTACAGACATTTAAAAGTGTTACATAAATGAATTAATCAATATAAATAGTAATTAATAGTAAATTAAACATAATGCACTAATCCATGATAAGTAATGTATACTATTTCAATAAAGTTAATGATCAACAATTACATCAAGCTGACTCTGTATAGTCTGATAATCCAGAAACTAACTCTAGGACATTTAAAAATTAAAATTAATTTATAACGGACTGCAAATGAATGCAAGCCCCATGTGTTCATTGTGATAAATTAAATAATTAAAAGTAATTACGTTTCATTATATACATCATATAATGTCAGTAATTATGCAACTAGAGTATGTGGTAAGTTTCCAAAAGGTTTGGAGAATGGGTTACTAGTAGCAATGTGATGTTAAACAGGAAATGCAGTTCTGTGAAATCCATGAGGGAACATGTGAAGCCATCTTGAGACAGGGAATGCAATTTAAACGTTTAAAAAAGTTGGCAAAATGTAAAAACAAAACAAAATGAGTTAAAACAATACACACACGTTATGTAAACAGTTGTAGCAACACATGGGAACATAATAAAATAAAAAGGTCAAAACTTTACATTGTGTCTCTAATTACTGTGTATTTACATAATAGTTATTAAGTAATGCATGTGTACTATGCATAGTTACAAATTACAGCACTTAATGAGCACATCTTTTTGCATGACATAACCCTAACACTATCTCAAATACCCTATTACTAAACCTAACCCTGACCCTTTTTCTGGCATCATTTTGTACTTAAATATATAGTGCAAAACGATTTACACATTAAGTACATTGTAATTATGCAAAATAACATTGTAATTATGTGTAAGTACATGTGTATTCATGAAGTAACTGCATGTAAATAGACAGTAAATGTAAAGTGCTACCAATTTAATAAACCTGAAAAACTGCAGTCATATATACAGTATGTACTGGATATCCAAGTACTCACCATTCATCGACACAGTCTATAGGACCGGGCACCCATTCACAGCAAAGGACAAACACCTTAGTGTTCCATCAAGTCAATAAAAACAAAACAAAATTATTTTGGGATCCCATTATAAAAAATGATGAGCTCTAAAGAGACACTAGCGGAACCATTAGCAAGATATGCATCCAATATATGTCTTCCTTATTACAATATATGCCTTCCTTATTACTATATATGCTTTCCTTATTACATTATATGCCTTCCGTATTCTTATATCATCATTTCATGGTTTAAATGTGCATGGTCTTGCACATCTTGATCTTGGTATGATCATTGCAGTTTTATTTATATGCAAAGACTTACCATTGTAATGCACCAGTAGTGCTATTGTATACAACATTACTGTTAGTCTGGATTGCATTTAATTTCCCATTCTGTGTTTATAGGTGTCTTTAGCTGTGTTGACATTGTCTTTTTGATGCAGTTCTAAGGCCATGGAAGGCTGCCACTAGATGCCTGTCTGCCCCCCTCCAGTGTCAAGGCTGGAATCCAATGTCACTTTTGGGAACTGCAATTCTAACAGAGCCAGGGGTTGTTATCTGGCTGGTTGTGTTCCAATTTGGTAGGAATTGTCATGTATATTTGTAGAGCTGCTTAGGTTCAAAACACTGTTCAGTTTTATTAATCAACTACCATTTCTGACATTTTAACTTCCTGGTACATTTGTATTTTTCATCCCAATGGTCTCCCTGTTTGTATTTACCACGAGTTAGAATATTATGTAGCTGTTCTGTCTAAGGATTTGAAGAAAAAAAAAGAAAAGCAAGGTTATTAGGCTTCAAGGCCCACAGGGCTGGAAAGCATTTTGTTATTGCTGGGATTTTTTTTTTTTTCTTTCCATCAAAACTTACTCAAAAACTCACCAGATTCGGTAGGCTGGTTGGTGCTTATGGAAAGATGGAAAATGCCAAAGAACTTATGGTTTGGCTGTCGTATTGGATTGAAATGTAAAAATGTGTCTTTCGAAAACAACTTATTGCAGAGTGCTGAAAGTTGGTATAGTTGTTGAGGGATAGTCCAAGATTAACTGGTGTTCATAAGAAGCTGATAGATTGTGTGGTATAGTGGCCATGCTGCATGACATCATAATTGCACGGTACAGACGTCATAATCACAAACTACAAAGACTTTCTCCCAAACCACTAGTCCAATTGAAACAAACCCAATGGCACATATGATTGTAGTGTGGTTGTCTTTCAACATCGTACAAGGAAAGTTTCTGCAGTAAAAGAACATGGCGGCCACTTTGGATGACATAATCAACTTATAAAACTGGCTAATAACTCCTTGTGGAGTAAAGATACAGTCATGGTTACTATGGAACGTATATAATAACCCATGTATGCTCTATCAAAAAATGCCATTGTCCATGACTTTTGACCTCTCAAATATAAAACTGGCTTACAACACCTAAGAAGCCATATAACGCCTAAGAAGCCATAAAGTTTACTTATGGAACCCATAAAGTTGTTGGCAACTCTAGTTTTATTGTATTGTTGTTGACTGTAAAATGTAATCCTATTGTGAATCTTTCCTAGAACAATGATTGTTGCAAAACAAGGTTCTGGAGTATTCAGAGAAGAGTGAGGATGAGCAATATGGTGTCTGTGTGTTTGTATTTAGTCTTATTTTATACTGAAACTGTATTATCGCTAATCGTATTATAGCTCAATATTGTGTTTCTGACAGTCATCTAAAGGTAAAAAACAACTGCTGCTGAGAAGTTTTGTTCTTTATTCTTTGTATAGAGAACTGATTTGTCCACAATTAGATGGGTTATGGGGGTGTTAAGCTGAAAATGAATTCAACACCCACCTTCTATTTTGGGAGTCAACAGTAGTAAAGCTTTGTTTTAAAAAGCCAACAAGCGAAAAGTAGACTCACAGGCAAATCGCCCCCTCCATAGTAAATGTGTTTCACAGGCAATTTGCCCAGAGTGGTAAATCAGACCTGTCAGTTCAACAGCGGAAGAGAAATTCTAAAATGAAAGAGATGGCCCTTCCTCCCCAAGTCGTGTTTTTGTTGTACTGTACTGACTTTACAAGCACTGATAGTTTCCAATTTTAACATGGGCTTTGAAAGCAATAACCGCCTGAACTATATTTTGTGCTTGTACTCTGCAGCTGTCACAAAAAGACGCAGCTTTATTGACACCCTTTGTTTCAGATAACGGCTCTACGTCAGCCAGTGGCTTTTGTTGCAGTGCTTCCATTGTAATGACACAGGGCTGGTAAAGCTGGTGAATGGCATCCCAGCATCTGCTCTGACTCTACTGACACTCCACGTCATATCAGACAATCTTAGTGCATGGGACAAGTATTTACTGAGCTTGGTATCTTGTGCTGGCAGATACACTGTATGACTGGCAGGTAGAAGGGGAGCTCCATTATTCTACCACTATGCTATATCACAGGAAGGTAACAAACTACAGACATGATTCCTAATTGTTATTTCACTGCAGCACTTTTGAAGGGGAAAGAATATGTGCATGTGTGATTAGAAACTAATTAACTCAGAAAATTCTACTTAGAAAAGTAGAATTCTACTTAGAAAAGTACACTATGGAAGTGACTCAAACCAATGCAGCTACCACATTGTATTCTAACTTCCTCAACAGTCATAAAATATACAGCAGTACTATAAGGGGAAAACTTCCAAAAACAATTTCACAAGGAAAAAACAAAAGTTTATAGAAGTTTATAAAAATAGTGGAACTGCAGATCATATTTTAGAACATGAAAGTGCTGCACATGAGGCAAGATCCAACTTTGTTGTTTTGTGAAAACACACATGATCCTATATCATGCACAGCTCAGTATATCAGCGCAACAAGCAAATCCGTCTCTACACGGTCTGCACATCCGCCTCTCTTTACAGAGTCTGTTGTGTGAAGGCCTGTGCAGAGACCTGAGAGGGTGAACCTGTGTGCTTCTCCAGAAAACCCCAAAGGCACTGTGTGTGAGAAGAATATACTCTGTAGAAAAAGTGTTTTGTTGAACCGGGAAATGGGTTAGCCTAAGGCTTGGCTTAAGTTTAGTTAGCACTCCTTGAGGGAGTTAAGCTTTTGTTTTGCTGTTTGTTTGTTTTGTTTGATTTAATAAATGTGCTCAAAAGCACTTAAAAAGTTATTTTGTCTGGATCAACTATATATATAATGGTGATTGATTTTATTCTTAACACACACACACATATTCTACATATTCTGACCCCCTTCTGCAGGATTTTCTGTGTGTGTCTGTGAAGTCAGAAGAAAACTTGAGATACTTGAGACCAAAAGTGAAAAAAATAATTTCTTTTTAATTATTATTTTGAAAGACAAACAGAAAACTAAAATGAAACACACAAAGGTTTCTTCTGAATATGCAATTTTATAACATAGTCCCAAGCTTTTTCCAGGTTGCTGTCTCCTTCGGATGGGGTCCTTCAGCTGTGGACTTGCAAGGTGAGTTGTTGGGACAGAGACAGAGTTAAGATTGGAGTGCTTGTTTGATCCGCCTACCTCATCTCATTCATAAAAACAACACCAGAAGTGAATGACAGCTGTTTTGGAGCACAAACTAGACTTAACAGAACCACTACGTTTCAGTGAGACATCTTATACGTCTTATCCAGACATAAATCACAGATTTAATAGACTTTGTTTTAAAGCACATCACATTAATGTCTATACACAGTTCTATCCCTTCACACAGATGCTGATTGTCTTTGAAACCTGTTCTTGTATACCTGTCTAGTGTATTAACTTAACTGATTGCCAGTCACTCAGCATCCTGGATAGCTGACGCATTCTTGAAGATAGTGTTTCATTCCTCATTTAAACAATGACAACTTTATTTGTTTTTCACCCACATTTTTTTTAATGCATACCTTACATTCCAGGTCCTATATATCTACCTTCTACAATGTTACCCCATAATAACTCAGGTACCATAGAGATTATTGACAGAACTATAAGCTAAATATCCCTGTAGTCACGTAGAGGCATTCTGCAGCCTTCTGCATGTCTGAAATAGCCATTATTTCAATGCTAATCCTGTACATTATATTAATGTATTTTAACTTTAAATCAGTCGGGATGTGCAAAAATATAATTTGATGCATAATGGACTTATTTTGTGAGACTCAGTTTAAACATTCATCAAATAGAAAATTTGTTGTTGATTGCACATCATTAAATGAAAGCAAACAAAAACTTTAAAGAAAAAAAATGCCTCCATTATCCACAATTATACTAGTGCATGCTGCTTACCAACTGAAGTCACCTAACTTCACTGGAACAGATGGTATTTTTTTAAATAAGCAGCATGCGACCCAGTAATCATATATGCAGTTAATGTTGCTGGATATATCCCCATGGTTATCCTACAGATGGCATACAGATGTTGCCACCTCAAAGCCCAAAAAACATTCTTGTCAGTTTTTTTTTTTATATAATACACATGGGTTATTGCTGCCCTGCTGAGCTGTCAAAGCAGTATTCAAATATCAAACATATTTCTGGTTTTATCAGAGGAAAGAGATGTAAGGGCACAGTACACCTTGACAAGGGCATCAGTCTTTCATCTTTTAAACATAGGATTTATGCCTCACAATCACTTTAATTGAGTGCGTGTGTGTTTAGTATTCAAAGCAATGTGTTTCTTATTATGTGCGTGTTCATAGTGTAGCCCCCGCCACCCACCCTGTACGAGGGGTGGGTCCTTAGGGAGAGGCACCTGGGACAGTGAGCAGTGATCGTCGGTCACGGGGGTTTGCGTGTGGGCGTTAAAATTTTAACTTCTCGAAACTCATTCCAGTCATCAGGAAAAATTAAACTATTCAAGTAAGCAGGGGTTTTCCCAATTCCTAATGCACAAGAAACTTAAGAAAATGAGAGGAGGCCATCTTGCCATCTGAGCACCTTCGGTTCATAGCAGCTGATTGATCTCATAACTTTGTCAAGTTGTCTCTTAAAGCAGCAGTGTTTCTGCCTCAACAACATGATGTGTAGCCTATTCCATACACTCACCACTCTCTGAGTGAAGTGTCGTCTTCTTCCCTCTGAAGAAGCTGGGTTTAATTGCGTCTCAGTTGCAAAAACAAGGTAACTGCCAAAGAGACAAAGACTGCTGCAAGGTGAAGAAAGGGAAGGGCTGAAGAAACAAAACAAGATAAGGAGACATAAGGGCGTGTCAGGTAAGAATACATAGCATATGTTCTCTCATTGACTAAGATAATTTACTTTCCTTCCAGAAATATATATATATATGTGTGTGTGTGTGTGTGTGTGTGTGTGTGTGTGTGTGTGTGTGTGTGTGTGTGTGTGTACAGTATATAAAGCCTTGTCCTGTATAAGTCCTGTGCTCGCATTGCCTTCCACTCCTCACTGAGCAGACACCCTCAGTGACAGTTATTGACAGCTGATTCAATAGGCTGAGCAATGAGAGCGTGGATCGCTTTGAAAGGGAGAATGTAACGCTCCTACAACCAAGGGAGCGTTCATAGAGGTTAAGGTACACTGGCAGGAATGCAATGGAGTGGACCCGTACTGTCACCGCCTGCAGCAGACGTTCTCTCTGAGATATTGAGTGCTGTCATCACAGTTTAATAAGCACCACACACTGTGCCAGGAAGCAAAACCAATACATACATAAATAAAGCAGAAACTGAATCTCTTTCTGCCAACAAGCTAGCCAACTTTCTGTATTATGATTATAGTTGTCATGGCTGCAATATTTCCTAATTAATATTCTAACAATTATGTCAGAAAAACTGCTATTGTTTTAAGCTTTACTTGCATATTTTCAGAATAAAAAAGCTGTTTGCAAAAGCTTTTCCAGGTTGTTTTGCTAGGATGCACTTTGAAGGGAGTGCAGACACGTGTAATAGTTTGCAATGATGTCAGCATGGCATTCTGACACACTTGTACTTTATTGTAAGAGGGCAATGAAAAGCCACAATGGGGTTTGTTGTGAACATTTTTGACAAGTATGTTTTTCAATGTTTTAAAACAAAAAATGCAGCTTGTATCATAAGTACATGTATAGTGTGCTACAATGCATGTGGAAAACATCATTTACAATTATGATGTAACTGTCTGAACTATTCCCCAGTTATATCTCTTGGTCTTACCTTTTCAAACCATTCTGTTGCTGCACACTCAATATCAGTACCCTACCAACCAACACATCTGATACAATAATAATAATAATCTGCTTTTATTTTTATTGTGTAATATATTGAAAAATACGGATGTGATCTACCTTGTTCCCACGACGTCTGCAGCATCGTGCTGCATTGTTCTGTCACTCAGTGCATTTACATGAGTATAAGAATTCCGATATTTTTCGGACAACTAAGTTTTCGATATCAAAAGTCATGTAAATATTCAGAAAGTCAGTGTTCGGAAAACAGCACCGATTAAAGTTCCGAAAACTAACAAAATGTATATCATGTAAACACACTTTTTGGAAATACGATAGCGTACTGCACAAGTGCAAACTTTGACCTTCATTCCTGCATGTGGTTTTAGAAAACAGAGAAAATAACAGTAATCTGTAGTCAGTCTGCATGCATCATTTGTCTAGTTAGGAATAATGTAATACTTTTGTTAAAGTCCGTATGTATTTGTTAATAGCCCATACTGAAGCAGCAAATGTTTCCAGCTTTAAAATGACGTGATAATTTAAAATAATGTCTGAAAAATAAACTGGTAATACAGACCAGGATGAGCTGTTGGAAAGGCTGATTGCACATTGTGGGGAATCTGAATAATAGAGGTATAGGACTGTAATCTTTGAATTTAAGACGTGACACTTTGATAAAGCACTATATTGGATTGGTCTTCGTTCTACTGCAGAAATGTCTGGTCTTCAAATCGTACTTAGGCTACTACAATACTGTGCATGCGAAAATATCCTGCGTTTTCCAAAAACTTCAGTCCATGTATACAGCTGAATTCTAATTTGAGTTTCTATTCATGTAAACACAGAAAAGTGACGTTTTAAGAAAATCAGTTTTCTGATTGAATTTTCCGAAAACATTAGTGTTCGGAAAACGCTTTGTCATGTAAACGTACTGACTGTTATGAAATCGTGCCACATTGTTTTCATGATTTTTGGAAAAAGCCATACCGTGCCCTGGCTTGTGTCAGCACCATGCAATGCCAGCACCCTCATACCCGTCAGGCACGGTGCTGCCCAGAGCCCTGTTGTGCACAGGGCTGTATAGCAACTGCACAAGAATGAAGATTTAAAAAAAAAAAAAAAAAAAATAGAACAGCCAAAAACCAGCTAACACACTCTCCAGGATCAATACTGGTACATATACAATAAGTAGTCAAATGAAATGCTATCCAGTGCCGTGAAAAAAAACAAACAAACAAAAAAAAGTATTATACTGCTGAGAGCCAATGAGCATAACCTAAATTCAACTGGAGAACATTCTGTTGCATCCTTATCTTGAGATCCGCCATGATACTGTAAAGTCCAGTAACAGCAACACCAGTGTCTGGTTTAGTTTGCCAATAGATCTGAGTGTCATCAGCGTAACAATGAACACCAAGTCCATGTTGGTGAATAGTCTGGCCAAGAGCCAGCACATATAGACAATAGTAATAAAGTACAGAGCCCTGGGGAACACACTGTTTGCTAAACGTTATCAACAATGCACGTGCAGTACCAAAACTAACCAGCAGGTGGCACATGCAGTTATGCACATGCATTCAATAAACCCCTTCACTGCAGTACAAATAAAAGAGCCTAATGCATAAACAGAACAGGACTCGGAATGCTACAGTGGAAACAAATATAAAAACTGTTTGAGTGGATATATGCAATGAGGTTAGATTACACTGTGCAATTTGCTGCTTTAATATTATTTATTTTTCCATAGCTTTCAAGCATGTGCCTTTTATGCATTATATATTATTTGGCAAGTTATGAAATTCAATGAAGTGACATTGGATTCAGTGAGTTCAAACCCTGGGAGCTTTTAGACGACACATACTGTTTAATTCTTGAAGTCTGTCACAACTACTGGTTAGATTCATTCAAAGTCAGTATGAATTCCATATGAAAACAGTTGAAAGTTATGCATGATGCATTAAAGTATTATGATACCAGCTCATTCATAGAACCTGGGAAGCTAGAATTGCTAGTGCTTGTGTCTACTTCTCATCTGAGTCTGGCAGCCCCTAGATAACTCCATGATGTCTCTGACAGCGATCAGGCCAAAATCATAAACACAGGTGAATTTAAAATATAAATGTGGAAAGGGAATACATAACGACAGACAGTGTAACACTTTGTACATGTATAAAGCACAGACATCCTCTTTCTATACATATTTTAAATTGTTGAATATCTTTAGCTGTGAATTGAGAGGAGAGCTTTGCAGACACATAGGTGTCCTGACTAACGTGGGCTAACTAGCATGCTAAATAACCTTAGTACCCGACATTGTGACATGTATGTTACAGAGTAGAACTGAAGTACCCGACATTGTGACATGTATGTTACAGAACAGAACTGTGGTCTGAAGCACTTGGGGACTAAAACTACCTTATCTGTGTCTGAACTATACCACACACTGGGCTGAAGGAACATCTAACCAGCCTGCCTGCATCATCACTGTAACCATTCAAGGTCTCGTTCTTCATCATCATCCTTAAGATGGACACATGGTGGTCATGACGTTCCCCAGGAGAGCAAGGTGGAGCAGAGAGAAGGAAGGTGGGGAGTAAAACAAGAATGATTAATGCTCTGCATAGTTAGCTTCATGGGAAAATTGACATTTGTTTAATATGCTGTTTAGCATATGCACTCATATTTATTCATCTATCAGAGTGAGAGTCTAACCATTTGAGCATGGAGAATCTGCAATGAATGAATGACAATGAATGAATGATGATGATTGCATTGCATATGATTTATGAACTGTGAAGGGCGCTCAGGGCTCGAGTGAATGATAAATTTGGCTGGAGGTCTCGTCTATGGGTGCCCGATGGCTACCTGCATGAGGCCGGCTGGAAATACATTAACAGTTACATGCATCCCAGTGCCGCCGATAGTAAGTGGCTATGGGCCACCTCCCCCCAAAAAGATGAGGCCGCCAAACGATGAATGAACAATAATAAATAATTAACGCACTCCACAGTGGCACTCTGCCACCTATCCCCCAAATATTGGGGGATAAACCAAAGTTAAACAGCAATTTTGCCAGAATGTGCATTCTTTCTGCACCTGTAGAATTAGCAGAAGGGAGTTTTTAAAATAAAAAAATACTAACAATATCCAGCAATCAGTTTGTGTAAGAAAGCAGCTGATTAAATTTGCAGACTGAACGCAAAGCCAAAGGACTGCAGGACCTCACAATGGTAACCAAGGGCAACATATTACTATATCAGTGTTTTTATCTCTTGTGTTGTATTTTGTATCTATTGAGGAATAAAGATATTTAATGAACAAGGGGTATGAGTGGGATGAAATGTTTCAATGCCCATTCATTCCTAGGAGAAGGATAAAATGTTGGAATACTGCTGCACTTGCATATAGTTCAAGACGTATTCACAGCAACAGGATATTTAGTGAGAAGGGTGTCTGAGTGGGGTATGTATTTGAGTTTGTTTGGAATAATTGCTGATGTGTAAAAGTCTGCATTAGCTGTTATTGATGAGTATATGCAAGATGTGCACCATGTCAGTTCAAAGATGTGCCTCTAGCAAAACATGAAGAATGATATCTTGGCTATAAAATATATGTTGCTACAAAGACTCAAGCCAAATTTTAAATATTTATTAAAGTAAGACTACAAGATTGTAGTGGTTTCCTGAAATACATTGCTGTGGTTGTTTTTAAGGGACTGTTTCTATAGATGAACACCTCCAAACACCTAAGAGTGTGCGTTCAGAGGTGTGGCAGTAAATCAAGTGCCTTCACATTCAGTGGACAGAGCTGAGAGCTTCTCTCCCAATAACCTGAATGACACTGAAATACAAGCACGCTAAATCTCCAGATATGACAGATCTAGTGACTTGAAGCACTTCTTAAAGCACTGTTAAACAGCAAGGTGTCATTGCAAGAGACCCTGTCTGTAGCCCTGCTGATATGCAGTGGAAATGCAAACAATTGTAACAACAATTTAACTGCAAAATAGTGGGCCACTCTTTGTTGTCAAATATGAAAGAGCAAATCACTTCAAAATGCATGTCATTATTTATAATCCCATGACCTTTTCATGATGTATGCAATCCTCTGAGAGGTTCATGAGTGAGTCTAGGTGCTTTCACCTTTAGTTTAGGTACTGTTTTGCACTTCCAGTTGCCTGCCATAGATATATGTAACCTAGGCTAGATGAGACAAAGTGTATTTTAAGTAAGAGATAGCGCCATCTAGTGAACTTGAGATCTGGTTTTCGTTTTCTGGCAATACACTAATTGGTGCTGCTGCTTCCTAATAATACATAATAAGATACTTTGTATTATATTATAAGCTGATCACACACACACACACACACACACACACACACACACACACACACACACACACATATACATATACTATATATATTATATATATATATATATATATATATATATAGTACTGTGCAAAAGTTTTAGGCAGGTGTGAAAAAATGCTGTAAAGTAAGAATGCTTTCAAAAATAGATATGTTAATAGATTTTATTTATCAATTAACTAAATGCAAAGTGAGTGAACAGAAAAAAAATTCTAAATCAAATCCATATTTGGTGTGACCACCCTTTGCCTTCAAAACAGCATCAATTCTTCTAGGTACACTTGCACAAAGTCAGGGATTTTGTAGGCATATAGTCAGGTGTATGATTAAACAATTATACCAAACAATTCAATATGTAAGTTGAAACACAATCATTAACTGAAACAGAAACAGCTGTGAAGGAGGAATAAAACTGGGTGAGGAACAGCCAAACTCAGCTAACAAAGTGAGGTTGCTGAAGACAGTTTACTGTCAAAAGTCATACACCATGGCAAGACTGAGCACAGCAACAAGACTTACAAGGTAGTTATACTGCATCAGCAAGGTCTCTCTCAGGCAGAAATTTCAAGGCAGACAGGGGTTTCCAGATTTGCTGTCCAAGCTCTTTTGAAAAAGCACAAAGAAACGAGCAACGTTGAGGACCGTAGACGCAGTAGTCGGCCAAGGAAACTTACTGCTGCAGATGAAAAACACATCATGCTTACTTCCCTTCGCAATCGGAAGATGTCCAGCAGTGCCATCAGCTCAGAATTGGCAGAAAACAGTGGGACCCTTGTACACCCATCTACTGTCTGGAGAAGTCTGGTCAGAAGTGGCCTTCATGGAAGGCTTGCGGCCAAAAAGCCATACCTCTGACGTGGAAACAAGACCAAGTGACTCAATTATGCACAAAAACACAGGAACTGGGTGCAGAAAAATGGCAGCATGTGCTCTGGACTGATGAGTCAAAATTTGAAATATTTGGCTGTAGCAGAGACAGTTTGTTCGCCAAAGGGCTGGAGAGCGGTACACAAATGAGAGTCTGCAGGCAAAAGTGAAGCATGGTGGAGGGCTACAGTTAGTCAACTGACAGTCCAATACAACATTGGTCCCAAAAGACCTATAAAAGAATGCACAACTCGACGTACCTTGACACAAATGGTGTATGACAGCCAACGACCTAACAGAGTTCCACTTCTTTCAGCAAAACACAAGAAACTGCAGTAAAGAATGAAAACACTGGACACTGGAGGACTGGAAAAACGTTGTCTGGTCTGATGAATCCTGGTTCCTGCTGTTTCACACTGAAGCGAGGTCTAGGGTATGGAGAAAACCACATGAGTACATGCATCCATCATGTCGCGTGTCAACATTGCAGGCTGGTGGTGGTGGTGTGATGGTGTGGTGTGTGTTTTCATGGCACACATTGGGCCTCTTGATAAAAGTGGAGCAACGTTTGAATGCCACAGGATATCTGAACATCATTGCCAATCGGGTGCATCCCTTCATGGCAGCAGTGTATCCATCTCCTAATGGATTTTTTCAGCAGGATAATGCCCCATGCCACAAGGCTAGGATTGTCCAGGACTGGTTCCACGAACATGACAGTGAATTTAGCTTACTGCAGTGGCCTGCCCAGTCACCAGATCTCAATCCAATTGAGCATCTGTGGGAGGAGATGGAATGAGCTATTCGGAGTAGAGATCTACTGCAAGCCACTGTGTTAAGCATTGCAGTCAACATGGGCCAGCATCCCTGTGGAAGGCTTTCGACATCTTGTAGAGTCCATGCCCTGACGAATTGAAGCTGTTCTGAGGGCAAAAGGGGGTGCAACTCAATATTAGGAAGGTGTTCCTAATGTTTTGTACATTCAGTGTGTGTGTGTGTGTGTGTGTGTGTGTGTATATATATATATATATATATATATATATATATATATATATATATATATATAAAGAAAGAACATAAGAACATAAGAAAGTTTACAAACGAGAGGATGCCATTTGGCCTATCTTGCTCGTTTGGTTGTTAGTGGCTTCTTGATCCCAGAATGTTATCAAGCAGCTTCTTGAAGGATCCCAGGGTGTCAGCTTCAACAACATTACTGGAGAGTTGGTTCCAGACCCTCACAATTCTCTGTGTAAAAAAGTAACTCCTATTTTCTGCTTTGAATGCCCCTTTGTCTAATCTCCATTTGTGACCCCTGGTCCTTGTTTCTTTTTTCAGGTAAAAAAAAAGTCCCTTGGGTCGACATTTTCAATACCTTTTAGAATTTTGAATGCTTGAATCATAGTCTTCTTTGTTCAAGACTGAAAAGATTCAATTATTTTAACCTGTTGGCATATGACATGCCTTTTAAACCGGAATAATTCTGATCTCTCTTCTTTGCAGTCTTTCTACAGCAGCAATATCCTTTTTGTAGTGAGGTGACCAGAACTGAACACAGTATTCAAGACGAGGTCTTACTAATGCATTGTATAGTTTTAACACTACTTCCCTTGATTTAAATTGGCATAGAACTATAAATGGCAGGCAACTAGAAGTTGCTGAAAATCACCTTTATACAGCACCTTTACACAGACTTATCAAGAAACAAAGCAAACAAAGCACAACATTGCTAAAAGAACCGCTAAGAACCATCTTAAACATCATACAAAAATAAAGGGAAAACAAAAACTCACCAGCATTGGTAGCCATGTGATGCTATTTGAAGAAAGAGAATACTGTAGCTCTTTCTGTCTTGAAGCACTGTGCTCCTCAGCACTCATCTAGACTATTGACACATTGATTGAGAATCCCAGGTCAGCCTGAAGAGAATATTCACTCATTAAATATTCATAATAAAACCTTAATCTTCAGAGTAAGTATCCACATACGCTCAGATGTCTCGGTGATATGCAGAAACAGATCTGGCAGGTCTCTATGCTTGTCTGGAATGAATTTAAACAGGATTTACTAGTGGGTAGCGAAAACTTTCTTCCAGGTTATGTATTGATTTAATGGGTGGACTTGAAATGCACATGAAACGGAGCTCAATGTTATCGGAATATTTCCTCTTTTGATATTTCAGACCTGAAAGAAACAGAGATAAACCCATTATTAACAATTATTTCTATGATGCCTGAATTATTAGACACCATTTTTAATATCTCAGGATAAACATTTAATAATATCTCAGGATTATATTATGCTATTATATTATATATTATATTATTATATTATGGATGAAGGGTATATTTGCATTCTGAGCCATTATATTATTAAGTGTGACCAATTATTTTTACTCTTGATAAATATCAGACTCTCTTATGGGTTAGTGATTTACGAGAAAGTTTACTTTTGAAAACAGAACAGACTGTATAAATCTGAGCAGATACAGTATATAGACTCATCAGCACCATGGACAGCAACCACAGGATTAAAGCAGAAACTAGACTTGACTGTAAATAAATCTGAACAGATACAGTATATAGACTCAGCAGCACCGTGGACAGCATCCACCGGATTAAAGCAGAAACTATTATAGTGCAGACTGTACCATTTTGTCTTACGAATTGACTGTTAATTGGACACCATAGGGACATTCTCTCTCAAGTTAATTACACACCAACACTGACTCTCTGATCACAGAGAATCTATAACACTGGCCATTATGAAAGTAAATAGAGGGGCATTTAGGTATTTTATTCTTCTGAAAATTATTTGTGCTACTGCAAGTTCCAGTAATTATCGTATGTGTCAAAAGTAGTTTTGAGTTGTATTTTGAAACTCGTTCAAAGTGCTGCAGTGCTATTTAGAAAAGAGGGAACAGTTTACGAAAGCATTTGGGTTGCAGGGTGTGCATGGCTTTGAAAGAAGAAGCTTGTTTGTTCAATTCAGGTAGACGTTGGAAATACATGTTGTTGACTTGTGTGTCTACTGAATGCAAGTAGCTTCTTGCCTGACCCTTTATGTATATACATGATTGAGTTTGTGTTTCAGTGTTTTTTTTATATACTCAATAAAAAGCAATTTATCTATGTCTTACTATTTTATTTCCATTTTTTAAAAAACATAAAGTTAAATCTTAAAAGAAACTTGGAAAAGTGGAAAATCTTTTGCGTTCACAACTGTGATTGGGACTCTAAGTGATGCTATTATTATATTCTCATTAGGGTACTTTAATGGTGGTACATGATCAGAAAGGTGTGAAAGATGTGGAATGTGGGGATGGGAGGGATGGAGAGGTATGTTGTTAATGGCTTAATCAACTGCTATCAGCATTGATGGGCTGAATGGCCTCCTCTCATTCGTAACTTTTCTTATGTTCTTATGTATGTTTTTTGGCTGGCGTTGATAATTGAAAGTATGGAAGAGGCCATCGTGGCAATCGGAGGCTTTTAGCAAGGTGTTTATGTCTCTTTGTCTGGGTAGCATGGATGGTGTTCAGCCTGTTGGCTTGGCTTTGCAGCAGCCCTGAAGTTAATTAATGGGACCTGTTTATACCCGAAGGCTTTATGGTCAGTCCATACATGTACCACCCCCCCCCCACCCACCCCCTTTCCACCCTATGGCATAGCGTAATTGGGAGCTCGTAACGTTGAGTGTTTATACAGGAAAGAAATGCCTCAACATTGACCTATCAGCGCCTTAAGGAATCAGTACAAGCAGTATAAATTCTCTCATTCCGCAAGATCAACTCTCCCTACATTACGTCAAGATATCAGATGCCATAAAATTTATTAAAATAGCAGTTGCAGTTCCTGGCTGGCTAAAGCCGACATTGCATATGTATTCAAAGTTATTCCCATTCATCCCTCCCTTCGCCACCTGTTTGGCATCTGCTGGAAGGATGAATACTACTTCGCTACCCAGTTTACATTTGACTGCCTCAGCAGCCCAAAAACGTTGACACGCTCTCAAAAGCACTTTGCTGGATTCTTCTCAGCTCATACCACATTCTATTCTTCCTCCACTTAATGGACGACTTCCTCCTCGTATCTCCTCCATTAGATCCTCCAGCACAGCCTGTCAGCGTTCCTCTTTCCGAAGACAAAAACATCAGCCCAGTCAAGTTAGGAATTACACTCGATACTGAAAATTTTGAAGCCAGAATTCCTCCTGCCAAACTGGAAAGCATTTGCTGTCTCATTAATAGTTTTCCAATCTCCTCATCCATCAAAAAATAAAATGCTCTATCTCTCCTCGGTCACGTCAACTTTGCTCTACTCATCATCTCCCAGGGTAGAACATTCACCTCTCCTCTTCTAGCACTCTCCACTACAGCAAAACATTTAAACTCCATCATCACTATATCATCCAAAGCCAGGAAAGATATAAGGATGTGGGTCATGCTAATCTCACATTGGAAATGCCTGTCTCCCTTTTACAAAGATCTCTTCTCCAATTCACAATCTCTCCCTATTTACAGATGCTTCACTCATAAGTTTTGGTGGCTTTCTAGGATCGCAATGGTTCTCCAGTAAATGGACCCTAAAAATCCAGAGCCTACTTCCTCAGCAGAAGTCTACAGTTTTCCTGGAATTTTACCCCACTGTTGCAGTCGCTCACCTCTGGGGTCATCAATGGTCAAGAAAATCCATTCTCTTTTACAGTGACAATAAACCAACAGTTCACATTATCAATAAAGGGTGCTCATCCTCCCCCCTCATCATGCAAATGCTTTGACGTTTTTTCTGGATCTCAGTATCTCACAATTTCATAATTCAAACCTGTCACCTTCCCGGTACACACAATAACGCTGCTGATGCTCTTTCTCGCCTACAGGTATCCTGGTTTCATCGGTTAATCCTGGCAGCATCCCTATCCCCTCTTCAAACTCTACAACACCGACATCTGCTGTTGAACTAAATGCACACTCTCCAATCTTCTGCAATCTGCTCAACACTACATGGCTACAGCCCTAGCCCCGACAACCAAATCATCTTACACTACTGGCTGGACAAAATTTACAACCTTCTGTGCTCAAAACAACATATATCTAATCCCGTTTAACGAACAATGGATCTTAGCCTTCATTGTTCACACAAGATATTCTCCCTATCTGGATCCTGCTACCATTAAAGCTGACATCTCCAGAATCCAGGAATTCTACCTAGGGATGCACTGAATCCTGGATTCGGTTTTGGATTTGGCCATAATACCTACTTTTTGAGTAGGGTTCAGATTCGGCCAAATACTTAGGATTCGGTGAACCGAATCTGAATCCTATATATGCCCAGACGCACATCCATTTTAATACATCTCTACAATATGTGCAGTTCTTATTTAAATAAAAGACACAAATCTGGTATTGAACCTAACTGTTGCTTTTAATAATAAGAACACATTTGATGAACTCTGTTGGAGCTCTCAACTCCCTTAGTTACTGGTGGCGCCTGCACTAAACAGTCACGCAGCTGCTGAATGCAAACAAACCCCCGTATGCAACAGTACAGTATGGAGTGAAGTTATGCAGTAAACCTGTAATATATAGTAACGGCAAACTGTTGTAGACTTTTGTGCTTTGTTGCTTTGTCTGTCAAACGTGTTCTAAAGATTATACTGAGATAAAAAAATAAACAATAATAAAATAACACCGTGCCTTTTTATAATATATATATATATATATATATATATATATATATATATATATATATATATATATATATATATATATATAAAACTTTATTTTCTTGTGTCAGTTAGTAAATTACATTATGTTATTGTAATGTGCCAATACAAGTTGATATTTTTGGGGAACTGCTGTGTTTTATTAAAATATTTGTAAAACTATTCCATAGCCTATTTTATATGCATTACACACACGGTCCATTTAAATCAATGAGGGTTTTATTTTGCTGGGAAATTGAGGTCACTCATCACTGTCATTTTTTCCTCATAGCTCTCAGATAGGGTTGTCAGGAGGCTCCAGAATCTTGGGACACTTTAATATCTAGGAGCAGATACTGTGGGGTAAGTAACTCATGAAAGATGGCATTCCCTTCAACATAGTATTTATCCTTAGTGGCAGCAAATTCATTGTGCATTCTTACTGCAGATCTGGGTGAACTTAAACTCAACAAGGGATGGGTTAGGTAGGGCAGCTCCAGCTTTTTAATATCTGACCTGAAACAAAAGAACAAATTTGACTCAAAACGTGAGTATTATTACTGAACCAGCCAGGTTAAATTTGAATAAGTAAAAACAAAACAAACATTTGAAAGCCTTTAACTAATTGTTCTTGTTCAATGAAGAACACATGTAAAAGTTGCACACAAGAAACACAAACATTTGACTTTAAGGCGGGTTAGTAAGTTGTCTGTTCTCTTTGTGTAACTAACATGAGGAAGGCAGTGGCGTTGGTTTGAACAGCACTCAATGAGTACCCCATCCCTGGTTTCAGTTTGAATCCAGAATGTTAAACCCAAACTTCTACACTCACTTCGGTTTGCTCTTAAACATGAAGCATGAGAACAGCAGTGTAACTGGTATTAGCAGAAAGGGGTTTGAAAAGATTGAAGATGTTGCCTGTACTGCACTGATAACAATCATACACTAACATACCTTTCCTGCTAAATTGTTCTTGCTCATTAATCTCCACAGTGTAGTCATTTCTTATCTCCACAGGCTCAGTTGGTAAAAGCATCAGAAGCTGTCAAGGTTAAAATCAAGCCAATATATTTCTTTCCTCCCATTTCTTCTTGTTTGTCAAATATGCAAATGTACTGTGTTATGATTGGGTGTTGATATGTGGGTTGTGATTGGAATATATTACGACTATAACTTTGTAGCTAAAGTGCACAGTGGTTATTGAATTATGAAAACTAGCTATGTTCTTTAAAGTTCTCCTATATTCCAGGTCCTTATATTTACTGATTTAAACAGATTTATACAAAAACATTTCAGTTTTTTAAAAGCTATATATTTTTTTTTTTTTCTATCCATATTTTCTGTTTAATGTGTGTGTCTGGCTGAATCTCCATGTGATACAAGTTAATCTCACCACAACAAAGTCACAGGCAGTTCTTAGCATTCTCAATGAATAGCAGGCAGTGAGCATTAAAAACTAGATTTTTATAAGAACATAAGAACATAAGAAAGTTTACAAACGAGAAGAGGCCATTCGGCCCATCTTGCTCGTTTGGTTGTTAGTAGCTTATTGATCCCAAAATCTCATCAAGGAGCCTCTTGAAGGATCCCAGGGTGTCAGCTTCAACAACATTACTGGGGAGTTGATTCCAGACCCTCACAATTCTCTGTGTAAAAAAGTGTCTCCTATTTTCTGTTCTGAATGCCCCTTTGTCTAAACTCCATTTGTGACCCCTAGTCCTTGTTTCTTTTTTCAGGCTGAAAAAGTCCCTTGGGTCGACACTGTCAATACCTTTTAGAATTTTGAATGCTTGAATTAGGACGCCACGTAGTCTTCTTTGTACAAGACTGAACAGATTCAATTCTTTTAGCCTGTCTGCATATGACATGCCTTTTAAGCCCGGAATAATTCTGGTCGCTCTTCTTTGCACTCTTTCTAGAGCAGCAATATCTTTTTTATAGCGAGGTGACCAGAACTGCACACAATATTCAAGATGAGGTCTTACTAGTGCATTGTACAGTTTTAACATTACTTCCCTTGATTTAAATTCAACACTTTTCACAATGTATCCGAGCATCTTGTTAGCCTTTTTTATAGCTTCCCCACATTGTCTAGATGAAGACATTTCTGAGTCAACAAAAACTCCTAGGTCTTTTTCATAGATTCCTTCTCCAATTTCAGTATCTCCCATATGATATTTATAATGTACATTTTTATTTCCTGCGTGCAGTACCTTACACTTTTCTTTATTAAATGTCATTTGCCATGTGTCTGCCCAGTTCTGAATCTTGTCTAGATCATTTTGAATGACCTTTGCTGCTGCAACAGTGTTTGCCACTCCTCCTACTTTTGTGTCGTCTGCAAATTTAACAAGTTTGCTTACTATACCAGAATCTAAATCATTAATGTAGATTAGGAATAGCAGAGGACCTAATACTGATCAGAATGAAAAAATCAAGCAAGTTAGTTAGACATGATCTCCCTTTCCTAAAACCATGTTGACTGTCTCCCAGGACCCTGTTACCATATAGGTAATTTTACATTTTGGATCTTATTATAGTTTCCGTAAGTTTGCATATAATAGAAGTCAGGCTTACTGGTCTGTAGTTACCTGGTTCCGTTTTGTTTCCCTTTTTGTGGATCGGTATTACATTTGCAATTTTCCAGTCTGTCGGTACCACCCCTGTGTCAAGAGACTGCTGCATGATCTTGGTTAGCGGTTTGTAAATTACTTCTTTCATTTCTTTGAGTACTACTGGGAGGATCTCATCCGGCCCATGGGATTTGTTTATTTTAAGAGCTCCTAGTCCCTTTAACACTTCTGCCTCAGTTATGCTAAAGTTATTTAAAACTGGATAGGAACTGGATGACATGTGGGGCATGTTGTCAGTATCTTCCTTTGTAAAAACTTGTGAAAAGTAATCATTTAATATATTTGCTATTTTTTTTTTTTTATCTACGATTTTGCCATTTGTATCTCTTAAACATTTAATCTCCTCTTTGAATGTTCGCTTGCTGTTGTAATATTGGAAAAACATTTTGGAATTGGTTTTAGCTCCCTTAGCAATGTTCATTTCTATTTCTCTCTTGGCCTTTCTAACTTCCTTTTTGACTTGCGTTTGCAGTTCTGTGTACTCTTTCTGCGTACTTTCTTTTTGGTCCTTTTTTAATGCTCTGTAAAGTGCCTTTTTTCTCTGAATATTTTTTTTAATTGATCTATTAAACCATTTTGGCAATTTAGTTTTACATTTAGATTTGTCTACTTTAGGGATGTAATTGTTTTGCGCCTCTAGTACTACATTTTTGAAGAACAACCATCCTTCTTCTGTGGGTGTTTTCTCTATTTTACTCCAATCTACTTCTGTTAGTCTCTGTTTCATACCTTCATAGTTTGCTTTTCTAAAATTGTAAACCTTAGCTTTAGTCATTACTTTTGGGGTTTTAAAAAACACTTCAAATGAGACCATGTTGTGGTCTGAGTTTGCCAGTGGTTCTCTGACCTCTGTTTTAGTTATTCTATCTTCGTTATTTGAAAAGACTAAATCAAGGCATGCCTCCCCTCTAGTCGGTGCCTTGACAAACTGTGTTAGGAAGCAGTCATTTGTCATTTCCACCATTTCTATTTCATCCTTCGCGCTACCCACCGGGTTTTCCCATTTTATTTGGGGGAAGTTGTAATCCCCCATTAGTATGGCTTCTCCTTTGCTACACGCATTTCTAATGTCATTGTATAACAGATTATTGTGCTCACCATCTGAATCTGGTGGTCTATAGCATGCTCCTATTATTATGCCCTTTGAATTTTTGTCCGTTATTCTGACCCATATTGATTCGGTTTTATTTTCTTTGTCCAGGTTTACCACCTGGGCTTCAAGACTGTTTCTTATGCATAGCACTACCCCTCCTCCTCTTCTGTCCTGCCTGTCTTTCCTATACAGTGTATACCCACAAATATTATATTCGTCCCCATCACTCTCAGACAACCAAGTTTCAGTAACACCTATCACATCATAGTTACCTGTTAGTGCAGTAGCTTCAAGTTCTAGAATTTTGTTTCTGATACTTCTAGCATTTAGATAAATACACTTAATGGTTGTCTTACCTGAGTTGTTGTTCTTGTTTTGATGCGGTCTCCCTTCTGTTTTTTTGTTGATTTCTCCCCCCTTCCTTTCTAGTTTAAATGCTTCTGAACCTGCTCGAGGATCTTTTCTCCGGTGCCGGTAGTATACCAGAAAATACCACAGTTTTGGTTTTCTCTTTTAATTTCCTTCCTAGCTCTCTGAATTTGTTTTGCAGGGATTTTGGTCTGTCTCTTCCACTGTTGTTTGTACCGACGTGGATGACTACTACCGGGTCCTCTCCTGTTCGTTCTAGGAGCCTGTCCATGTTCTCAGTGATGTGCTTGACCGAGGCTCCCGGAAGGCAGCATACTGTTGTAGTAAGGGGGTCCAAACTGCGAATTGAACTTGCTGTGTTTCTCAATATGGAGTCCCCAACAATCATGACCTCCCTTCTTTTTGCTGTCTGGTCACCACTGTCAATAGGGTCCTGGATGTTGTTCCTTTTATTCTCTTGTTGTTGATTCTGCTCATCAAAATTCTGAAGTGACTCAAATCTGTTGGTTGTTTTGATTTCTGGTGGTTGTGTTTGAGGAAGTTTCTTTTTTTCCCTGCTTCTGCCTACCTGAACCCAGCTGTTCTGACCTTCTATCTCCCTGGTGGCTTTCAGTCGGTTAGGGGTGATGCAGACTTCCATGAATTGTGGGTGTGCCAGTTCCTCAAGATCCTGTTGCTGTCTCACTTCTTCCAGCTCCATTTCTAGCATACTTACTAGTTTATGCAAATCCTGGATCGCGCGGCACTTTACGCACACTTGGTTTAGCTCCGCTGGGATTTCTCGGATTTCCCACATCAAGCAGGTGTCACAGATTATTGGCTTGAAGACCATGTTGAGGGATTTTTTTTGAAGTTTAATTTCTTCTGCAGCTGTCAGCCTGCTTTCAAACTGCTTCTAAACTGCTCTGTACTTTTCCACGCCTGTACTTCTCCCACTCGCTGTCGCTGGGAAGACTGCCTCGTTTAACTGCGTTGTTCTGCTGTGCTGTTGGCTCCTCCCCTCGCCCGTGTCTCAGAACGGCGCTGAATTTGAATCAGCTGCTCCGAGTTTCAGCTTGTTTGTTATCAGAAAAACACACACGGCTGTTTGACTTTGAGCTGCTGCTGTGTTTCCCCAATGTCCTCTGTTTTCTGATAAAAGCAATTCAAGATGCAATTTCTCCTTACTGCTTCTAAACTGCTCTGTACTTTTCCACGCTTGTACTTCTCCCACTCGCTGTCGCTTCCACTCGCTGTCGCTGGGAAGACTGCCTCGTTTAAGAGAATGTATTGGATCATTTTAACTTGCTTAATTGTGGCTTTCTCTCAGCCAGAAATTTGACCACCAATCCCCTGGCATCAAACACAAAGCACAGATTGATAATTTGCCTGCTTTGAATATAATTAGTAGCTGAAATTGATTGATGGTTGACATTGGAGGTGGAGTTAAACTTCCTAGTTCAATCACTGTGTGACTTGTCCAGTCATATGGTTCCTGCCTAAAACTTTGCTTAGTAACTTTGCATTCCCATTCAGCAGAGGTTTAAAAGATTAATGGAGTCAATCAGATATACAGCAAAGAGTTTTTCAGCAGTTTTGGGCTGGACTTCCCCTATTTTCACCAAATAAACTGAGCAGTTAGAATTAACAAAGCCCTCTGCAAACAGTGATTTATTAACAACCTCAAATAAGCCTTTTGTTATTAGACAGGTGCTGAACTGTGGTTTCAATGAATTGAGGCATGACTAGGGATTCTGGTTCTACCTTTGTTCTTGACTGATCGCAAACCGGTTAAAGAAATTCATCAGTCCATTTCACAGCTGAAGCCAGACTGCTGAAATACACACTGCTCTGACAGACCGTGTAGTCGGTTGCCATGGTGGCAGTGAATGACAGTTACGATCAAGTCATTACAATGTCAAGTTCCAAATGCACATTACTATTCAAAGAGGAAAAAAGGTGTTTCTTATGACATAAATAAAATCTTGATCAGAATGAAAAAAAACACCTCATATTTAAATAGACATTTTGCAGCAATGTAGCATTTTGATGAGGTGTTGCTGGATCTTTTACTGCCAGATTTTACTTTAAACCTTGCTAAATGTGCTGCCAATTTTAATTATGATGAAGAGTGCACTTATGCATTCTGTCTTCGATCTAAAGCGGTTCAATGTATAATTCTCTGGAAATGAACCCAATCTCTTCATTTAAACCATGAATCAAAAGGTACTGTTGTTCTGTTGATGTGTGCCCATCACATGGTAAGAGTTTCCTGGAATTCATTGATTGCATAATAATACATTACTTTATAATACAGTGGTTTGGACACAGTACCTAGTTTAAAATGAGTAAGAAACTTTTTGGTGTTAGTCAGCCATTTAAAATCAATTTACAACCTTAAGGCAATGTAACAAGACATGCCTTTTCAAAGAGATGTTTTTTTCAAACAAGATTTACAAACAAGAACAGTTGTTTGACCAAAGGTGGTAAGGAATTCTGTTTATTGCTTATTTTGTTATAATCAGCATTATAAATAATCAATGATGCAGATATGTCTTATAAAGCATTTTAAACACTATTGGACAGTTAATAATAATAATAATAATAATAATAATAATAATAATAATAATAATAATAATAATACAAAGAAAGCACAGGCCAAAGCATTTGTCTACTTGACTTAGTTTCTTACAATCAAACACGAAATTATAGCATATAAGAACATTCGAGCTGGTGCCTTCTTCAGCGTAATGCTCATTTTAAAAAGGCAGTCCTGAAATGCTTGTTTACTTGACTTTGTGTCTTTTAAGTTGTACCTGTGCATTTTGATTGAGAGTTTTTAAGTGAATAAATGGTGGTTATTTTAGGAATGTCAGCAGATAATCTTTACTGTATAATATTCATAAAGATCCCATCTTTGCAAAAAGGCGACATAATTGATGGGTTTTTTTTTTGAGATCATAAAGTAAATTAATATTGTAATTAAAATGCATTTATTTAATGGAAATGTTTTATTTAAATGAACATGCAATATGCTGTTTGATTAATTGTAATCTCTAGCCATCTTCTTACATTGAAAACTTCATCACCCTGAAAACATTGTGACTATACTGCCCTACAATAACTTGTGTTTGTAAAACTGGACCTGGTGTGTGATACAGGTCAATACATTTATGTTCATCAAAGAGAAATGCTGCTATTTTTATACATGTTAATTAACTGTAGTATGCATTTACTAATAAAAACAGTCTTATCAAGTAGATGATCTGAGAGAGGTTACATTAAGCATGGTAAAGATCTTAATGATCTCATTATTCATGTTGTCTGGCTTCCATAATGCTAACAGCGTTATTAAAAAAGTACACGAGTCATCTCTTCTACAGTCTTGCACTGCTTTACCTGTGTCATAGTCAACACTTTGGAACACCTTTATTTATTTATGTTTTTGTGTAGAAAGTGTCATATTTTGTACAGTGGTTAAATGCTTATGAAAAGTATCATATTTTGTACAGTGGTTAAATGCTTGTTTGGGAAGTGTGTCTGTGCCAGTTTTCATTCAGACTGCTGTAACTCAAATTAAATTGCATGTCACTTTGCAGTAAGGAAAAACACTACTTTATACAACAATTTCAAAGTCTCAGCCTACTTCTTTGTGGTCATTATCTACACAGGGCTTTTCTTGTGGGAGTCTGTGTCTATGTACACACATTTGCTTACCACAACAAAGCTGTTGTTGGGTCATTTTGTGACATTGATAAGAAAGCCATTAATCTTGTCTTGAGTTGCTGGAAATATTGCCTTTGGCTTAAATCAATTTGTAAAGGTCTGCATCTCCCTCGCTGGCCTCAAATAGAAGAATGAACTGCCAAAACAATGGGTTATACAATATAACAACACCTTTAGTAACTCAGCTTTGAAAGTGATTTAGCAGATCATGGTACCAGTGATAGACAGACATGAGTGCACCATTAAAGTGTATGTTTCTCAAAGAGAAATCAACAAACATGAATTCCATGTAATTCCTTTAACACTGTATCCTCAAGCTCTTTGAAACTTTGAAAGATGTGTCACCTTTTAACTGTGTTGGCAATAAAGCAAGTTATAGCTTACAACATCCCTATTTCAGGTTTCTTGTTGCCTTGTAAGTAAAATAACACATGTAAGAAAATTCCGGATAAAGAAATATAAAGTGCTTGTTTACCATGCAGTGCAATACAGCATTTCCATTTCCAATCTAAAAGCACTTTGCTGTAACTTTACCCGGCATTTACAATTTCAGGCACACTTCCAAAGACCTGTGACCTTAAAGAGTAAGTAGCTTTAAATGTATTTTACATTTTTTTTTCCTTCCTGTTTGCTGGTGTTTGCAGTAATCCTGAGTAGTTCTGGGTTTGTGGCTCCAATATTGAGTTGTCATCATCATTTTTCACTGAATAGCCTTCCTCATCATTCAAATCATGTGACAGCATCCTAGTTATATATAGGTGTAGACAGAGAGTCAGTGGGATTGGAGTTAAGACCAGTGTGTTACTTGATTTGAAGAATGAGGAAGGCTGTTGAGTCTTGGATTCTCCAGACAAATTCAAAGCTGCTAAAGGCAGTATGACAGGTATGGCAGAGTGGTGACGTCAGGCCAGAAGTAGGAAGAAACAGAGGCAGTACTGCAGTTGCAAAAAGACGCGGCGTGCGCCATGTATTTAAATAACAAAAATAAATAAAATATTTAAAAGAGAAAGCATTGCTCACAGAAAGTGTGAACAAAAACAAATCTCGAACATAAAAAACACCAAACACAGATCAGGCTTGGCAGTTCGCTTTCACTGTTCCTATGTTTGCTTGTTTTGTTTTTTTTTCAGATTCCTTTCCCCTCTGGCTCTCCCGTACTCCCACACAGAGTGCAGAGAGCTGCAGGCTTTTATTTACTATGGCTGAGGGGTTAACGATCAATAATCTCATTACCCCTCGGCCACAATCTGCATTAGTTTTTTTTTTTTTTTTAATTAGTAACATATATAAATACAATAAACAATTCATAAAACATAATACAACAAAACAAATTCAAAATAATAAACTGCACAGGGGCGGAGGGGTACCCCATTCTAAAAATAACCAAATAATCATGTACAGGACTCCTCGTTCTGTTACAGGTAGATAAAGGTAGATTTAGAGTGTAAGTCACTAGTGGTGCTACATAACACAGAACAACCCAGACTGACTGCAAAAGCCATGAAATAGAAAAACAATTGTAAAGAAGACATTAAAATGACATTTGAAGCTATGAATGCAAGAATTGTCACTGCTTTATTTTTTAAAGAGAAGTGATTCTACATTATTTAATGATCTGATTCACTGATTGACTACAAAATTAGTCTGACGTTATAGGCCAAAGTTTTCAAAGCAACAGTTAAGTTTGTATGAAACATTGATAGAACACAGTTAACAAGTCTATAGAATTCCTGAAGGAGAAACAGAAAAAGGCAACTCCAACTAAACTTAGTGTTTGAGGTTTGAGCTATGCAATACTAAGTTACCTTATTGTATTTAATAATTTATAAATTGTTGTGCTTTAATAAAACTGATAATATTCCTGTGATGATGTACTCCCTTGCCCTGTGCATATTATGTTTTGTGTTATTTCTGTATTCGTTGTGTTATTTAAATGTACTGTGTTGTGTGTAAAAATTATTGTATTATTACTGTTACTGTTAAACTATTATTGTTTACAGCCTGGATGGGTTTAAAGTGCCCCATTCAGATAAGATTGAGGTCAGCGTGGTCAGCGAATACTTGGCTGTTGACCACGTATATGAGAAACCCTGTGCCGAATGTGGTTGAGGGGTAAGTTAGGTA
Source organism: Polyodon spathula (assembly GCF_017654505.1). Taxonomy (NCBI): domain Eukaryota; kingdom Metazoa; phylum Chordata; class Actinopteri; order Acipenseriformes; family Polyodontidae; genus Polyodon; species Polyodon spathula. Next base: position 3,764,910 of record NC_054566.1, on the reverse strand, counting down.
CCTGATAGCCAGTTGACCTCTCAGCCACAATATAAATAGCTTTCGCTGAACGGGGTTGAGGTTCACTCTGGAGAAAGGGAGAGAGAAGGTGGTAGAACTTACAAAACTAAAACAATTGCTACTTGTGTTGACTTTCAGCCAGCACAATACTTGTTTGTTTGTTCACTGTTTGTTTGTCTGTCTATTTATTTTGGCCATCATGCCGTTTTCTTCTGTGTGCAGTGTTTTGTTTTGTTAGATCTTTTTATTTATAATAAATCTGGCGCAACAGCACATTTCACTCACCAGTCCTGCCTGTCTATTTCCTGGCCTGACGTCACCACCAGCCAGCCTCTTCACAATCCTCCAAAGTTGGTGTGTCCTATTTTCAAATAATGTACATAGAATTGGATTAATTAACCCTTAGTGGTCCATTTATTCAGCGCTTCTCAGGCGCATCAGTTCCAATTCATTTTCGCACATGCTGTTTAATTTTTTTTTCATAGTAAAACAGGTTTAAAAGGCACTGAATCACAAAAAGACACTCAGTATGGTATCTCCAGCCAAGCCCCACCCCTAGTTAGCTGTACTTTCTACATACCTCTTTATAGACATGCATACTGATAAATCCTCTCCTGATCACTAGTTTTATCACCAAACTCCTCAATAATGCGATCCAAGTCATTATTTTATTACTATAACACCTCGAAATGCTCTGCAAATGTCTGTGATATTCTTTGAGCGCTGGATGCAGAAGCAGCTATCGCCTTTGTTTATCTTCTTTGTTTACACATGGACAGTTTCTCCCATCTCAGCCATGGAACGCTGTAGGTCTTTCAGAGTTGTCATTGGCCTCTTGGTGGCTTGGCTGACCAATGCCCTTCTTACCCAGCTGCTCAGATTGGGAGAACAGCCTGCTCTAAGCAGATTCTGGCTGGTGCTGTATACCTTCCGCTTCTTAATGATTGACTTGACCATGCTCCAAGGGATATTCAATCCCTTTGAAATCTTTTTATACCCCTCCCCTAATCTGTGCCTTTCCATAACTTTATCCAGAGTTGTTTTGAAAACTCCTTGGTCTTCATGGTAGTATTTTTGCTTTGAATGCACTACCCAACTGTGGAACCTTACAGAGACAGGTATATTTAATCTGAAATCATGTGAACCACTTTTATTGCACAAAGATGGACTTCATTTAACTTATTGTGTGAATTCTGAAGGCAATTGGTTGCACAGTATCGTAGCAAAGGGGGTGGATACTTATCTAATGAAGACTTTTCAGGTTTTTATTTTTAATTGATTTGTTTTTTCAAGATTGTTTCATCAAGATTTCAGGTTGTAACACAACAAACTGGGAAAACATCCAGAGGGGTGAATACTTCTTATAAGCACTGAATAAGAATACTTCCCAAGGGGTGTTCTCTTAGCCGGAAACTACTCTGTGTGTGTGTGTGTGGGGGGGGGGTGTGTGTGTGTATATATATATATATATATATATTATATATATATATATATATATATATATATATATATATATATATATATAATATATATATCTAGATATAGATATAGATATAGATATAGAGATAAAGATATATAAAATGTTGTTAGAACTCAATTTGAAATTGTGTAACCCTAATTAAAAAAAATTATCATCAATAGAACACAAAAGCAGTAAATAAATAAGCTACTTACTCTTTAATTGGGAAACTATTACTAGTAATTACAGAGTATTTAATGAGGAAATGACCTGTAATTGAGTTGTTGGTCCAGACCAGGTTATGATAATAAAATTATATAATACTATAGTAGTTTGCTATAGTACTGCAATGGCAATTACTGTTCATTGTTATGATCTCCAGTCACATAATCTCAGAGTAAGCCTGTGCTTCTGTGCCTCTGGGTGAGAGTAGAGATTTAGGAGGCTTGATCCTCTCTGTAATTACAGCATATTCCTATATAATTCTCCCTTTAACAGCCGGCATGAGTTAGTTAGAGGAGATGTGATGGTTCTTAGTGGGTAACCCAAAAATAATCAATGCGTGAGAGAGACATAATTATTGCAGAAGGATGAAGTCCTGCGCTCCTTTATGTCTTTACAAAGAAATTGTGGCAGATCACCAGTTGATGCTGGCTCTAACCTCTTTAAAGATACTTTGGCTAATCTAGACTAAGTTACTTGTATTTGTTTTCTGTATATCCCACGCATAATGAACAATTTACTTCTGATGATAGATTCATCATACAGTATTTATTTTTGCCTTTCTCTAGCTATACAGCGTTGCTGATTTCAAAGCTTGGTGAAGTAGTGCTTGCCCATTGAAACAGGTGAAATTGCTTTACTAGGACTGGCATTGCCCATTGAAACAGGTGACACTGCTCTTCTAGGATTGGCATTGCCCATTGAAACAGGTGACACTGCTCTTCTAGGATTGGCATTGCCCATTGAAACAGGTGAAACTGCTCTTCTAGGACTGGCATTGCCCATTGAAACAGGTGAAACTGCTCTTCTAGGACTGGCATTGCCCATTGAAACAAGTGAAACTGCAGCAAGGACTGGCATGGCCCATTGAAATAGGTGACACTGCTCTTCTAGGATTGGCATTGCCCATTGAAACAGGTGACACTGCTCTTCTAGGATTGGCATTGCCCATTGAAACAGGTGAAACTGCTCTTCTAGGACTGGCATTGCCCATTGAAACAGGTGAAACTGCAGCAAGGACTGGCATGGCCCATTGAAACAGGTGAAACTGCTCTTCTAGGGATTGGCATTGCCCATTGAAAAGTAAATATGTTTTGGAACACCCACATGCTTAAGATTAAAAATACTTAATACACATATATGGAACGATAACCAATACCACTATTTTATACCCATAAGCTGTTATTTGCCAGTGTGAACAATCTGTAATTTTTTCATGAATACAGTTGCCTTTTTTGGTATTTTAGGTTCAAATATAAGAATCCTCAATTTCGAGAATTCTAACAAAACGCAAATGTAATGAATGAAGCTCTGTTTATGCTCCTGTCATCAAAATAACTGCATGTTCCCAGAGAAACTCAGTTTCCACTGAAATGAACTTTAAATGGATATGAGACAAGAACAACTGAAAACTGTGGAAAGAGCTATACAAGACTATAAATAATTCAAAAAGCAACACTAGTGAAAAGGTTCGTTTTGTTTTGAATTCTTCAAATATACTTGCAGGCATTCACAGAGGTACTGATTGCTCTGCTAGTTAATGGCATGATTCATTTTCTGGTCGGTTTCTTTGCAACAGTTTAAACAAGCTTCATGCCCCAGAGTGATAGTGTTCTTGAAAGATTTCCTTCAAAAAGATAGCCTGTAAGCAGTTTTTAGAATGTTCCCCCAATAGCATTGTACAGTTGTGTCACCCCGAGGCTGTCTCTGCTGTTTAGAAAAGATTTCTCATCTTCAAAGCAATTACCAGTTTACACTTTGGAGTTTCTCCCACTCCGTGGTGTAGCACAAAGGTTAACAGAAGGGGAGACCATGGAAAGGGCTGGATTTTCCAAAGGTCCTTCAGTAACCATTGAAGAGCAGATGGTGTAAAAACCAGAGGATTTACTTTGTAAAAGAGGAGTCAATAGGTGGAATGTAACTGGAGTTGATTTTATTATTTATTTGCCTGATTATTCTATTTTAGAATGTCAATTTTGGTTAGCCGGGAACTGTATGACCCTGCACAGCACACAGACTTTGGATTTCTGTATTTATTTATTTTTAAACCAAAGTAATACAAGCACTAAGGGTCAATTGCAGTGCACCAGTGACTCAGTCACAGCAACTGGACTAAAACATGGACGAGAAAACCCTGCAAATCCATACTAACTTCATCCTGATTGCAGTGCACCAAACACATGATCCCAGTAGTTGGTTTAAGTCATGGCTTCTCAAAATCAATCCTGAGGACCCCATGTGTCTCTCAATTACTTAACTTTATCCTTCATTGAACTGATCATTTGCTTAATTACACCTGTTTTCTATTTAGTTTTCAGCTCTTAAATAGTTGCAGACAGCCACAGGGGGTCCCCAGGATCGAGTTTGAGAAGCCCTGGTTTAACTGATATGAACAAGTGGACCCTTAGACCAACAATGAGGACTAACTTAGAGCTATGGCCAAAAGTTTTGTATCACCCTATAGAATTAAAATATTTTGCTTCATAAAGTCTAATGAAACTTGCTGAATAATGTTATGTTAATATATTAAATGAAATACTATACTACTATTGTGGCTTCCTGTAGACATTTCCGATATAATTTTGTAGTAGTTTTTTTTTTTTTTTTTTGATTACACAATGTGAAATAAAATATCTAAATTATGTTCATATAGATTTTTTTTTTTTTTTTAGTTATGTCTCACTCCTAAAATTCTAGGTAATGCAAAACCCTTGGCCATAGCTATGTAAACCCTTCATTACTAATCCAATATGTGGAATTCAGTGTCAGATTAAATATATAAAGGCATCCCTGTACAAAAAGAATTATGTCAAACATATTTAAATACAAATAAATGTCATGTCTTTTTGTGTACATTTCAAACTGACAGATTTTAATTGTGACAATGGACCACGTTGTTTATAGTTAAAGCATATTAACTGAAATTGTATTGCGTTAAACTGAAAACATTATCAAAGGTACATGATTAAAAAGTTTATTTTAAATGTATGTAGGGCCCATATATATATATATATATATATATATATATATATATATATATATATATATATATATATATATATATATATATATATATATATGTATTTGTGTGTGTGTGTGCAAGACTTTATTCTCACAGTTCTGACTGATGGACATAAGAAATGTACAAAATAACATTTTCAGATGTACTAATCATTTCAGGGGGAAAATGCAACTGTCTTTGCATTTACAAGCCTACTAAGTTAGTCTTCTCCTTCACAGTACTAATTTAATCCAACTGAACAGCATCATCACCAATCCGATTTGTTACGCTGCAAGCAGGATCTTGTTCAGTCTGATTTAATGGAAGATCCACCTGTGCTGATTAACTTCTGGTACACTGCAATCAGGATTAGCAGGTGTACTAATTAATAAAACTATAATATTAATAAGACTACTACTACGATTACTAATAATAATAATAATTATAATAATAATAGATACATGGTGCCATAAATCTCATATAGCTTGAAATTCTTCAAAACAAAAATAACCCAATTTACCACACACCAACATAGCGGGGGAGTTGTACTGTTTTATGGTGCGTTTGATGCCTTCAGTAACATTATTACCCCAAGTTGCCTTCTCCGAGACCAGCAGTAGGCAGAGATCATTCTTCAAAGAGTCGACTGTATTAAATTCTAGAATGAAACAGCAATGACAGCACTGGCCACACTCCATTTATCTGTCTGTCTGTCGGTTTGTTTAATGAATGCTTTGTCCTATGTATTGCAAGAGCCAAGACTGAAGACACAGAGTTTAATTCCCAAGCGAGACATCCATAGCAATCAAATCATATTGATTTTGAAACTGGAACCAATTCACCCCAGAACATAGTGAAGGGAATAGGCATTACACCACACAGTCACTCCAGTGATTTTCATTATTCCTGCTACCGAGTCATTTCAAATCCATTCCCACTTCACATGATTGAGCTGCTAATATACCCTCACTCTGACTGCCAAACAATTAGAACACCAATGAATATATATATATATATATATATAGATAGATAGATAGATAGATAGATAGATAGATAGATAGATAGACAGACAGAGAAATAGATAGATAGATAGAGAAATATGGGTGCAGTCAGTTGAACCTACCATGTGCGGCAGATGCGCAACCTCATAAAAACCCTGCATTATCTCCTCCCTGTTTGCTCTGGTACTGGGGAATTTAATATGTTCCTCAGCACGTTGCAGCAATGTGGTTATGAACCGGTCGAGGTGGCGGGACACGGCTGACTGAGTGATTCCCACTGTATCACCTGCTACCTTCTGGAAGGTCCCAGTAGCCAGGACACACATACAGACAGACACTACCAATTGCTCAGACAAGGCATGACTGCGCAGGTTTGTTCTGGCCAGGTCATCATGCACCATGTGGCATAGATGAGTCAAGACGATACCTAGACACGATTTGTTCATTGCTGAGCTCCTCATACACCCTTTCAGCATATCTTCGCCTATGTCGGGGTTGCTGTTGCTGGGTGTGCCTTGCATCATTCACATCCACATGTCGACGGACACGCTGCATGCTACCCACGTTTCCCATTGTTGCCTGTTTGTAGTCAGTGCTGGAATGGTAGTGTGCGTAGAGTTAACTCAGTCCTTTTAAAATCCTTATTCTTTGTGTCACAAACCTGGTTTTGTGCTTGGTGCATACCTTCAAATATACCAGGATCACGCATATTTTCAGCCACTCATCCCATATTGCGCGATGCATACATTTTATTTCTGCACAGCACAGAATGGATTGTGATGCGCAAAAGGAAGTTTCGAATACGGCAACTTGGCATAATTTCGGCACAACGGCCCTTTGCGATGCGCATACCCCGCTGCGCGGTGCACAAACCTTTCGAAGACCGGGCCCATTAAGTTTGTTAGTAGATACAAATGCATCAGGGCACAGAATCTATCTAAACAGACATTAACTAAAGTTCAAGAAACAGTCTTTAAGTAAAGAGATTCACTATTACTATTGAATATAATCCTTTCAGTAAATTTAAGAAAAAATCTACCTTTTTCCCTGTAGGAGTTCCAAATCCAACTGTAAATACATTTTGCTATGATTAACTGCCCTTGTGGCTTAATATACAAGCAAAACTAAATTAAAAACAAGGATAGCGGAACATAAGGCAGCTATTCACAATAATTTGGATTATGCAATTGCTAGGCATTGTCAAACAATGAAACATGGTTCAGTTTCAAGCCTTAAATTTGTTGGGTTAGAAAAGGTGTCAATACCTGAGAGAGGGGGAAATATAGTAAAGTTATTATTAAAAAGGGAAGCCTATTGGATATGTACTGTAAAAACAATGGAACCCAATGGCCTTAATGAGAATTTAGATTTAAGTCCATTCTTGTAAATGTTGTAATTGGCATTTTAATTATGAATATAACTGGAATGTTTTGATATGTGAGGGGTTAGCTTCTACCTAATTGTAATCTGATTTTAATTGTGAAAAAATAGAAGCTATTCATCTATCAATTAAATCGAGATAAAAGTATTAATAAAGTGTTATATGAAGATTTAAACTTGCTATTAGCTTGTTAATTAATATTACGAATATTGAATGTAATTAATGATGACCTGTATAAAGAGACGTCATATTTGATTAATGTATTCACCACCTGACGAAGACTCGTTTGAGTCAAAATGCGTTGTGGACGTGGACTTTTAATCTCCTGTTTGTTTAAATAAAAAGAAAATAATTTTTAAATCTGAGTTAGCGTGTATCATTAAGGAACATTACGGAGTGTGTGACCTTAATTGTCTCGATCATCTTGAGCCATGGGAAACTGAAATCTTAAATCTAATATCCCTTACTTATTGACGTAAGTCAAGAGATAATCACACATATATAGTGGTTTGCAGAAGTATTCACCCCGCCTACAAGGTTTTTACATTTTGTTGAATAACAAATAATTTATGCAGAGTTTTTTAAACAATTTTTTTTATTCAAAGTTGTAGTGGTTAAATTGAACACTGTTATATGAGGAGGAGATTAAAATGTCAATAAAACTTGCAAAGAAAATGTACAAAATGAAATTAACTGGTTGCATAATATTCAGCCCCATAAGTCAGTACTTGGTAGAAGAGCCTTTTGCAGCAATTACTGCTATGAGTCTTTCTAGATAAGTCTCTACTAGCTTTGCACAGTAGGACGGTGACATTTTTGTACATTCTTCACAGGAAAATTCTCCAGTTCTGATAAGTTTGTTAGAGATTGTTGATGGACTGCAAACTTCAAGTCTCGCCATAAATTTTAGATTGGATTCAAGTCAAGACTTTGACTGCGCCAATCAAGAACATTAATTCTCTTCTTGTTCAACCACTCCAGTGTGGATTTGGTTTTGTGCTTCAGGTCATTGTCCTGCTGAAATGCAAATTTCCTCCCCCGTTTTGGCTGATTCAAACAGCTTTTCCTCAAGGATTTGCCAGTACCTTGCACCATTCATTCTCCCCTCTATCCTGACCAGCTTCCCAGTCCCTGCTGAAGAGAAGCATCCCCTTAACATTATGCTGCCATGACCATGGGATGGTGTTGACTGGGTGATGTGCAGTGTTGGGCTTGTGCCAGACATAACACTTGGAATTTAGACCAAAAAGTTAAATTTGTGTCTTGTCTGATCACAAAACCTTTTTCCACATGTCTGCAGTATCATCTACATGCTTTTTCACAAACTTCATATGTGCTATAAGATTAGGTTTTTCAGTATTGCCTTCTTTCTTGCCACCCATACATACAGGCCAGCTCAGCTTTGTGTAAACACTGACTCCCATCTCAGACACAAAACTTTGCAGATCCCTCAAGGTCATTGTTGGCTTCAAAATGACATCCCAAACCAGATTCCTGCTTGTCCGGCTGCTTAGTTTGGGAGGCTGACCTGATCTGGGTAGTGTCTGGGTGGTACGATGCATCTTCTACTTCTTGATGATGGACTTCACTGTGCTGATAGGGATAATCAGCACCTTTGAAATGTACTTGTACCCTTCTCCTGCTCTGTGCCTCTACCACTTTATCCCTGATTTGTTTTGAAAGCTCTTTGGTCTTCATTGTTGCTTTGTTGGATCACTATGAGAGTTGCAGCTTGAAAGTCTTTATATACCTGAGGGAAATTATCAACAAGTTAAACCACTTTGAGTACACACATGCTGAAACCATTTCACAAATTTTGTGACCTTTCAAACAAATCATTTGCACCTGAGCTGATTTAGGGCTGCAGTAGCAAAGGGGTTGAATACTTATGCAACTGAGATTAATCTGTTTTTTTTCTGTAAATCTTATTTATTTGTATTCTATATGCATTTTTTTTTTAACTTTATCAGTGTGGAGTAGTTTGTGTAGATTCTGTATGTAAAGTCTAATTTGAAAGTGTCGTGGAGTACGCTCAGGTGCCAACAAAATGTGAAAAGTTTGCAAGGGGGTGAATACTTCTGCAAACCACTGTATATATATATATATATATATATATATATATATATATATATATATATATATATATATATATATATATATATATATATATATATATATATATATATCATTTATGAGACAAGGGAATATTCATATTATGCAGTAGTAAAGACAAGCCTTAAGCCACATGTAATCATTCCTGAGGTTACCAGCTGATGCTTCTCGATTATTTTGTTACTGAAATACTTTGATATTGAAGTTTAGGGCTCCTAGTACTGCACTTTCAAACTGCACTTGGTATTTACCTGTCTTGTGATTACAAATATTTAACTACATCCACTGTTTTGTGATAAGCTGGATAATGTCTGCTGATTGAGGGGGAGGTTCTAGGAGGTATGATTTGGGTTACCCTGTCCTGACGGAGCTGCCCTTGAGAGAGCTGAGCCTCAGCCTCAAGCCTTCAAGGCAGCAGGACAGGACAGCACCATCACAGAGGTGAAGGAGGGGAGGCGGGGGAGTAAACCATGCAGCCAAAAATAAGTCATACCCTGGGGTTTAAAAAGTGACACTCAGAGGTTGAAAGGTCACTTTACCTGTGTTCTTATTTTTCAATAATGTGTCTGAGGTATTTTAAGATGGAATTATCCAAAGATGAAAGCTATCTTGCATTATATAAAGCAATCTTTCCATTCCATGCACTATAGCTTTTTGTTCCCCCTCAAGCATTAATTCCTTGCCAAAATAACCTGCTTAACTCACATGTTTTATAAGGTTTTGTTGTTGTTGTTAGATCCCACATCTAAAAGCAGCAAACCATATTTAAAATATACATTTAATGCATAAATCAACTCTCTCTCTCTCTCTCTCTCTCTCTCTCTCTCTCTCTCTCTCTCTCTCTCTCTCTCTCTCTCTCTCTCTCTCTATATATATATATATATATATATATATATATATATATATATATAATATAATTAGGTTTTATTAGTTTGATGAACTTGCTTCATGCAAGCAAATGTTTCCCGAAAATGAGAAAGAAAACATGCTTGTAAGTAGCTTTCCAGAGTTAAATATTTAAGGCTTGTGTAATGTTGGGTCATTAAATGCAGTTCAGCAGCATTACTTTGCTTTTCATGGTTAACTGACATGCTTGAATTCACTGGGGAAATTTAAGTGGTCGAAAATATTTAGCTATACTACCAGCTAAGCCCTTCCTACTATTTCTATAGATACAGATAGATACAGTACAAGCAGAATTGATCTGTCCTGACAATCAAGGATTGTGCTTGTCTTGGAGTGCTCTATACAGACACAGCAATGCTGTGCTCTTGGATATGCCAGATGCAGCGTATATGTACATTTTACAGTTATTTATTCCTGTAAAGTGTGTGCAGTATGTGTTAAGTATGAATCTGGCAAGTCTTAAGTTTTTCCAGTAAATGTCAACATTTACCAAATAAGGAGGCAGATGTCCGAAATTTAAAAGAAATAGATTGCTTTTGAGACATTTCCAGTTAATCGTATGATTTACCAAAGCATATTGGCAAATGTAGGCATATCATTGACATTAACAAAATAATCATTAATGTCAAAGAATATATGTTTTTCTGCATACACATTTTCCATTAACAAAATAATCATTAATGATCTTACAGTAATTCACAACTGAGCAATTTAAACTTTCAACATGGTACTGAACAATATTGTGATCCACTTATATAGAACAACCAACATTCTGATAAATTTGCGTATAAAACCATTCACAATGGTGTTGAAGGATAATGTGCTCCAAATACATAGTAGTTTGATGAAAAATAGCATTCTGTAAAAGCAAATTAAATTATTCAGGACCTTAGTTTTTTCAACAGAAAATCACATTTTGGTTGACACAAAAAAGCCATAAAGTCAGGAAGTGAACAGATATATTTACTAGTTATTTATTGCAGCATGGCACTTGAAATGACACAGGACTCCTGAAACCTTACAATGTGCAAAAGCGAGACATTCGGTCATTCGCCAAAGGTTATTCTTGAGATTTACAGTTAATGTCTGAAGTAAAGTGTTATGTTTATTTTGGACATTTGCCATTTTGCTTGGTAAATGTCAACATTTTCCAGTAAATCTTAAGATTTCCCAGTGTTCAGTCTTTAACCATGCATTATGCACTGTATAGGATCAGAACATGTTACTGTGACATCATCACCTGTTTTGTGTTCATTATCAGTTAGGCTACAGTGACAAAGTAAATGGAAAGATAATTTAGTTTCAATTTAAAATAACATTTTATTATTTCCATATTGTACAGTAATGTGTACAGAGAGTGCAGAAGCATGATTTATTCTGTGTTTCCGGTAGCCTATAGGATAAAGGCAAAATAGTGTGCTAGGTGTTGATGGTAACTGATTGTACTACCATACTGTATAGGCTACTGTACAGATTTATATTTTGCTGTAATGTATACAGAGGACACATTGATGTTATTTCACCACAATCATATATACATTTAAAATGCATTTGGATTTGACATTGCCTTGAATTAGAGATACTAATTGGGTAGGATTGGCCATGTGATGTGTCAATGCTACCCTGATGGCGATGGCGCCTATATACACCCACCCAGCATTCAGAAGATCCTGTTACTATCACTACAAACAGAGGAACAAAGTGCTGTCTTGTGACAATAAGAGCAGGTCAGCGAGTCTGTGTATTTGGTATTGCTGATGACATCCCAGTAGTGCTGTGCCGGCAGAAGAGATATTCTTCTTTGTGGATCCAGCGAGTCAAGGGCATGCTTCTTTATAACAAGAGATCTTGAATAGCTTTCAAAATATTCTTGTGAATTGATGCCCTGCTTCAATGAATGGCATCTTTAGATTTTGACTTTGCAACAACATTTCCCAACACTACCTTCACAAAGCTCTTTAGACTAACCATTGTCTTCTGTTTAAACACATTCCACTATTACAAGCACAATCAAACAAAAACAGTTTAAGATGCAAGTTTAAAATTCACACTGTGTTGCAGATACCAGGAAGTTAGTCACTATAAGCCCCATCTCCTTGAGCATCCCAGTTATTTGCAAAGGTTATTTAAGGCTGACCCCAGCTTGATTTGTAGGTCAAAATCATACAATTATATTGCAATTCCACAATCGTATCAAGCTTATCCTGCATGGTTATTTTGAAAAAGAAGGGCCAATGATAAAGTACCTGTAAAAGGGCAATGTAGATTTGCAATTAAAGAAAATAAATCTGGATCGCAGAAGCAATGACTTTCAGTAAGTATTATGCAGTATTATGAGTCAGCTGCAATGTATGAATGACATACCCTCCAATGCAGCATTGAAGTGGTCCAATCTAGAAAAAGCAAACCCAAGCTCCTCAGCATCTGATATAGAAAGACAGATTGCATTAACATCTTACGCTTTTTACTTTGCCAATATTAAAATATCCATTACTTTTAAAGGATCACAGGCCTAGGTTTTTGAGCCATAAACTTTTTTTTCACTTTTGCAGTGTTAAAATAAATAATTTAATAAAATGGAATTGTCAGACCAAAATTACAGGATGCATTAGGTTATGTTTTGACATTTAAATCTCTAAACATTTATATAACCCACATGTCAAAGCAGCAGTTAACAGTTTAATAAATAGTATTGCAGAGAATATTATTAACGGTGCAGAACATCAGCATTTAATGACGTTCATAAATAGCTAGTGCTTGGCTTTTAACTCAAATAATTGAACACAATCCATTGTAACTAACATTGAAATATATGTATATGGTAATTACAACAGCTTTAGAAAGTTTAAAAAAAGCCTGCCAACCCATCAATCAAATCATAAGAGCAATTAAGACAAATGTATCAATATAAGTCTTTTGTTTCAAAAAGGCCAGGGTTGAAATCTGCCTCAAGTTACATGTGAAATATGTTTTGTGGGCTCTGTCCCTCAATGGATATTGTTCCACACAACTTGGCGCAGATCAGCACAGCTGGCGTCCTCTGCTTATGAGAGGCAAAGGACAGGAGGGGGCAGTTCAGGAGTGAAATGAGAGGAAGATCTGATGACACACTAACTGGTGCTTTGCTACTGCAATAGTCATTCAAGTTTCAAGAGCATTACATTCTAAAACACCATAATACCACTACAACTATTACTAATAACAACAATGGACTGATTTGTACACATTCATTTTAGATACAGAATGCAATGTCTGTGAGAATCTGTTTGGCATCGGCCTGATTTTGATCATTCTCAAAACTAGCTGGCGATGGAGGAGTTAATCTGTTAACCTCACAATTTTGTCACCTAGGGACCAGTGAGACATGAGAGAAAATTTGATTGAGAACACAAATTGAACACTGCAATCAAAAACATAAAAAGGCATGTAGTTTATGCAGACTAATATTTTCCCTTTGCTAGAACATTGAGAACTCTTTTGATTGGCCATTTGGAAACAAACATCTACGACAAGTCTAATACCATAGAGTGAAATCCCAGTTAAAGCAAAAAAAAAAACAATCAAACTTGTCCCCCTTAAACCTGCATATACTCCCATACAGGGCCGACCTTAAGTCAAGGCGAGCTAGGCGGCTGCCTAGTACCCCCACCCTTTAGGGGTCCCCGTGTGCAACCGGACTACTGTGAGAGTTTAAAACTCCGCCCCTAACCAACACATCATCACCAAGCACCATAAAAGGCTCATGTTGCTTCTTTGTTTTGGCCTCTCAGTCACATGCAGTGAGGCAAGACAACCATCTTATAGCCTGGAGGAAGGCCTACCCTCAGCCATGGATTCCCTGAGGTTACCATCAAAACATTTAAAATAATGGGAGTAGGGCGGTTTTCCTTACCTGAGTGCTTAGCGGTTCGTATTTACTTCTGCACGGTGCGTGATCAGGCTGGAGAGGCTGGGTTCTTTTCCTCAGTGCAGTGGGGGTGGACCCGTGTCTCAGCCGCTTCACTTTCATTCATCTTTTTCCATATTTTTTGGGGGGTAGGTGGCAGTGGACCACAGTGGCTCGTTGTGTTAATCATTCATTATTATTTTATGCACTCATGGTTTGGCTGCCTTGTCTTTTGTCTTGTCTTTTGTCCCAGAGTGCCACTTCCTATATGCGGCACTGGGATGCATGATATTATCTATGTTTTTCCTAGTTAGCCTCATACAGGTAGCTGTCGAGTACCCAAGGACAAGGTCTCCAGCCAATGTATCATTCATTATTAAAATTGTCTGTTCAATTGCAAATCATTCAATCATCACATCACATTGCAGGTTCTCTGTTCTGAATTGATGTGTTCGTTGCATGCACGAAAATGCTCAGGATTGCAAATTTGGCGCTATAGTACCTCATATATAGTGTTTCGCGTTTTCTTTTTTTATCTTTAACCCTTAGCAGTCCATTAATTCGGAGCTTGTCAGACGCGTCAGGTCCAATTTATTTTCACGCATGCTGTTTTTTACACTTGCTGTTTAATTTCTTAAGTTAAAAAGGCCCTGCAAAGCAAAAGGACATCAGTACTACATCTCCAGCCAAGCCCCACCCCTTGTTCGCTGTATTTTTCACATACCTCTTTGTAGGCGTGCACACTGATAAATCCTTTCCTGATTACTTGTTTTATCACCAAACTCCTCAATAATGCGATTCAAGTATTATATATATAATTACTTTTTTTATATTTTATTACTAGAACATCTCAAAAAGCTCTGCAAATGTCTATGATATTCTTTGAGCACTGGATGCAAAGCAGCTATCTCCTTTGTTTGTGTCCATGTTCTCTGTGGTGCAGGGGATATGTGTATTGCTCAAATACGCCCCCCTTTTTTTCAGCTTCATTAGGCTCCTATCAGTCCTTTTCAACCATTGAAAGGTTTTCTCTGCTTTTTCCAGAGAAAAAAACAGCTAGAGACCTGTGCTTGACTTCTTTTTGATGATGTCGGATAGGGTCCGACATCGGACTGGAAAGAGAAAATTCTAATGTCGGACCTGGTAGGATATAGAACCGCAAAGGGTTAAAAAAAAAAATAATAATTCAGAGTTTATTTTACATATTAAAACAGGGATAAAATTGGTAAAAAAAAATTTGATTGAAACATCGAAGTCACATTTTCCCAAGTAGCTAGTAGTTTGCGAAGGTTTGGGAAATTGCTGTGCTGACGGAATTAGTATCTACAGAAGGTATGAACATGACATCGGCAAAAAACAAGGCAGGTTTATTGACAGAACTGCAAGCCATAGGGAGACACATCAAAAATCTCACTGGACATTTCCATCAATGCGTTCCATATAAATTTACCAACTAAAGCATCACCACTTCTCAAGGTGACTTGGACTCTTCTAGCAGCTCCATGTTTATACAAGTTTGTTTTAAACAAGACATTCTACTTTGGCTGTTTCTTTTTTGTGGATATTTTTTTATAATGACTGCATCTGCATCTGAAGAGGAGGAGGGCCCTGACTGAGGAGAAGACCGAGTACATGGACGCCATGGAGGAAGACCTCCCTGATGAAGAGCTGCTGCAGGAAGAGGAGGATGATGATCTGGAACTTCAACTGCAGGGTAGTTTTGAAAATAAATAAATACAGCACAATAGGGAAGAGTTTTTTTTTTTTGTCTCTCTCCCTCCCAAATAAAATTGTTAATATCAAAGTTTCATTTGTAATGTTTTTTTGAAAGTAAAACTTACTTGATAACTTGTGTGTTGTTTCTTTATTTTTATACTGAGACAATCTCAAACAGGGCAGTAATGTTTCCAATCCCACTTTTTGGCAAGTCTTGTCCCTGGTCTGTCTTTGCCATTTCAGAGGTTGATTTTTGTAAAATACTATGCACTGTAAAAGCTCTGCAACTGTACAAGATATTTCAATTCTGATTTCAGATTTGAAATCCTTTGAAAATTATACAGCTACAATATACTCTAAGTAATGCTTGGAAAGAGGTTGAAATTGGCAAATTTTTAATATTTTGTATTATTTTTCATATTTCAATAAATTTTTGGGAGGTGTAGCTCAAAGGAAAGATCATCTGAAATTAAAATAAATAAATTACATCACTGGAAAGATCTACTTAATACCTTTCTGTAGGTGTATTGGGTTTTAATTTAAGGTTCCAAAACTATGAGCGCTTAAACATAAAGTGTTCATACGGTGACTCTCAAAAGTATTCACCCCCTTGGACTTTTCTACATTTTATTGTGTTACAATATGGAATCAAAATGGATTTAATTAGGAGTTTTTGCCACTGATCAACACAAAAATGCCATAATGCCAAAGTGAAAAATAAAATCTACAAATTTTTCTAAAGGTCCCACAGTTGGTTAGTACATTTCCTAACAAAAACTACATCATGAAGACGAAGGAACATTCAAAGCAAATCCGGAATAAGATTCTTCAAAAGCACCAATCAGGGGTAGGATATAAGAGCATTTCCAAGGCACTGAATATTCCCCGGAGCACAGTAAATCTATTATTAAAAAATTGAGCGAGTATGGCACGTGAATCTGTGAATCTGTCTAGAACACGCCATCCTCAAAAACTATCCAACTAGCCAGATTTATAGAATTAAAGTGTTTGAATATTTCCTTCTCTAGGTAAAATCAAATTTTATAAATGGCTCCTTTGCATATGAATAACCTAAACTTATAACTGCTATTTGCAGATGTTTGGTTGAACATGTGATATGGTAACAGTTTATGAATGCATTATTTAAATATGTAGTAATTCCTATTTGTATCAGTATTAATGAATTTGTTAAGCCCTTTTTTGCTGATTAACTTAATTGTATTATTTACATGTGAAATGGTTGGTTGTATTCAGCAGTTGAAATGTTTTTTTTATTTTGACTATGTATGGTATAAAGGAATGTATCTGAGCAATAACTAAAGTGAATCTTTTGGACGTCAGTGTGATTTATCTAATTACTTACTGTAACGGGAAATCTGTGTTGACTGTCTGACTCATGCATGGCTCTGCAGGAAGAGGGCAGCAGCCTCGTAAGATCCGCCTGTCAGTCATGCTGATGACATGGAGAGGTGGGAAAGAGGGTATGTTGGCTTTCCCTCTCTCTGAGTGGTTGAGAGGCAGGCCTTGGGCAATTGTTCGGCCCATAGGTACTGTGCTTGGTTGTGCATTCGGGTGGCCGCGATTGGGAATACCCAGAGACCAGGCAGGAACGCCAGTGGATGGAGTGAGAGAACAAAACAGGCAAGCACAGCTGAGGAAGACAGCCAGCTTAGAGAAAGAAATTTATAAATAAAAATAAATTGTTACATATCTGAGGGAATGTGTGCGATTAGAAGGGGAACCCTGGCCATCCCAGTGTATAGCAGAGCATAGGACAGAGACCTGAACTGACCGGTTTAGTGGCAGTGGGGGCGCTGCATAAGCAGCACCTTTATT
Source organism: Polyodon spathula (assembly GCF_017654505.1). Taxonomy (NCBI): domain Eukaryota; kingdom Metazoa; phylum Chordata; class Actinopteri; order Acipenseriformes; family Polyodontidae; genus Polyodon; species Polyodon spathula. Next base: position 3,747,390 of record NC_054566.1, on the reverse strand, counting down.
TTTTAGTTTTATTTTTCATTTCACCTTTTCTTTTCATTATTATTTTGAGAATCTGCAAGTGTGCCAGCATCAACCTGACTGTCTACCTGTGTGGGTAACCCTGTGGTCCTGATTACCATTGCCGGTATTCAGGCCACAGACAACAGCACCCTCTGCAGGCCAAAATAAATCAGTGCACTAGAGTGGCGTTTCAACTACAGTTCTGTCTCCTGTGTGTCAGTGAATTGCCCACCACCCTTCCACACTTACCCTTTAACTATTGACATTTTACTGGTTACTGTTGATCACTGGAATTCCTTGTGCTAAGAATAATTATGCATTATATCAGTGTGTTAGAGACTGTTTTTTCTGTTATTTATTTTATCTGGTTATTCTCGCTGCTGACCTGTAAGAACTCGGTTGTTCACAGGCTTTGCAGTATTTTTCAAAAGGCCTACTGGGGCATGTTCATTTTAGAAATAGTTAATACATGATTTATTTATTTATTTATTTATTTTGGAATTCTGCGTGCTTAGAAGCCTACATGAAATAATAAAATCTAACAAACAAACTGAAAAAGTATTCAACAACATTAATATCATTAATAAAATTTATTGTATCTTAACATTAGTATATGTAGGTGTATATGACTACATGATGCACCAGTATACTAACAAAGATACGGTTGCTACTGTAGCATTCATGTGATGGTCTGGAAATCACACTTCTACAACAAGGGCCTCACATGGTCTAAGGCCAGCCCTGCTCCCATACTCGTGTGAGTGTGTAGTGTCCCATTCCAGCAGAGCAGATCACAGTCCCTAGAATGCAGGTTGGAGAGAAGCTTGGGTCTAATTCTTGCATCACAGGGACTGGGTTATCACAGCTGTGCTATGCAAGACTGCATAGCCAGCAGCAAGGACCATGAGAGCATGGCACTGTCCCCAGAGGAAAACAGCTGAGGTGGAGGAATGGGGACAGCACAGATTTTATAAGAAGGAACTTAAAAGGCGTATTAACACATGTAGTTTATTGTTTGTTTATATTATTTGGTTGTCTTCAATTTGAAATGCAAAGATTTCAGATACACTTTAAAATATAGTTACATTGACTATTTGTAGTCGCACTGTTATTATTAACCAATATTTAAGACACTTACCATTTCTAGGAGGACATAACTCTATACAGTAGTTTAGTTTGATCCAAGTCACAATTGTTGTTTAATACATGTCCTTGAGTTGAAACACAAGAACAGTGGAGCTACAGAGTTGTCACTATACCTTGATTATTTAAGGTTTATCTGATATTTCAAAGATGGTATGGACTACAAGTTGCTTCCTGGTACACAATCAATTGATACAGTATGTTGTGATTCATATTAGTCATGAATCACAGATGTAATTATCTGAAGTATATGTTTTCTGATTTTTACCTCATTTACATGCAGCACGATCGCTGTAAGTAGCTCCTGCAGCTGTCCTCCCAACACAGTACCTCTAATCAGCAGAGGAAGGCTTCCATGCATACATAGTTGAAATGAAGAGGATAAATACTTCACTGATTGGCACACAGTTATTTGCTAGTAACACTGCAGGCATGGTCGAGGGAATCTTTTTCTGTTATGTATGTGACATAGGGGATATGCTTTGTGACAAACCGAGGTGAGCTTGCCTCATGCAGGACCATCTTCACTTGTCTTTCTGCGTGAAATAACAGCACTCTACAAGCACAAGTAGTTTTGAACAGGGCAGGCTTGTATATTTATTTTAAATATAAAACAACATAAACAAACACCTAGCATGTTCCAGGATTGCCAACAAAACATTTCAGTTCTAAACTATACCAGATAGCTAAGCTATTTACCAGTCACAAAAAAAAAAAAAAAAAAAAAAAACCCTCTATGTTTATGAGTGAATTCAAAACACTGTACCTTATCTCTGGTTCCAACTCCCTGGTAGTCTCTCTCTAATGGACCCCTGGGCTCTCCTTCTATAGGATGTGGCTGCTCCCAATTATCACCAATCATTCCATTTGGAAGCCACATTCTCACATGTTTTTGGCAGGGAGAGGAATTAACCCCATCCCTGCCAACCACCACCAACACACACACAAATACCTGCACTATTTACAGGCAGGGCTCTGCCACATGCTCTAAGTACATTACAATCAGCAGCTAGGATGATTTTCTGACAGAGACACTTTCTTTAAGTTGTCTTTGATACACATTTTGAAATTAAAAACTTAAGCACAATAAGTGGTAATTTGCATAAGGACTTTTGGAAACACTGCATTTACAATGCATTACAGATTAATTACAAATACAATTTAATTACAAAAGATGGCAGCAGCTGCCAACATTTATTATTTTGTGATTAAGGATGCTGTTGCATTCATTATATATATATATATATATATATATATATATATATATATATATATATATATATATATATATATATATATATATATATAGATAGAGAGAGAGAGAGAGAGAGAGAGAGAGAGAGAGAGAGAGAGAGAGAGAATTACAAATAATTACATACAAGATTAGTTCATAGATAAAAAGCAAGCTAAGCTTGTGAGTTTTCTTTTAATACACATTTCATCAGTAGGCATTGTGATTGCTTATTGCAGATGAATTTCTTTTAATTTGTTTAGCAAAACGTGAATGTGAAGCAGAGGATAATGTACAGAAATATTTTGCATCAGTATTTCAATAATTGTCACTTCAGGTAGATATATAATATGCAAAAGTACTGTGCACTCTTTTGCATCTCAAACAAGTCTGATTAGTCCACACACAATTTATTTGTGATGAACTGTACTGCAATCACACTATACATAACAAGCCTCAGGGATCAATAGTTCAGCTTTCATAAGCCATTATAATTAATGTTATCTTTCAAGATGGGGTGTTGATGTTTTCCTGATGAGGATGCTAACAGAAGAATCCAGTTTCACTGCACAAATAGAGTGATTTCTTTATAACTTACTTTACAGTTGAAAGTCACACTGCCAAACTTGTTGAAAGTTGTAATAAAGGAGACAGATGGATTAGTACAAAATCTGTCAACAGACTGTTGTTCTGACACCATTAGACTTCATAAATCGCTGATGTTTATGCAGCAACAGGATCTGTTTCCTCTCACTGTGGATTATTTAATGCACTTGCCAAGAGTGGCTCTCAGGAAAGGTTCTGACGTGAGATGGAGCAAAGAATGTCACCCATTTCAAGATGCAATCTCAAAATCAAGGGCTTGCAAGCAGAGTGAAGCAAGGTTTTTATTTGTTTATTTACTTATTATTTAAAAATATATATATATATATATATATATATATATATATATATATATATATATATATATATATATATATATATATATATACCGTGTTTACTCGAATTTAAGTTGCCCCTAAATTCAAGTTGCACCCCCAAATATGGACACCAAAAAAAAAAAAAGACCCTGAATGCAAGTCACATTTAACCCTATGAAAACGGTTAAATTACTTTTTAATTTCTAGGTGCCAGCAGGGAACAATGTATTACTGTACATTAAAGCATCAGAGTATGTCACCTACTATATTACAAATGCAAATGGGAAATATGTACAGCGCTTTCAATATTGAACAACAGTCACTGCAGTTTATGGTAGCTTGGAAAGGCTAAATTACATTGTCACGTTAATGTTTTAAAACCACAAAATTGAGCGGGTGTTTCAGCATAATATGTTCAATATGTATTTGCTGAGCATTTATAAATTGCAAATACTTGCAAGCAGCACCAAATGGCACAGCCAGTACCAATGACCTCTCTGCACAATGCTTTACCTAGAATTTCTACATGCAGCTTATTAAAGGGAAATGCTAAATTAACACAAAAGAACACCATTCTTAAATGTATTCTTAAAGGTAATTCAGCGTACATGACAGTTCAAAATACTTGCTTTATTTTAAAGCCAATGCAAAGCCAGACAAATTTTTGAAGATAAATAAAACTATTTTTTTAATATTTTTAGGAGCAGTTAAGAGTAGGTGTTTGTCAGAGTCTGAGCAATAACGAATATCCGTAATGAATATGGTCATTTTTATTTCTTATGTTTGATAGGCGGTTATTTTTTTATTTTATATAATGTTGTAACCTGTCTTTAGTTAATTTTTTGGCAACATAACCATAAACAAAGTTGCTAGTTTTGCATGATGAGTTTCTTATGACTGAATATCTATTTTCTCTTCTATGTGCAATTTCCCTTTTATCTTTACAACACATTTGCATAGTTTACGTGCATGCTTACAAGATATAGTGTCCTTTAATGTGTCTATCATCCGTTTATGATTATATTGTGGACAAAAATGTTTGCTAAATTTGCATCCCTTCTACAAGCCACTACATACACTTTTTGAAACTTTAAAATCTGAATTATGAAGTGTGTTTGTGTGTGTGTTTGTGTGTGCAGACATTTTAGCTTATTTCCTATAATCTACAAAACATTTACCAACCTACTACCTACTCATCAACAGACTTCAAGATAAAATCAAATGAGCAAGCACGATTCAGGTGTGGATTTAGCACAATGGATCATCTTCAAGTTGTATGGCAAGTGATTCAAACCAGCAACAAGTAAAACCACTTTGTTTGGGATTCATCGACTATGAAAAAGCCTTTGACTCTGTTTACACAAGATCTGTATTAAGCTCTCTGACAAGGAAAAAAAAAACAAGGAATTGAGACTTGATCAGCACCATATACAAGAATGCAACATCCACCACAGTAAGACTCCATAAAAACAGCGACAAAAACAAGACTGAAAAAGGAGATACAATTTCCCCAAAGCGCTTCTAGCCACCCTAGAAGACATTTTCAAAACACTGGATTGGAAAAAAAGTGGCTGAAGATCAATGGAGCCTACTTGAATCACCTACAATTTGCTGACATCTTCATATTTGCAACATGCCCAGAAGAATTACAAACAACAATACAAGAACTGCATGAGGCTAGCATGAAAGCGGGTTTGAAAATGAACCTGAAGAAAACTCAAGTCATGTTCAATAAATATACCACTCCACAGGAAATTGAAGTCAATGGGATCAAGCTTGAAGATGTCAATAACTACGTATACTTTGAACAGTTAGTTTCGTCAACGGAGAAACAAATGTGCGAAATCAACGGAAGAGCGAAAATGGGCTGGAGCACCTTTGGAAGATTAAGCATAGTTCTGAAAAGGAAACTACCCTTATGCCTTAAGAGGAAAGTCTTCGACCAATGCGTGCTGCCAGCGCTAACTTACAGATGTGAAACCTGGACCCTCAATGCAAAAATGACTCAAAAATTACAACTGACTCAGCGGAATATAGATAGATGCATGCTGGAAATAACAAGAAGAGACAGGAAAAGGAAGGAATGGATAAGAACGCAAACACAAGTAGACAATGTCACTATAAGAGCGAAAAAACTGAAATGGCAGTGGGGCAGACATGTAGCAAGAAGAACAGACCATCGCTGGACCAAGGAGATGCTAGACTAGATACCAAGAGATATAAAGCGAACAAGAAGAAGAAATCCAGGAAGATGGCAAGATGAAATTAGGAAACATGCCGGAGCAATGTGGATGAGGGATGCAGCAGACAGGCTTTTGTGGAAGAATCTTGGGGAAGCATTCATCAGCAGTGGATTGAAAAAGGCTGAAGATGATGATATACTATATATATATATATATATATATATATATATATATATATATATATATATATATATATATATATGTACAGGATTGGACTAAGATGCTACGAGCATGGGTCCAGGAGCTGTTCTTCAGTTCTAGTTGCCTGCTATAGATACATGCAACTACATGTTACCAATGTGCCTTTTCAGTCTCAAGTTGGTGAGATGGATAATGAAGTGTTAAATTTAATCATTACATATTCAGTACCTGTACTAAAAAGTAAGCATGTTTTATTTAATTTTTTTAAAGTATCAGCAGTTACAAAGGATGGCGTTTAAATCAATGTCAATATTCTGAATTTGTAAGTATAATATTACAATTTGGAATGTTAATTCTGAAAAAATCTTAGTGATTTATTATATAAAAACATATATATGCTGAAATGCCCTTGTTGTTTAGTTTATATAGGACAAACAAAATACATTTGAAATTACGCATAGCAGAACACAAAGCTATAATGCAGAATAACAATCCAGATCACACTATAGCTACACATTACAAAAAAATCATGGTTCTGCCTCAAGTTTAAAATTCATGACAATCGAAAAAGTTTCAGTTTCTGAGAGAGGTGGCAATATAATGAACCAACTGTTAAGAAGAGAGTCATTTGGGATTTTCACTTTAAAAACTATGGAACCACATGGTCTGAACAAAACATTGGATCTCTGCTCATATCTCTGATTTATTACGCTAAAGTATTTTTAATATCACATAAAGGGGGTGATGTAAGTATAGGTGCAGTGCAAATAATTGAGGAGGTAAAATTCAGATTGCATTGCGGACAGGCAATTATTTTGTACTGTGCCCTGTATAAGCTTACGAGCAATGCAAATTACTCAACATGCACTAATAATGATCTGCAATCATGATAATGAGGGACTCAATGGGTGCTTCGGTCTATTTTGTGGCCGCACTTGCACAGTTAGGAGTATAGAGAGCAGCAGTCACTGTATGACTATTGTGGGGCATGAAAATAAAAACTAAAGGGCAGCAAAGTCCTCTTGGCACGCGGAAAATAAAATAAATGTTTTCTAAGAAAGAGCTGAGAGTCCTTACGGCTGAGGTCTCTCAGCATGAAACAGAGTTGTTTGGAAAAGCCACAGCCAACATCAGTTATGCTAGTATACTTTATAAAAGCAATGACTTGGTTTTTATCATCTGTTTCTTACCTGGTTGAGAGTCGCCTTTAACTCTCATGGTGTCAATGATTCCCTGGACACCTTCTAGATGTTCTGTGGGGAAGATGTTCATCTCAATGTTCTTTTCCAGGCTTGTCAGTTCCACCTGTTCAGATGGTCCTCCTCCTGTGAGTGTTGCTGCAGACTGATTCTCTAGTTTTTCTTTTCAGTTCTTTCTTTTAACATGCCTAGGGCTCTTTGGCTGTGACCCAGGGCCTTAATCTTGTGTTGTATGGCTGCCCCTATTGCCTGCTTTCTGGAAGCAGGAGTTTTGGGAGAGGCCGGACTAAACAAGCTACAGTATTATGATTTAAGACAACCTCCTCCACTAGAATTTCTAACTGTCAATGTAAGCCACCTCCACCTTTCACAGCAAGCTACTGATCAAAAGATACGCCAGGACTGCTGGGGCTTTTCATATGAAGGTGGTCACGTGTAGTCTCAGACATTTTCATGCGCACTAAATTCTGTGCGCGCTATGACATGTAAATGAGACAAATAGTGTGCACATAAATTAATGTGTTTTCTGTTAGTAAATGGGGCTATAAATGTAGATTTATCGCACACATTAGGCGTGCCACTTCATGTGCGTGCTAACTTTACATTTTGTGACCTTTAGTAAATAAGGCCCTTAATGTAAAGAATTACTGAACACATTTAATGATGTATTTTACAATCCTCAGACCAACTGGAGGAGTTTGATTTGTTGAAAAGGTCATTGTTGAAAAGGTTTTATTTCTCATGATAGGGGGGCAATTGTCTAAGGAACTGCCTAAGCAGTTGGTGATGATTATAGCAAGACAAATGGAAGGTAATAGTTTTTTTTTTTTTTTTTTTTTTTTTTTTTTTTTAAAGATTCAGCATCTACAACAATTAATTAATGATGTTGCTGAAGGCAGCCAAAAGAGGTACAAGAAGATTATTTGTCAATGACATAAAAAAGAGAACTATAAGATCTTTTAACTATGATATTTTTCCCTCTGGAATTTACCCATAGCTAGTAAAAAATGAAACACAGAAAGATTAGTTAAAATGTGTAATGGCTGCTTGGCAACATATTGGACATATTGGAGACGAGAGATAGGGATTATATTACTGTAACAGCCAAGGCCTTGATCTCTACTACATTTAGAAAAACTGCATCTCTGAATCAACATGTAAAGAACATCTGGGAGGCTAGTCAGCGCCTTCAACACAACACAGACAAAAGCATCTGTGTATCGAACCCAATTCTCCAGCTCTCAGAGTTGCAATTTAAATTGTTGATTTATTTAAGAAACATAAACAGCAGCCCAGTTAGAACTGTAACTGCTCCTTCCTACACCCAGTGAAGCATCTACTCCCAATAAGGCTGTCCTGGCAGGGGCAGCATGGGCCATGTTCATTGGTTAACATCTCATTGAGTCTCATCTGGTATCTACTGTTTGTTGGCTTAATATCCTGAACACTTTCTGGTAAGTGGATATTGTAATATTAGTTCAGACAACATTCGTTTTTTTATTAATTATTTTTAAATGCAGCCATTTAATCGCCACTAAAATGCATGAAACAATCCTTCCTCCCATGAGCAACTGACTAATAAAGTCACAAGCTACAAACATCTTAAATAATAATATTGGAATTACTTGTACAGTATATTAATAAATATTTGCCCAAATGGCAATCGCGTCATTTGTAATTGCTTTATTTGTTGTTTACTTTCCATTTTTGATGACACACACACACACACACTCAACTGTTGAATAACTCAATACCTTTGCTTAATTAAACAGACAGTCTTGGTCCCAAATTTTCTCCACATAGAATATACGCCTCTCTTAATGTTTTTATTCGACACCACACTTTACTCGTAACTCAACACTTATTACCAGTACCAAAGGGACATGGACTATTAAAAAGACTAGTGGATAACTTGACATTGTCGTTTCATGTGAGTGACCTCGAATTGAAATCATTTATTGATTTGCAACTACCAAGTGCAGCTGGTTACAGTGTCAGTTCATAATGAGTGAGAAGCGAAAAATTAGATCTCGTTCAATTGCCTTTGGCTTTAAAGCTCAGGTTATTTGGAATAACAAGCTTGTCAGCAGAACTTTCAAAGTGCATGTTTTTGCATGTGAAGCAATTGGCAATGCTTGACTTCTGTGTGAAACTATAAGTTGTTTATTATTGTTTTTGTTCACCAAGTTAATTCTGTATAATGCACATTTATTAACTTTTGCAATTTAAGCCATCAAGTTAGACAGTGCAAACCAATACCTAAAAGTATAGTCAACAGTTTGTGCAGTTTGTGGTTGAGTTGTTTTCGTACAAATAACACTGTAGCTATTTTATTAATTCTTATCAAACTATACAAGTTGTACTGAGATTGTCCATAAGGACATTTAACTAAAAAGAAACTTGTAAATACTGTAATACTGTAAACGTGTGAGTTCTGTTACTTATATGCATGATAATGTCATGGCTCATGTGCACCCCTGGTTAACTCAACACCTTGGATAAGTCAACACTAAACTGTATCACTGTGGGGTGTCGGGATTGATTATACTATATATATATATATATATATATATATATATCTATATATATATATATATATATAATATGTGTAATGTGTACATCAGTTTATAGTCAAAATGCACGGGAAATATCCTAGATCTGAATCTCATCTAGAAATTTCTCAAAAACAAAGAATTTTAGGAAAAAATCTTCTGTAGCAAAAGATTGCGACTTTGACTAGGCCATTCCAGAACCTTGATTTTATTCTTCTTTAACCCTTTGCAGTCTATATTTTCAGTGCTTGTCAGGCACGTCAGGTCCAATTTATTTTCACATGAACTGGTTTATTTTACACTCGCTGTTTAAATTTTTTTTTTTCAGAGTAAAATAGACTTAAACGGCATTCCATGGCAAAATGACATCAGTACTGCATCTCCAGCCAAGCCCCAACCCTTGTTCGCTGTATTTTTCACATACCTCTTTATAGACGTATCAAAGACAAAAAGCTGTACAAATGTCTGTGGTAATCTTTGAGCGCTGGATGCAGAAGCAGCCATCTCCTTTGTTTATGTCTATGTTATCTCTGTGGTGCATGGGGCTATCAGATACGCCCTTTTTTCAGATTCATTCAGCTCCTATCGGTCTCACTCGACCATTGTAAAGTTTCCTCTGCTTTTTCCGGAGAAAAACTACTAGAGACCTGTACTTTACGTCTTTTTGATGGAAAAAAGATGGAAAAAAGAAAAAAGACTGGAAAGGGAAAATTGTAATGTCGGACCTGGTCTGATATAGGACTGCAAAGGGTTAATCATTCTGAAGTAGATTTTGATGTGTGCTTTGGATTGTTGTCATGTTGGAACATCCAGTTGAGCTTTAAACCAAGTTTAGTAGCTGAGGGTTTCAGACAATTGGCCAATATCTTTTGGTATGCGATAGAATCAATTTTTACCATGAATTGGAACTAAATTTCTTGTGCCATTAGCGGAAAAACAGCCCCATAGAAGGATAGTACCACCTCAGTAGATATGGTGTTCTTTGTACACATCACCAGACTTTGTCCAAACGTAACGACTGTCATCAAAACTAAATAGCTAGATTTCTGTTTCATCACTACACAAAAACATTTGACCAGAACTCATATCCATCATTCAAATGACATTTTGCAAACTTTAAGCAATGTTTTCCTAAGAGTGAGTTTTTCCTTGGCCTGCGACCATTGAGACCTTCACCATGCAATACTCGACCTGTGGTTGAAATGGAAACCCATTCCCACTTGCAGCCAGTTCACTTTGAATATCTTTGGCTGTCAATCTCGCATTGTTATTAACCTTCCTCACAATTCTTCTGCTTGTTCTTGGTGAAAGAACCTCCTTTCTTCCACACTGAGGGAGCATTGTGACAGTACCATGAGTCCTGTACTTCTTGACAATAGAAACAATAGCTGAAATTGGGAGGCCTTAGGTCGGCCAGGTGGACCTCAGCTAACCGCGCACCAGTGACCCCTCTAGACTAGCTGGGTGCCTGCGGGCTTGCCTGTAAGCTGCCCAGAGCTGTGTTGTCCTCCGATGCTATAGTTCTGTGTTGGCTGCATGGCGGGCATGCAGAAACAAAAGACACGGTCGGTGACGGCACACGAGGACAGCGTGTGTTCATCTTCGCCACTCCTGAGTCAGCGCAGGGGTGGTAGCGGTGAGCTGAGCCTAAAATACAATTTGATATTTCAAATTGGGAGAAAAACAGGGTCAAATATAAAAAACAAAAACTGAAAAATTTAGTTAGCACTCCTAGGTGGAGTTTGGCTTTTGTTTTGTGTATTTAGTTTTGTTCCAGTGTTTATTTTGTGAATAAAACTGTGCCAGGGCACTGAACTACAGTACTGTCTCTGGGTATTTGTCAGCCTTGATTGCCAGTCAAGTTACCACAATATATATTATTTTATTATGTACACCTTCGAATAGGTGCTGGCCCTTGTGACTGAGCCCTGTTGAGAATATCTGACCATTATCAAACTCTGTATTCTGATAGTGTGGAGTGCACACAAAGCTAAGCTGTGGACATATATAGTACAACACCAGTCAGTTAGATTTTAAAGGACACTGCACATTTAAATGTATATTTCTGATAACAAATCAAGTAATTCTAAAAAACACAAAATGCACTGTTGTGCTGCTACTGTGCAGTCCAGTTTCTAATCTTCACTCACACACATTTCAACTATTTGAAATAACCTTTAGGAAGAACGATGGTTTTTGACCCTCAGCGATTCTTGCATTATCTGCATTCTGTAGATAGAAACTCCAGCGCTTTACTGATCCAGCACAATCAGCTCACAGCACCTTTTTGGTTGATTTCTGAAGTAAACAAAGCAGTTAACTCCGCACCACATTTTTATCTACTTTTAATCATCTAGTCTTGTTCCTGCTGCTTTGTGCATTTTTTTTTTCATTTCCACACTTCATTCTGTAATGTTATTATCAGAACATTTTAAATTAAACAAAGTACCTTATACAGTTCAAAAAATAGCTTTGAAATATTGAAGGCTATTGCTTTCTACAGTAAGCCCATGTCATGTAAAATATTATCAGCTTGGGATTCATGTTATGCTTGCAGTTGACAGTAATGATCTCTGTTGCTGCAGGTTACTGAGTGAGTCAAAGCTTCAGGAAGTGAGATAGCTTGTGAGGCTGCGGCAGAAACTACCTTTAGTGAATGTAAACAAACAGCTCAACCAAAATGGTCTCGTTCCAAATAGAATGAATATAAAGGTAAACGGCAACACTTTATATTGTGTCTGAGTACTGTGTATTTATGTTGCAGGTGTGCATTAGCACTTTATTATTGATTTCTTTGTATTCTGTTGTTGTTCACGTGTGTGTATTAGTTATTATTCTTTAAGATATGTTTTTATAATTTCACTATGCACTATTTATGATTGATTGTGTGATGTTTTGCTTTTGTATTTGATTGTGTTTATTTGCATTAATAACTTTGAATCACGGCAATTGCCTGGACTGCATTCCCACCTAATTGACAATTACCAACGAACTGTCTGTGAAACACATTCCACACCTGGGTCTTTAACTTTTTCCTAATTGACTAAAGGGTTTATAAGACATGGTAAAATATTTATTGAGGAGGGGGTGGGGAGCCACAAGTGGAGAGGTGGGGAGACATGAGAGGAGAGGAGAGGAGACGCGAGAGGAGGAGTGGGGAGACGCGAGAGGGGGAGATGCAAGAGAAGGGGGGGAGATGCGAGAGGAGGGGTGGAGAGATGAGAAAGGAGGAGGGAGATGCGACAGGAGAGGAGAGGAGAGGGGTGGGGAGATGCGAGAAGAGGGGGAGACTTGAGATGAGTGGGGAGACGTGAGAGGAGGGGTGGACAGAAGCGAGAGGAGGAGGGAGATGCGAGTCCTCCCCTCTTTCCCTCTACGCTGCTCCCCTTTCGTGGGCTCCCCTACCCACCCCCACTACGAGGAGAGGGGTGGGGAGATGCGAGAAGAGGGGGAGACTTGAGAGGAGTGGGGAGACGTGAGAGGAGAGGAGAGGGGTGGGGAGATGTGAGAGGAGGAGTGGGGACGCGAGAAGAGGGGGAGATGTGACAGGAGGGGGGAGAAGCGAGTGGGAGGGAGACACGAGAGGAGGGGGGAGACGCGAGAGGAGGGGTGGTCAGAGGCTAGAGGGGGAGACTTGAGAGGAGTGGGGAGACGTGAGAGGAGATGAGAGGAGAGGAGAGGGGTGGGGAGATGCAAGAGGAGGAGTGGAGAGACATGAGAGGAGTGGGTTGGGGAGATGCAAGATGAGGGGTGGGGAGACGTGAGGAGGGGTGGAGAGATGTGAGAGAATGGGTGCGGAGATGTGAGAAAAAAATTTAAAAAATATATACTTTTTGTTAGAAATTCTTGTGCTGTGCACCTCTGTAAAAAATTTTTTTTAAGTTTATTTATCTACGTTGTTCAGTTGCTTTTGCTCATCTGATAATAAATCGATTGCTGTTGAAAAGTAAAAAATGTATTGCTTTCGTTTTATAAATACGTATCGTATGTTGTAAACCGATGTCTGTTCAGATGTTTATTTTTTTTGTTTTAATTTGTAAAATATTTATTTTGTGTGTGTGTGTGTGTGTGTGTGTGTGTGTGTGTATATATATATATATATATATATATATATATATATATATATATATATATATATACAGTGCCTAGAAAGTCTACACCCCCTTTTAACATTTTCACCTTTTGTTGCCTTATAGCCTGGAATTAAAAGGCATTACATTTTTTTTTTTTCATTTATCTACACATCCTACTCCACAACATCCAAGTGAAAAAAATATTCTAGAAATTTGTAGAAAATTTAATAAAAATAAAAAATGAAATAGCTTGGTTGGATAAGTGTCCACCCCTCTTGTAATAGCAATCCTAAATTAGCTCAGGTTTAACCAATCGCCTTCAAAATCACATACCAAGTTAAGTGGCCTCCACCTGTGTTAAGTTGTAGTGACTCACATGATTTCAGGATAAATTCAGCAGTTCCTGTAGGTTCCCTCTGCTGGGTAGTGCATTTCAAGGCAAAGACTCAACCATGAGCACCAAGGCGCTTTCAAAAGAACTCTGGGACAAAGCTCCACAAATCTGGCCTGTATAGTAGGGTGGCAAGAAGGAAGCCATTACTCAAGAAAGCCCATCTTGAATCCCATTTGAAGCATGCAAAAAACACTCAGGAGATTCTGTAGCCATGTGGCAAAATGTTTTGTGGTCTGACGAAACTAAAATGAAACTTTCTGGCCTAAATTCAAAGCGTTATGTTTGGCACAAACCCAACAAAGCACATCACCCAAAGAACACCATCCCCACTATGAAGCATGGTGGTGTTATGATGATGTTTCTCATCGGCAGAGACTGGGGCACTTGTCAGGATAGAAGGGAAAATGAATGGAGCAAAGTACAGAGAAGTCCTTGAGGAAAACCTGCTGCCCTCTGCAAGAAAGCTGAAACTGGGACAGAAGTTCACCTTTCAGCATGACAATGACCCAAAGCACACAGCCAAATCTAAAATGGAGTAGCTAAGGAACAAAAAGGTAAATGTCCTTGAGTGGCCCATTCAGAGTCCCGACCTAAATCCATCTAAATTTGTGGCATGACTTGAAGATTGCTGTCCATCAACGCTCCACAAGGAACTTGACAGAGCTTCAACAGTTTTGTAAAGAAGAATGGCCAAATATTGTCAAGTCTAGGTGTGCAAAGTTGGTAGAGAACTATCCAAACAGACTCACAGCTGTAATTCAATAAATTTAGTTTTTCCCCTTAACAGTGGAGTATGGTGTGTAGATAAGTAGAAAAAATCCTCATTTAAGTGTATGAAACTCTGAGGTATTGACAAAACAAAATGTGAAAAAAGTTAAAGGGGGTGTAGACTTTCTATAGGCAATGTATGTGTGTGTGTGTGTGTGTGTGTGTGTGTGTGTGTGTGTGTGGTATATATATATATATATATATATATATATATATATATATATATATATATATATATATATATATATATATATATTCCCCATTGTGGAGCTGCTTGTGCTCTATAAAAATGTGAGAAACATCGTCTGTGTGTTTGTGTCCATCTATCAGCGGTTATTGTTCTTATACAGGTCTACGGTTATGCATCATACAGCGCCGTGAATATGGTTTATATTTTCTGCACTCTTAAGGATAGTTCATACACTAGTATAGGGTGTTCCGTCAGCCCCATCGACTCATTCATATGTGTTTGTGGGTTGCTTTGATCTCCCTATGAGATATTCAGATAAAAATAAGCTCTGTATGAAGCTAATTTGATACGAATCATATGCAAAGTTTGAAATGTACACATGTTTTCAGTACCAAACAATAATAATGAGAAAGTGTCTTTGAATTCAATTAGATAACTTCTCTGAGCACTTAATTTTTTGCATAGCTGGGGATTTTTTTTTTTTTTTTACTAGATTCAAGGTGTGCGATTAATAAGGACAATTAAATGCTATTCCTTTCTGAATGTACGTTACATCTTTTCATCTGCAATCGCCAATACGATGGGGAAAACAGCTAGTGTATCTACTTATTATTATATATCTTTTTTTTTTAATACCATTTTGTCCTGAGCAGGGGAGCAGAGCGGGAATCACAAGGAGTGGAGCGGAACAAAGAAAGAGCGAAGCAGAGCGGAGGATATTATGAGCGTTTAACGGAATTGTCATTACTTCACTCCGCTCACATTCTCTGAACATAACACAGACGATCGCCATTAAAATATATTGTTTCTAACACAGGATTTGCACATCACAGGAGACTAGAAGTGAGTAAACTCTGTATCCCTTATATGAGTGTGGGTAAACGACATATTGCCCAAATTCAAAGTAGGTAATGCCGTTTACCTGTGTATACCCTCGACTACACCATCGAGTAAAACTAAAAAAAATCTTTACAGTACCTAGTATTGCCAGGCAGTCTCCCATCCTATACCAACCAGGCATGAAAATGATTATTTTATTTCTTAGCAGACACCCTTATCCAGGCCAACTTACAATTGTGACATTATGTTTTTTTTTTAGATGCAGTTACTCATTTATACAGTGGGTTTTTTTACTGGATCAATCTAGGTAAAGCAGCAGTGTCTCCCCTACCTGGGATGGAACTTGCAACACAGTGCTGTAACCATTACTCCACATATGCTACAAGTGAAGAACTAATGTCTCATTGTATAGCTATTTATTTATTTATTACATGAAACGTACTTTTTGTATAGGTATACAAATGTCAATTGCTCTGGATAAAAGCATCAGCCAAATCAATTAATATGACATATTTTTCTGGCTTGCTAGTTATTAATTTATTTATACATTTATAATATAAACATTCATTTCTACATTTATTTATTTTAAAATATTTATTTCTAAATATATTTAATCCGCTATGCATTTTTTAAATCATTTATTTATTTCTACCAAATAAATTATTCCTTTATTTATTTTTAATTAAACGAGGAACTACAATTTATCAGAGGTCAACGATTTAGACAAGGAAGCTACATGCCACTCTTGTGTACAATTCAATTCTATGATATCTCCCAAACAGGAAACTAGATATTTTCAAATAGGAAATAGAGCATTTCTATAATCGAGCAGAACTTCAGGCATGGATGTAAGCTTAAAAAATGAACGCATGTCAACAACAGCACAGTGGCAACAATGTTGTGGATTTCAAACTGCTTGCAATCCCTGGTTTATTTTGACGTTGACCAACATGTTGAAGATTGGTAGATGGCCAGTTATTTATCTTTTCTGTTTGAAAAGTCGCTACACACTCTTAAAGTAAACAGAAGAAAAAGAAGAAGAATTTTACCTTAGTTTGACGACGACATATCGCATCATTGTGTATTTTTTCACATTTGATGTAAGAAAGTTTCAGATTTTTGGTACTGGTACAGATGGTAATTCAAAGTGACTTAGTTTTGCCGCTGCCATTCCTCTCAATGTCTGTAGTTTCAAACAAGATTTTTTAACTTGTACAAGGAATTACCATTCCTCTCAATTATATATAGTAATTAAACCATATGTTTTGTTTTTATGGCTTTACTGTAAAGGTTATGTATTTAATCACACATAGATCAATGTAATGCAAAGCATCCAGAGATGATAAGGAACAAAAGCTAGAACAAAAGCTACAAAAACGATTAAGTACTAATAAAAACGCACACATATATTTTAGCTTTTTACTGTTTGACAGACTCTCCTCTGATTGGATCATTTGTTTTGTTTGTCCTTCAAGTCACACAAGGGATGCTCTTCCTCATTGGCCAGTTCCCCAGCTACTGAACAACAAAATCTCAAACGTGGACGCCAATTCTATTTCCTTTGCATCGCTTCTGTTGCCGATCGCATCACAGGCAGTGTGAAAAAATCAAAAATCCATGTTTTATCTTTTGTTGTTGTTGCGGTGCAGTTGTGTGGAGATCTTGAGCATCAAATTCTGGGAATCCAAACTGTGTGTTGAAAATCCTCACTGCCTTCAGAAACTTGTGAGCTGGATGAATAAAACATTGTTTTATTCTGCATTGATCAGGGTTTTGGAAAATTGTAACACAGTACTTGTTCATACTGGCATCTGTTGTGCAACTCTTATACCAGTGCTAGGTGTGTATTTAGCAATTCTGCATAGCTCCAATGTACTTAATGTATAAATCTTTTTACTACATAAATACACAGCAATTAAAGACACTTAATGTAAGGAGTTACCCGGTAATCTTTTGATAATTTAATAAGTCTATGACTTAATGAAAATATGTATTTATGTATTTATTTTTATTTATAGGGCCTACATTTTTTTCCTGCAATTTCAAATGTCTAATGTTGTTCACTCACCACAGCACATCTCTAAAACAGTCCAGGTCAACTAAAGATCAGTGGGCATCCTCCGGTGTATCTGTCAAGCCAATTGCCTCTTTACACCCAGAAACTCAAAGTCAACGAGCTACTGGCCCCTGGAGGACAAAGGGTAGTCCACTGGAGTTCACTGTAGTGCCAGGACACAAACATGCACTACCCTGACTGCATGACACACCCTGAGCCTTTACCAGGTGAGTCATATAGGAACCCTCTAAAGATACTATTTAGCATTAAAAATGATTGTTTTTCACTATTTTATTCAATACTGAGAAACAACCAGCTAAACATAGAAAGTATAGCAGTTTTTTTTTAAGTGCTTATCAGATTTGTCCAGGTTCTGTTTTAGACGTTCTTGTAATATATGATGCCCTATATAACTCATTATGCCTTTAAAAGACATTTGTAATGCTGAATTAGACACACAGTGTGTATTGTGGGATGCCAATTATAAAATACTTGCTTGTTCAACTGGGTGTCCTTATTATCCATTCCTCAGGAGAAGGAACAAGGTGACCTGAATTATGATTCATACAAAAAAAAAATTCTGCTGCACTCTGTGAGCTTGCATGACTGTTTTTAGAAGATGAGTTTGCATGACTGTTTTTAGAAAATTAATTCTTATGTTGTTTGTATTTTAATATAGTCAGGTATTCCAAACTCATGTACATTGTGATGTTGTTTTTGTTGTTGGTACTTACTTTCTCATTATTGTTACTGTATTAGCCCAATTTAAAAAAAAAAAAAAAAAAAAAAAAAAAATAAGAAAAATAGACTTTATGAATGACAAATTAATTTTTCAGTCTAGGATAGGAATTCCAAACAGGGATTTCAATTTCAAGCATGGATGAATGAAAAATTTTCTGCTGCTATATGACCTAATGTCACCCTTGAATTCTCCACTCTTAAGACTTTTCAACATCAGTAATCTGTATATTTTTGGACATATAAGCACCTGCTAACTGAGCAGCTTCTATTAGCCCTTGATTACTGACTGACTCTTCTAGAAAATTAATTTAATGTATAGGTCATACATTTTACATAGTGCCCCCTGGCCAGTCTTCAACTACACAAATGCTGAGTTGAACACAGCCCTGCTTTAAGTAGATGACAACCTGCCCTTTGTTTAATTATATGTCAGTATTCTGTGTTACAAGTATAAAATAATTAAAAAGTTGCTCCAGACTATATTTATACAAAATCAATCCCCTTGCCTTCCTGTTTTCCTTGAAAAGTTATTTGAAATCCACGATGCAAGCTTGGGAGTGAATAGCAGGACTGAGAGGTTGATGGGTTATTAATGTATAATCTATCTAGGATGTGTAACTTTTAACAAGAAGACAGCAGGCAGACCCCCTTCAAAGAATGGGAAGAGGCTGCAGTAGATTTGTTATTGATAACTATACATGTGGCCTGACTGTTCATATTAATCGGAACAGTTTTAACAAAGACTGCAATCCAGAATATCCTGGTACATGGTGGCATTACTGTTACGGTGAAAAATGCAGAGTGCAGTTCAAACAAATAGAAATAGAGAAAGTTATATAGAGAAAGAGACCATCTTTAGTATTACTCATTGAATTATATCTCAGATGCAAGTTCAAGACTGAAGTCTCCAAGCTCTCCCTCTTTATCCCCCAAAGCACCTCCCTTCAATTAACCATCCTCCAATCATCTGGGGAGTGCACCTTTCAAAGAGCTTGCCACACCAAAGATGGCTGACTAAGGGCAACAGAGTCTGAGACTTAACGACAAGTTGACTTACAGCAGTATGTATCACCTCATAATGGAGATGATTTACTCTGTCACAAGTGCTAAACACATTTCTTTCACAACCATATATTTACAGCACGAGTAGCACAATCCAGTGTGTGCGCCACTCAACAACTACACCGAATATTTTGGCAGGACCAACAATAACAAATGTAATAGTAATGATAGGGAATACACAGAGGTCTGTCAAATTATTGCTTAACTTCAAAAACACTCAATCAAAAATGTAAAAAACATTAAGACGCTAAGTTAAGTAGATAAACGTTTTGCCTTAATCTTTGATTATTTATTTTTGTTTGTTTTTTTCCTTAAAATATAGATTTTTGTCTATATTCAGGAGTAAGCCTATACATTGACAGTTACTTTTTGTGAGGGTATATGCTAAAACTGTCAGTGTTCTTTGTCATGCACATCACTGAGAACGTGGACAGGCTCCTGGAAAGAAAAGGAGATGACCCGGTAGTAGTCGTCCACATTGGTACCAGCAACAATGGAAGAGACAAACCCAAATCTTGCAAAACAAATTCAGAGAGCTAGGAAGGAAATTATTATTATTATTATTATTATTATTATTATTATTATTATTACAAATAATGTTCATAAAGAGTTCTGTTTGTACTTAATGCCTTTTTGTTTGTTGTTAATTTGAAAAAAATACCTAAATGTTTATGAAATATAGAACAAAAAGCAGCATCTTGATTTAAAAAAAAAAAATCCTTTCAGCTTGACTGAAACACCACACTGTGAGCAATGCTGACAAAAAGAGTACGTGTTGGGTAAAAATTGAATGAGTTTCCTTCTGATCAGCTGCTGCTAAACACTGTTCATGGGTCATGTGACCTAGTGGTTGAATGAAGCACATGGAGCTTTGCTTCGTAACACTCTTTGCTTCAATTGGTTCATGTGGGGTTGAATCAGCTGAGGCTTCAGTCCCATCACTCATTTCTACACGCAGTGGATAAGCACTCCTGTTATTAAAAAGAAACTGGAAACTGGAAGACAACAGGAAGTTTGAGGCGTCTTTTAATCAACTGAACTTGAAGTAACAGGTTCCTGGGTTGTCCAGGTGAGGGCGTCAAAGTCTGGAAACTTACTGAGACACTCACCAGTAGGACCAATGATCTCCAGCAGAGGGAGCCATAACCAAGAACCTTACCTGAGTGTCCAGTGTGTTTACTTGAAGAGTCCAAGGGGAAATCCAAAGAAGGTTTCCCAACCGCAGGTTTGTTTTTTCAGCCTGTGTTTAGCATTTTGTTTTTAGTTATTAGTTTGCAGAATAGAGAGAAATAAAAAGTCAAGGTGTAGTTAATACCCTGATGAGGGTTAGGGTTTTTATTTTCCATTTATTAAATTCAGTATTGCTTAATTTATTTGTTAATTTGAATAAAAGTCCTGTTTCCTGGTCTCATCAGTGCAGGGATTGGTCGGAATACCCAAATATTTGAAAAGACAGTTGCAAAAAACTTATGTTAATACAATAATTAGGGTTTAACTCATCACCACAAAGCAAGGAAATGTGGCGTTAGGGTTTTTAACCCTAACTCGCTATTCCCACCCTCACATAAGCAGCCAAAGATACCAGACAACACAAGCAACAGCAGACTGCCATCATCAGGTAAGACAGAGAACATGAAACTCTTTCCAGAAGACACAAGAGACATCCATGATCCACCGGTGCTGTAGCAATGGATATACATGTACACTTCAACACAAACCCACCAACTGCAGGCTGCAGAACCGGATCAACTTTACAAAACTAGAATTGTATTTGCAGCTCATGTCTGATATGAAGAGATGGCTACAAAGTGCACTTTGAGAGTCATCTATCCTAGCTCGAACCGGGAGGGACCAGAGGTAATCCAGGATGCTCACCACTCTTCAATTTGAAGGCGTAGCACTGGTCGGTCGACTGCTTTGGAGAGTCCTGAACGACGTAGATAATATTCCTTTTCCCCTTTAATTCTGGCCGGAAGGTCTTTAAGCTTGCTCCTCCTACCCACCCAGGTGGTATCATCCTCAGCACAGGCCAGTGATGTCAGATCTTATACTCTGGAAGAAAGAATCGGTGTGCCATATGGCAGGGGATGTCGGTGTGTTGTTTGATGTGCACCATATACCACTCCTAGAACGACAGTTACATGTGAGTAGCCCTCATTTTTAGGAAAGTGGATAAAGTACATTATCCACACTTATGGCAGACTCCTAGCAGTTCTCTGGGAGGATGGGTAAAGGTACACAGCCTAGGAAAAAGAGACTGCAGAACCAAGGCTGCAAGACAATCATCCCAGTGTAACTCAAAATCGATTTGGTAATGGGAGGTACAGGTATATCTGGTGGAATGAGCCACAAGCCCTGTTGCATGCTCCCTACCAGCCAACCTATATGGTAATTTGAATACTTGAAATGCTAGAAAATGGTAATAGTGCATTGAGACATGTCAATTACTTTCATGTTTGCATTGAGATCAAAAGTGCATGCAAATATAATTGTATTTATGTAAAGTTGATATGGTTCTGCAGCTTGAAGTGGGTGTGTTGAAGTGTAAATGTGTATCCACGGCTACAGCACTGCTGGACCATGATGATGGTGGTCTCCTGTGTCATCTGGAAAGAGTTGCATGTTCATATCCTACCTGATGACGACAGTCTGCGGTTGCTTGTGTTGTCTGGTTCCTTTGGCTGCTTGTGTGGGGGTGGAAATGGCGAGTTAGGGTTTAAAATACCACAAAAAATAGAGCATGCACATACCGTGTATTGTAGACCATATAGCCCTATAATAGTCAGCACCAGCGTTCTTGTACAATGACTTGGTCATGCACATAACATCCTTTCAGCCGATGTCGTAACTGTAGAACATGTTGAAATTTACTTTAATTGCATTTCACACCTCACTATCTCAATATTGCTTCGATTCCTCATGTCAGTCCACACACCCTTCATAACTGAAAAATATGCGCTCTGTGCAAGCACTGCTGACTGGTATACTGAGCATGAATTAAACCATTTTCTTCATGTTAGGAAGACTAGCACCATCGTTCTTATTGCTGAGCACCTGAATCCACAGTTCCCCAACTTTTTTTCTCCAGCTCCAAGTTTTTAATGATTTCTTAGATGGTACAAAGCTCATTGTAGAGCTCATCCAGGTCCAAGGTACTCTGGAGATTCGTTACTGTTACGGCTACAGACAGATTCCTGAACTCCAACTCCTTCTCTCTGTTGATATTCAAGAACTGAATGTTGTACAAGTAGCTGCTAGTGGAAGCGTCAAACCCTTTCTCCAGCTATTCGACAGAAACATCATGACATTTGGTAAAGTCCTTGCGAAGGGCTTCTGAAGATAAAGGTGGTACAAGAAAAAGGGACAAGAAAAAGGTTTTCACATTTTTTATTCATTAATTTATTTATTCACATTTTTATAGCACTTTTAGCCAAGGCACTTTGCAAATTTATGACACAATCATACAATCAAGTAGATGAGGTACAAATTTGTTGCTTTAGGAGAGCAGAGGGCCAGAGGCTAGGTCAAGGTTCGGGCAAGCAGGGTCATAATAGGAAGTCAGGAACCGGGTGACTGTTTTATGTCAAGTGGGATTCCAATGAAAGGGCCCAAGAAGGGAAAAGGAACGGAAACAGGATCGAGCGCATGGCGAGGGTGGGACCGAGAGGGACACCAGGGATTGGGAACATGAGGAAACATAGTAAGTGATCAGTGCAGCCAGCTAAGGTTGGGCAAGACTGTGGAGAGATTTGTACACTAAAGTAAGGAATTTGAACAGGCAGCGATAATAGATAGGGAGCCAGTGCAGCAGGAGGAGGAGAGGGGAGGTTGAATATGATACGGGCAGAGGCGTTTTTAATTTGTTGTAATGGTACAAAGGCATAGGAGGGGAGTGTGGCATGATGACTGATAAGTAGGATCCATCTTGGTTGCGAAGAATATCAGCAAACTCCATTGACAGCGGTAATAGTACACTTTTAATCAGAGCTTCGGCTTTCGTACAGCCACAACTAATGTTTTGCTCAGTAGCAACAATTTGAGTATCATTTGGCTTCCTGAAGAAGTTTGAGAAAAGGGTGTTCTGATTTGCAGTTTGGAAGTTTTGCACGTTGTTTCCCACTGGCGTGATGCTTCACATCCGACTCACCGCAGTGACTGATGCCTTTGTAACACACAGTCATATGAGTGACGAATATGTAGATTTTATTTTTTCACTTTGACATTATGGACTTTTTTTGTGTTGATCAGTGGCAAAAACTCCTAATTAAATCCATTGATTCCATGTTGTAACACAATAAAATGTGGAAAAGTCCAAGGGAGGAGAATGATGGGAAATGTAGTTCAGAGGTGTCCATGTGTGTACATGTAAAGCCATCTTGAGGCAGGGAATGCAGTTTAAAAATTTAAAAAGGTGGTCAAAATGTGAAAAATATACAATACACACACTTTAAATAAACAGCTTTAGCAACATGTAGCACAATAAAATAAAATAAAAAAGGTTGTATGTACCCTTTAAGTTCTGCGCTGCAGGCACACACATAGGGATGTTCCCAAGACACTCAATTAAAAAAAAACTTTGATCTTGTTCTCGTTTGCCCAGGGAAATACAGACAGAATTTCTTTGGAAGTTTGGCATTTAACCTGCTATCTGGGTGTTTTCACTTTCATTCCATTCCAAAATAAACCATGTGTTGTAAACCTAAGAAGATATATTTTTAAATTTCCTGTTTAACATAATTGTCGTTATTGTGTGTACAAAATATATTTAAATATTCATTCATCTTACTGACTGACGCATTATTATTATTATTATTATTATTATTATTATTATTATTATTATTATTATTATTATTATTATTATTATTTTGTGACAATTCACTGGGTGCCTACAAGGGTTTGAGTGTAAAAGGGGGGTGTGATGGACAGCGAGCTTGGGAGTGTGTGAGTGCTTGTTTGACAATAGTGTTAGACATAGAACAGGCTGGACAGATTCCTGTATTCAAAGGACTGAGTCAGGTAACATCCTCTGGCTGCTGAGTGACAAGAAGAATGAAAATACAAACATGAAGGACGCTCTCAAGACCAGATCGGGTCAGGCAGCATCTCTGGCTGCTGGGCAGCAATGTCCATGGGAGATTACCTGATATAGACCTCCACTGTTGAAGAGGAGCAGAGTCCCATGTTTTACTCAGGTGCTGGTTGATTCCGGCGCGTGTTGTAGAAATGGCTGGAAGTGGGGAGAAAAAAACTGAGGGGATGGGAAGCAAACCAATGTCTTGTAATGATGGTTCTTGAATAGTCGATGAAGAGAGGATCTGAAGGGAGACAGAAGTTCCTGGTTGCAAGGTACTTGGTTGGCTGGGACAGAGAGGAGAGTCAATTTTTGAGAACTGAATGCACTGACCTTGATGTAACTGGTCTATTTTTGAAGTTCTGATGAATAGGACAAAGTGATTTCCTGGGACTCGAGTGAGGCAGGAGCGCCACATGCCAATGTCTGGGAAGCTGGAGATTGAAGGAACTGAAAAATTGGAGCAGTGCAGAAACCCGAAGAAGGTGACTAGACAGAGGCAGGAGTTGAGGCGAAGGAGGATATCCGATGAGATCGGCTGATTTGATGGAGAGGTGGGAGGGAGGAGCTTCTCCATGCCCTGGATCATCTGGTGGACCACCAGGATGGAAATGAGCGGAGGGGGAGAGATGGACTGGAGGCAAAACCAGTGCTGGATATCTGAGAGGTAATTCCTGATGGAGTAAGGGTCCAGGTTAAGGGATAGCCTGAGGTATGTGATAAAGGCGAGGAGGTGCTGAAGGTTATAGGTGGTGAGAGAGATCTGATTTTGGGCACATAATGTGGTGAAGGAAGATGAGGTGGTAAAATAAGAAGATTGAGTGGAAGTTTTGTGAAATACCAGTTGATTGAAAGGAGGAACTTGCCGAGGGTTGGGGTCTGCTTCTGGGACCAGGCTGTGAAACTTGTGGACTTGCAAGCGAGACCTTATTAAGGGACCTTGGGAGGTGATGGGCCTGAATAATAGCATTTTTGGACACCAAGGTCCAGATGAGATGACGAAGGAGCTACATAATTATTGGGGAGGAGGAAAGCCCTTTATTAGTGATATGCTCAGTGGAGGTGTTGTTACTGAGGAATATATGGGGCTGAAATTGCATCATCGTAGAACATTGAAAGACTGTTCCAGTGGATTAGTAAGTAGAGTGGACCACATTTTAATGTCCTTCCGGGCTTTCGTACGGGATGGTAATGGAGGCATCGACAGACTTGGTACATAAGAACATAAGAAAGGAAGCCATTCGGCCCATCTTGCTCATTTGGTTGTTATTCAGAAGAATTTGAGCCTTGTATTTGGGCCAATGGTCTTCTTGAAAGAGAGAGCAACTCCTATGGCAGAGAACAGATTTTTGAGATGGCTAATGCTTTGGGCTGGAGGATGAGAAGTGGGAGAGATGAGGAGGAAATCATCCAGGAGATGGAGTAAGAACAGGATATGGTATGAGTTTAGGAGGATCCAGCATAAAGCTTCTGACAAGGTCTTGAAGATTTTTGGGCTGCTGCAGCAGCTGAAAGTAAGTTGAGTGGCATAGAAATAGGAGCCTTGCCAGGATATCTTGAATAGATGACGAAGGGAGGGATGAATTGGCATGATGCAAGCTCCGTGGCCCACCATCTTGATGAATTTGATCAAAGTGTTAATATTACTGGTGGATTGGCCTCGAGGAGCTGACAGGTCGATGATAAGGTGTTTCTTTCCAGAAATACTTTGAGTGCCTTTGCCGATCATGTTGATCTGAAACACTGGGAATGGAGGGGCTGGGAAGGGGCCGGCCATAAATCCTTTGTCTACCTTGGGTTCGATCAAGGAGGCAACTGCTTGGGGTAGAGGCTGAGGGCTTCAGAAAAAGCAGGCACATTGACTGGAGAAGAGACCGTCAGGGTTGATTGTTATTTATTGCGTTTCAGTGGGCAGATGGATTTTGTGTGGGCATCACAGCAGAAGGAACAGGAGTGAAGAAACGGCAAGTGGCCTTGTTGCAGACCGAATCTTTGAAATTGTTGCAAATTTTGGGGCCCCCGGAGATTTTGATAGGATGGACAAATCTGTCTACAGCTGAAGAGGTGTCAGGAGGGGCTGATGAGTGGATAAGGGGAAAAGGAGCTGTGGCTTGGTAGGAGAGGAGTGTGGAAACCAGGAGGAGCTGGTTGGACGGGCAGAAGCTGTTTTCGGGCAGAGGTGGGTGGAGTGACTAGTAGAGCTGCAGACTCCACAGGCGTATGCCCCTAGCCTGCTGAATATCCTGTGGAGCAGGTCGATGTCGGGTCTTGCCCAGTTGATGATGATGTTATCTTTTCCAAGGACTGCTGATTCTTTAGCTGAGAAGCTTTTGTGATAATCGTAAAACATGATATAGGCTAGGTAGTGGTTCAGTTCCTCTCGGTGGTGAGAAAAGGCGCTGCATTGGACATCTGTGTAAGCTGAAAAAAGACATGACGAAGGCGAGAATCGGTGGATTTGAGAGTTACAGATACATTGCCACAGCTCACTGTCCGCTGGTCAACGAGCTCAAATGCAGCAATGAGCATGAGTACCAGATATACATCCTTACCTTCAATGATTTGTTTATGCAGGGCAGTAGAAACGGAAATGTGCCTGGAGCTGATGATATGCTAGGGGTAGGCAGGAGAGGCAGAGGCTAGTGTAAAAGAGGGGCCATGATCGATGGCCTCGATCACTGAGGTGGTGGTTGAAGTATGGAGGAGTCAAAGGGCTGGGCTGGAGCAAACTTCCAGGGAGCTGAGAAAGGTGTTGATGGCTGCTATGGATTCAGAAACCGGCTGCAGGAGGGACTTTATATCTTAAAGCATCCCCCGGCAGATGCTGTCTGAGTCACAGGCTGGTGACTGTGGAGGAGGCTGAGGCCTCGGAATTGGAGAAGCCACTGCAGCTGCCTGGACAGGGTAACTGGGCCTGGAGAGTCAAGGAGCTGGTCAGAATGCAGAGAGAACATCTGTGAGAGCGTCAGCTTTGGCCTAAATGGTGCACCACTGAGCTGGGAAGATAGCGGGGTGAGGGCTGGAGCATGGTTAGACTGGCTCTGAGGGAGGCATGTGCAAAACAGCATGGCTGCCCGGGCTGGAAGTCCTCAGAAGTGTTCAATTGATGCTCAAACGGTGGATCCATAACTAGAAAGCATGGAGAGGATATTTCGGTTGAATGTCCCCCTTTTTTATTTTTTTTTTTAAAAATAAACACAGACAACACTCAATAAATGAAAGGTTCAAACAAAACAATCACAAATATTAAAAAAGCAAACTTCGAATTTCGATTTTTAGCAATAAGCAATATTGGGATATCACAAGTAGGTCTGCAGTGAAGTCTTCAAAAAAAACACAACAAAGAGTGGAACTAGTGCTAGGTTAATATAGAAAAGAGGGAGAGATTGACAGGTGGAGCTGCCAGGTGGAACCCCCGAAGCTGCCCTGGCTCATGCCCCTTGACTGGTGTGGTGAGTGTTGCGCCAGGCTATTGTTAGAGATAACTAGAAATAAGATGCCCACCCACCCGGAAGTGATTGTGTCAGCTGATCGCTTCCCCCAGGTGGAGCGCGGCTGAGGAAAGCAAGAGTGGATGGCATAAAGACATGAGAGCAAAAAACACAACACCCCCCCCCCCCCCCCCCCCCCAACAAAAAAACCCAAAAAACATGTTAAGTATAGTGGGGAAGAAAAGTGATCTTTTACAAAAAAATGGGTATCCAGAATTCAGAAACCGCACAAGGGATCGTCATGAAACTCTCCATGTTTTCACAGCATTGCAAGTGAATGGATCATTGAGTGGGTTGTGTAAAGTGTCGTCCAATGAGTTTATTCCTCTTGAGAAGTGTGTGCTCGCTATCGGAGGTGTAGTGGGTTGTGTAAAGTGTCGTCTGATGATTTCATTCTTCTTGAGAAGGAGTTGTATTAGACTATAAACCTGAAGAGGTGCTCATTTTTGGTGGGGATTTTAACGGTACAGTTAAGTACCATATGGACAGAAATCATTTCTAACCGCACCCACAGTCTGCCAGAGAGCTTTTAAGGATTTAAAAATGTTCAGAGCTAACAGATGTTTGGAGAAATTTTAATGAAAAAAATAGACTGCACACTTGCATGAAAGTTTAATGGCAATTATATCTCTCTGGCCCATTTGGAATGTTTTTATATTTTTTAGCATCATTTAAAGCATTTTAAATTAGGTTTTTTCTCACGTAATGGTTTATCAGATCATAGTTTGGTTACTGCCACTGTGTTGCTTCCCTCATTTAAAGCATGCAGCTCTCACTGGCATTTTAAATCCTGTTTACTTACTGATGAGCATTTTAGGAAGGCTTTTACTTTCTTTTGGAAAAGACAGAGAGCACAAAAAAATGCTTTCTCCTCTGTAAGGCAATGATGGGTGTTGCAGCCCTTATTAATGAGTAAGGAGAATGTTGACAGTACTAACTATCCCCTGTGTCTCAGTGAAGTGATGAAAGTGACAGCATATGCTGATGACGTAGCGGTGATAATACTTAACGACAGAGACATAGAAGGGTAATGAGTTTGTCAGAAACTGTTTAAAAAGCTATCTAGTGCAAAGGTTCACTTTGCACTAGATCGCTTCCACAGATGTACTATAGGGGGATTACATTAGTCCTTAACAATCTGATTGCTTTGAGTCTGTAACACTGACTAATCTGCATGGAGCAGCACTCAGTCCTCTCCCAGGCCTTGCTGGACAGTTATATTTATAGTCACAGTCCATTGTTACGCCAGTCAGGAAACTCATGCAATAGACTACTGTGTTTCATCATTCACTACTCTTTCTACATAAAGAAAACATCTTTCAGAAGGTGAGTGGTGTGCAAAGACATCGCTACTGACCAATTGGCAATTTTTGGACCTGCGTAATAGAATCCACTTGTTCAAGTGACTTATGAGTTTGAATTACTTAAGTTGCAGGAATAAGACTGTAAGATTGTTATATGTCTGCATTAGCTGAATAATTGATATATTGTTGATATATTGTTGATATTTGTTATTTCTTCACCACATCCAAACCCCAGCATTACAGTGTGATAGATATGTGGGCGGAAATGCAGCGTAAAACGAAATACCAAATTACCTAAATCCTAAATGTGGCTATTCTCACTTCAACACAGTAAGTTAACATTTGTATACGTATTAGTAAAACTTATGTGCAATTTATTACACAAACTGAAAATTGATGCATTTTGAGTGTTGTTTATTTTTAAATGTAATAGTTTCTGACATAACTAATCTGTCCTAGAGTCCCGGGGGACAAGTTCCATCTCAAAACCTGGTTTATTAATATGCTTGACCAGTTGCCATTTTGTTAACTTCATCTGCAAAATTTCAATTTACAGAACCCTGGGTGGTGGTATATGCTTTCTGAAAGCCAGGCAAAAGAATGCTCTTTAGAATTTATCTGGTGTGTTAAATATAGTTTTATCGGTAACATTCTGTAACAATTAATAAACAATAAGTCACCCCTCATACAAACATGTTTTGTGTAACAAACTAGACTGTCAATCTTTATGCGTATCCACGTTCATGTTCCCTTCTGTATTTTTCAGAATTCTGAGCAAGTATGTATATCACAGCATTGTGCACAGAAGTCAATAACAAATTGGCTTAAAGGGGTTGTTCTAGCACAAGCATGTTCATTGTATTTACTGCTGAAAATTAATCAGGAGATTGAAGAGCCTGGATGCAACATCTGTAGAGCAGACTGGTTTTCATAAGCAGTAATTATTTCTCAGACTTGAGCAAGATACTTTGCTAAATCTCTGGAGATAATGGGGATTTATGTACCTTATAATAGAAGGGACGAGAAGCTAAATGCTGTTAGATTTTCCTGATCAAATGCACCTAGAAATATTAAGTGGCCAATTTATTTCTGTGAAACCAGATTATAAACTATCGAGAAAAAAGTGATGAACACATTCTACTTAAGTTACTCCTTATATAAACCAGTTAGCAGTTTTATTTGTGCGCAGTATTTGTCAGAATGAAACCAATTACCCTGTAAGAAACATTTAAAGATTAAATCATGTGTTTTCCATCATTGTAGCATTATTCATCAGTATTAGAGCAAAATAATCTTGAATTACAATCCAGTCGTAATGGATAGACATCCTGAAAGAATACACAATTGCGGCAGCCTGCTAAGGTTCCAGCAATGACTTTTTGAACCTGCTTACTGATCAGATGTACTCCCCACAACAGCACAGGAGAACCTCCAAGCCAATCGTCTGTTTACACCCCTATGAACCACAGTGAATGTTAGTGAGCTACCAGCTCCTAGAGGACCAACCCACCAGGTGACACTTTATTTTAACTGCCCGCAAGCTGGGGTGGGTGATGGGTTCGGGACTCACTCAGAGTTAAATGTGTAGCCGACTATAATAAATAAATAAATAAAAAAAATAAATAAATAAATAAATAAATAAATAAATAATTATTATTATTATATATTATTATTATTATTATTATTATTATTATTATTATTATTATTATTATTATTATTATTAATAATAATAATAATAATAATAATAATAATAATAATAATAATAATAATAATAATAATAATAATAATAATCTTTATTTTATTGCGCCTTTCATAGTGGACCACCATCACAAAACGTAAAGTCTGATTTATATTGAAATGCATTCAATGGAGAAAAGAGCTTAGAATTGGGCAGGATCAGGATACTAGGCGGGCACATTGTAATGTGATGTACACTGAACATTGTAATGTGATGTACACTGAACATTGTAATGTGATGTACACTGAACAAAAATAGAAATGTAACAAGCAACAATTTCAAAGATTGTACTTAGTTATAGTTCATATAAGGAAATCAGTCAATTGAAATAAATTCATTAGGACCTAATCTATGGATTTCACATGACTGGGAATACATAAGGTATTTGTGACCAACAGATGCATCTTACCTTGCATCATACCTTAAAAAAAAAAAAAAAAAGGTAGGGGTGTGGATCAGAAAACCAGTCATTATTTTGCCACCATTTGCCTCATGCAGCGCGACACATTTCCTTTGCATAGAGTTGATCAGGCTGTTGATTGTGGTCTGTGGAATGTTGTCCCACTCCTCTTCAATGACAGTGCGAAGTTACTGGATATTGGCGGGAACTGGAACACACTGTTGTACATGTCGATCTAGAGCATCCCAAACATGCTCAATGGGTGACATGTCTGGTGAGTATGCAGGCCATGGAAGAACTGGGACATTTTCAGCTTCCAGGAATAGTGTACAGATCCTTGTGACATGGGGCCGTGCATTATCATGCTGAAACATGAGGTGATGGCGGCAGATGAATGGCACGACAATGGGCCTCAGGATCTCATCACGGTATCTCTGTGCATTCAAATTGCCATCGATAAAATACAATTGTGTTCGTTGTCCGTAGCTTATGCCTGCCCATACCATAACTCCACCGCAACCATGGGGCACTCTGTTCACAGCGTTGACATCAGCAAACCGCTCGCCCACATGATGCCATACATGCTGTCTGCCATCTGCCCGGTACAGTTGAAACCGAGATTCATCCGTGAAGAGCACACTTCTCCAGCGTGCCAGTGGCCATCGAAGGTGAGCATTTGCCCACTGAAGTCGGTTCGACGCCGAACTGCAGTCAGGTCAAGAACTTGGTGAGGGCGACAAGCACGCAGATGAGCTTCTGTGACGGTTTCTGACAATTTGTGCAGAAATTCTTCAGTTGTGCAAATCCACAGTTTCATCAGCTGTCCAGATGGCTGGTCTCAGATGATCCCGCAGGTGAAGAAGCCAGATGTGGAAGTCCTTGGCTGACGTGGTTACACATGGTCTGCGGTTGTGAGGCCTGTTGGACGTACTGCCAAATTCACTAAAATGACGTTGGAGGCGGCTTATGGTAGAGAACTGAACATTCAATTCTCTGGCAACAGCTCTGGTGGACATTCCTGCAGTCAGCATGCCAATTGCACGTCCCCTCAAAACTTGAGACATCTGTTGCATTGTGTTGGGTGACAAAACTGCACATTTTAGAGTGGCCTTTTATTGTCCCCAGCACAAGGTGCACCTGTGTAATGATCATGCTATTTAATCAGCTTCTTGATATGCCACACCAGTCAGGTGGATGGATTATCTTGGCAAAGGATAAATGCTCACTAACAGGGATGTAAATAAATTTGTGCACATAATTTGAGAGAAATAAGCTTATTGTGCATATGGAAAATTTCTGGGATCTTTTATTTCAGCTCATGAAACATGGGACCAACACTTTACATTTTGTGTTTATATTTTTGTTCGGTGTAATAATTTTGCTTTGCACTTGCAATTGCTGTCCCTCCAAAAACTTTACACCTCTTGTTACAAGGTGTAGAAGCAAGTAGCTATGGGCTGTATAAACCGCTCGCCCACATGATGCCATACATGCTGTCTACCATCTGCCCGGTACAGTTGAAACCGAGATTCATCCGTGAAGAGCACACTTCTCCAGCGTGCCAGTGGCCATCGAAGGTGAGCATTTGCCCACTGAAGTCGGTTCGACGCCGAACTGCAGTCAGGTCAAGAACTTGGTGAGGGCGACAAGCACGCAGATGAGCTTCTGTGATGGTTTCTGACAATTTGTGCAGAAATTCTTCAGTTGTGCAAATCCACAGTTTCATCAGCTGTCCAGATGGCTGGTCTCAGATGATCCCGCAGGTGAAGAAGCCAGATGTGGAAGTCCTTGGCTGACGTGGTTACACATGGTCTGCGGTTGTGAGGCCTGTTGGACGTACTGCCAAATTCACTAAAATGACGTTGGAGGCGGCTTATGGTAGAGAACTGAACATTCAATTCTCTGGCAACAGCTCTGGTGGACATTCCTGCAGTCAGCATGCCAATTGCACGTCCCCTCAAAACTTGAGACATCTGTTGCATTGTGTTGGGTGACAAAACTGCACATTTTAGAGTGGCCTTTTATTGTCCCCAGCACAAGGTGCACCTGTGTAATGATCATGCTATTTAATCAGCTTCTTGATATGCCACACCAGTCAGGTGGATGGATTATCTTGGCAAAGGATAAATGCTCACTAACAGGGATGTAAATAAATTTGTGCACATAATTTGAGAGAAATAAGCTTATTGTGCATATGGAAAATTTCTGGGATCTTTTATTTCAGCTCATGAAACATGGGACCAACACTTTACATTTTGTGTTTATATTTTTGTTCGGTGTAATAATTTTGCTTTGCACTTGCAATTGCTGTCCCTCCAAAAACTTTACACCTCTTGTTACAAGGTGTAGAAGCAAGTAGCTATGGGCTGTATAAAAGCACACACCTGCAGAGACCTATCATTGGCTTTAGGGTGGCTGCTGTGGTGCACTTCCTGATGTGGCGTCACTTGGCTCTTGTTGAGGACAGGGAGTTAAACCTTCGGAGGAGAAGGGCAAGACGGAGAAGACACTGCATATTCAATCCCAGGGTCACTTTGTTTGGGATACCTGAGGATGCGGTGCTAAAGCAAGTCATCCTTGATCTCATAGCTGAATTGAGGGATGATCCAGACCCCAGTGTCAATCCCTGCACACATGACAGAGTGCTAGTTACTTTTTTGGATGCCATGCTAAAAAGAGAAGGCCAATGCATATAATTTCCTAAGGATACCAGCCAACTGATGCTGGCTGAGGCTTTTCCAAACAACTCTGTTTCATGCTGAATGACCTCAGCCGTAAGGACTCTCAGCTCTTTCTTAGAAAAACTTTTCTTTTTTTGTGCACCAAGAGGACTTTGTTGCCCTTCTTCTGACATTTTATTTTTTGTTTGTATTTTCATACTCCACAAATGTCATACAGTGACTACTGTTCTCTGTACTCCTAACTCTGCAAGTGCGGCTGGTAAATAGAGCGATGTGCTCATTCAGACCCTCATTATCATGATTGCGGATCATTATTTGTGCGTGTTGAGTAATTTGCATTGCTCTTAAGCACTGCGTCTATGCTTACATAAACCCCATTATGTCCAACTGTAGCTTGTTACATATTTAAAATACACAATTTTGAAATAACTAAAAGAAAAAAAAATGCCAACATTTAAAATGTTAAAAAACAACTAAAACACAACAAAACAAAAAAACTTTAAAATATTTATCCAATATGTCAAATTGCTTCTTTTTTGGACTTTAGCAGTACACAACAGATGGTATTTTATTTTATGTTTTGCACATTTTGTATTCTGCCTTTTGTACATTTTAAATGTCTGCATCTGTTCATCTTGGCAAAATGTGAGCAGGTGTTTGTGATAATTAATCTCCCACTTTCTGAAAGCTTCATTCCAGGGTTTAATTGATACCATCTGAGTCATTGCAATGTTAACGCTTCTGATGTACCTGTGCAGGCCGGTGAGTTCTTAAAGTGACAGGAGCAGCAGCAAAGAATGACACTCCCTCCACTGTGTACTTACCTTCTCGCTGCTTTTAACTGTCTTTATAAAATGTGTTGTTTTTTCTTTTTACCAGTAATATACAAATACAGACTGGAATTGAGTTTTATAGTTTAAAACTGTTGCCCCAAGGATTGAATAAAGTGGCTAACGGTGGGCAGTATTGGTCAGGGAGGGTCACTTTTTTCAACTCAATGAATTGTCCACTTTAAGGTGGGAAATGCAGTCAATATCTGTTTAATTAACCCTGTGATGTCAATGGGCACTAGTGTTTTGCCTGTTGACTTCTGAGTCACATCAGAGGGCACTGGCTGTTTGACTATTGACTGCTAGACAGTCTTTGTGGACAATAGAACACACTATGCTGGTGTGGGATCTTTTATTTCAGCTTATGAAACATGGGACCAACACTTTACATGTTGCGTTTTTATTTTTGTTCAGTGTAATTCATATTTGTTTGCAGTAAAGAACTTTCTTTACTGCAAACAAAATGACCTACAAATATATTAAAAGTACATACACCTATACAGACCAACCAACATTTGCCCCATATTTTTCAGAAAAATACAAAATGTTTAAACTAAAATGTCTTTGAAATAATAACTTTTTTTTTTAAAATCAGGAACAACTGGTGACAATTTGGCACTGGAACAAATGCCATTTAAAAAGCAGCATGTTGATTTAATTTAAACACCACTAAAGAGATTTACATTTCTAGCCAAGAGACTCACATGTAGAGGGCCACCCAGTACAAAGCCAATGACAGGGAATTGTGAAAGTATTGAATGCAAGGAAGGAAACTACTCTGGTGGAGTTTCCATGTGTGTGTGTGTTTTTTTTTTTTTTAGCTCGAGACATTTGTTCGAGAAAAATGTCTCGTGCAAAATGCTTTTTCGAATTTCCATTCGCTCTGTTTATTTTACTCGAGAAAACACAGCTTTTCACCCGACGTCATGCAAATAAAGGGGAAAGGTGGGGGCTGATATGTAAATTAGATATGCATAAAGTTCTCGTGCTGTTTTAGCCAAAATTGTTTTTCAAATGTCATTAGTGGGGTGTGATTAGTAGTGATTACTGTTTCAACTAATTTATCTTATGACTCATCAATTAAAAATCAACTCATAGGTATAAAATGAAACTGACCAACAGGTATTGCAGATCACCATGGTTCTAAACTGGCAGAGGCGTCATATATTTCCCTTTAATTCAGGAAATACAGCATATGGGGGATCAGGTGAAACTTATGATCAGGCTTATGAAACCCCATCTGTTCGGGCGGCTGATGGCTGCTGAGGAAGCATTTAACACCACTCTTGGGCATACATGGGTAGTGGGCTCTTGAAAGGGAGGTGACGGATAGTGATGAAACGGACTGAAGTACAGCATGAGTTGGTTCCCAAAATTGCCACTGCCTTCTGTATCCTGCACAAACTCTTGTCAACAACAAAATGAGGTGTTCAGGAATCAGAGGCTGCCTGTGAGACAGACAGGGGGAAGGTTACCTCAGCCGCCAGTTTCAGTTGGACAGCAGCGATCTCAATGATTCTCTCCTTTCTTTTAAGTTGTGTTGGATTTACCGTTATGTTAAATATTAATGATGCAAACAAATAAAACCCAATCAATATGTTCATTTGAGCAGCCTGAGAGGGCATCAGCAACTTGTCGGTATATATGTTTGCACTGTTGTGGGCGATCGTGCTGACTCATCCCATCACTTGCTCTTCGTGTTGAACTTTTGCGTAGTTTTTACAGCAAGGGTGTTCTCAAACAGCTGCTTTAATACTATAGCAAGCCTATACCGCAGTGCATGGTATATTTGTAAGTGGTTTTATACAGAACTGTAAACCCACTTGAGATACACAGCATGACAGGACAGATACACAGCAAAAAACAACACAAAAAAAAAAAGCTGCCCATATTATCATTAAGGTGAAATACACCACTGCTAGCCATAAAACCGCCCACTTTCTGCCGTCTTGGAACCCACAGTAACAACTGACCTGTTCCTTTGCAATATTTACAGCTGTGTCACATAAGGACAAACAAGCTCATTTACATTTTTATGTGAAATGCAGGTTTCCATGTGAAAATGGGCCTGATTTTCACATGTTTTTCGTCATTTATACGAGTAAATGAGATATACCCTATACCTCTCTTTGGCTGTTTTTTTCTGGCCACAAACCTGATTCACTCGAGTAATTCTCCCAAATGTGCACGCACATCGCCACTTCACGTGTAAACAGCCCGCAGTGGAAACTGGCCTTTTACATCAATGCTGTCACATTTCGGCTGGATCGAAAAACTATTTACCCAAGAATATCCAAGCTAGGCCAAGACTTGTGTACATCTCCTGCCTCTCAGACATATGCAAAGTGAAATTTTCTTTTTGTAGGGAAAAAGAAACCAGAGTCTTTTTGAAACTGAACCACAATCTTTTGAATTGTCTGCAGACAGTTCAAATATAATAACTGTGGCATAGTTTCCCGAAGCGCCCAGATGAATGTGTTTACACTGTCAATAAAAAAAAAAAAAAATTTTTTTTTAAATAACTGGAATTTTAAGTGATTAATAAGGCTTTTGTTTTTGTTTTACTTTGTATGCAACAACTCAGTGTGAACTTAAAAAACACATTCTAAAACTTAAATATATCTTTTTGAATTTCATGAACTAAAACTAAATAATTTAAAATGAAAAGTTAATAGAAACAAAATAATAATCTTACCTACTAAATAAAAACAAACTGAATTGAAATGCTGAAACTCCAAAAATACTGGTGACTGTAAACAGTACTGTACAACGCAGTGTCTAGGGTTAATAGTGGATATAATATTAATATTTAACAAGATTACAACATGACATAGTCAATAATAATAATAATAATAATAATAATAATAATAATAATAATAATAATAATAATAATAATGTTTATAAATGTTAAAATACATACATGTTCAACATAACCTAAAGTGCCACTATAATATATAATTTTGGTAAAACACAGACAGATGTATATACGCTTCCATAGAAATACAGACAGCATTATGCTAATGTAGTACTCACCCCAAGCATAAAGTCAATGTTGCAATTTTCAAGTTGAGATATTGGCAGTCTTGTTATGTACAGATTCCCATTATGTTCTAACAGAAAGCATTTACTCACAACCATATTGACTCTTATTGCAAACATTTCAGAACATTTAATAACCGGTACAATACATGTATCATAACGTTTCATTTTGGACTTGCCTACTTTCAGTTTATGTACTAGCAAAAATGACATATTTGTACAAATCTGTTATACTTTTCAAAATCCCTTCTCTTTATTTCACTGTTCGGCAAAGTTTCAAGTGCTTTGATTTCACTCAGTACAAGACGAAGGTCATCCAAGTGCAGCACAATTTTCCTCTACACAATTTACATGTGCCAGCATTCGATCATTACCGCTCAACCAACAGTACAAATCATTTACTCTTTCTGGAGCATCTGCCATCTGCCAGATTTTTGCAAAAAACATTTAGCTTCTTGCATGCAAAGAAATGCTTAAATATCTGAAGTGGTACACATTGTGTGCCATGGAACATCTTTAAGAGTTTACCATTGGCATCCTCAACAATAAATGTAGAATTACACCACAAAGACCCCATTGCTTAACCAAATGGGTTAAAAGATTAATATTGTGTGACACATATTCTGGTCCATAAAGATTAGATACGTCCATAACAAATTTGATGCAAGAAAGCTCAGCTTTGTACATTTCCTCAACTGAAATCTCACAGCCTTAAAGTACTGCATTAACAAGCAGTAGCCAATGATTGCAAAATGGCATTGGTAAAATGTTTTTGAGAACAAAGGGTATAAAACAATAAAGCTCACCATTCATTTGCTTTCCAAAATGTTCTAAACTCAATTGGTTTTGGTAACCTTTTAATTTCACTCGGTGGAGTTACTGATAAAAGCTGCCTGTAACAGGGCGACAAGCCCTGTACATTTATATGTTTATTTATTTTTAGAATGGGGTCTCCCTCTCCGCCCGTGTCTCATTGTGTTATTTTTTATTTGTGTTTTATCTATTATGTATTTAAATGATGGCAAAAGCCTTGCATTTTGTTTTGTTATTGTTTTGAATCTGGCAGAGGCGAGATTAGGCAGCTAGACCTCTGCCAGTGTGTAATTTATAAAGAAAACCTTGTGAAGAAGGTGGCCATCTCCCAAATTAAGTGGAGAGGGAAACAACGCCTCACGTGGTTCTTCTCCGTTAATGTCACTGTTAGGAAAACTACTGAGAGTTAGGCCTGGTCTCTCCTCAGAAGTAGGAGGAGGGCATCCTTCCTCAGCCTGTTGCGAGGCTTCCTTATTCTAACCCAATCTAGTTCCTGTAGCAGTGGAGATTTAGCCCTGTGTGCTTTGTCAATTCTTTCTTTCATTGCCAGTTGACATTACATCACTGTAGTTCTGGTCAGAGGAGGTGCAGGAGGTGAACTGGTTGGGTGAAGCAGATCTAGTGGCAACTGTAGCTCACCGCCCAACGTAAGAAAAGCAGGAGATGCCCCTGTGGTGATATGTTTAGTGGCTCTGTAGTGTAGGAGTGTCTTCAGCAGAGCTGTGTCGAACTTACAGCCTTGTGCTAAGTGGGCGAGGATACAATTTTTCAAGGATTGGCTAAATCTCTCAACTCCTATATACGCCTATACTCAGACTGCTGACCGTGCATTCACATGAGCTGTCTGGCAGAGACGAGCTGCTAACACTGCCTCTGCGATCTGCGATCACATTCAAACCAAACAACAGCAAAACACACAGCTTTTCACCTTCATTTAAAATACACAAAGCAGAACAAATAAACAAATGCAAAGTAATACAATCTATACACAGGGGCTCAAATAAACAAACATGTTCTTTAAATAATAAACACAATACATTTTAAATCATAAACAATAAAACGCAACACATTTAATCAGCAGGGCTTTGACCCGCCCCATTTCATATGTGCATGGCTTTTTCTCCACTCTGCTACAAGGTCAAACCACCATTTGAGTAGGATGTATTAATTGACTTCATACTTTGTTAATTACAATCCACTGATTAAAACAGTTCCTCCTATATTAAGAGTTTTAGAAATGTATGCACCAAGAGATTTGGAAATTCACATTTCATTTGTGATAAAGTGGACCTCTGGTTATTGCCTAACCACTGTTGTCTACTGTGTATGTCAATCAAAACTTAGAAATGTATTTATACTAAAATTATTTTTTGCCGGTGTTCTGAATTCTTAATTACCTGATTAAACACATTATTTGCTAAGTTGGCCACATTTAACACTCTTTTTCCCCCAGGTATTAAGCTGTTGATGATTTAAAAATTCCAAAAGAAGTGTAGCATGCCAGCGTTTGAAGTTGTGCTACCTTAAAATTGTAAATGTGTATGAAATTAAAAAGGAAAATACAATTAATTACATTGTACCTGCTGTGTAGATGAACTATCATCATTGTCTTCATAATTAGACACGTTATGCAACTTTTCTTTTTCAGGAGGCATTGTAAGTATCTATTTGTAAAGATCGATAAAATAGTAAAACAATGGCACAACATAAAACAATGTATTGTATTACCT
The DNA here is from genome assembly GCF_017654505.1 of Polyodon spathula. Classification (NCBI taxonomy): domain Eukaryota; kingdom Metazoa; phylum Chordata; class Actinopteri; order Acipenseriformes; family Polyodontidae; genus Polyodon; species Polyodon spathula. Next base: position 3,706,740 of record NC_054566.1, on the reverse strand, counting down.
CCACATGCTGATCTTTTGATTATTCTCGTCTTGCTCCAGAGCATGTCTTTCACTGCCTTTGTGCTGCCTGTATTTCTGTGTATTGTACAGGATATCTATTGAGAAGTCTCTTAGAGATTGTTTATATTCCTTGCGAGTCATTCTTCAATCAAACAAACATTTAGAAAAGCAGTCTTATTACAATGACAAAATCATGGCTCATTACAAACAGGTGTTAATTAAACTCCTGCAAGGGAGGGAAATAAAGTCTTTGATTTAATATATGAAGGAAAGCATGCTCCTGTTGTTCAAAGGGTGCAATTTCATAAGAAAACATGAATTATGCATTATTTGATTTCGATCAAGAAGGTGGAGCAATGGATATTGGTGAAACAACGTGGATCAAAGGACTCTCAAGAAAACGAATGAAGCATTCAACTTTGAACAAATAATCAGTAGCCAATATAGCACATGTGAAAGCTAATTACATTCATTATATATTTTGTATTCTCAGATAAGAGGTATACACTGACAAATATAATGAGCTGTCTGGAATCAGGAAATTCTTTACTGAATGCAATACAAACCTCTGAAGGACGAAAAAGACAAAACCTGTAAAGGACTACAGGACAAGGCAGAAGTGCAGGTATTCTCTTTAACAAAATACCTATCTATTTTTTCTGAGGGATTAATATTTTACAGTCACTCAGAGTAGTAACAAGGTTTTCATTACATGGGAATGGCTCTTTACTTTTTGCAAATACTCGAGTTGACTTTTGCCGAGCTAAAATGTGATAGTAGTTGTGGGCATGATCCAAGAAGTAGCCTTGCTAGAAAATGCATTCAATGCTTTAACAGGTTATTATGTATTTTTCTGGGTTTGATGGGTAAAGTTTAATGCTGGCTCTAGGAGTCAGCCACAGTGCATCCGTACGCCAGTGCATCCGTACGCCAGTGCACCGACGCTGGCTCCAAGGATCAGTCAATGTGTGTGAGGGACTGTTACTCTTAAAAGTATGTTGATATTAAGAGGAATTTAAGATATTCATTTAAAGTAACATCATATAAGGCTAGGGTTGTTTTTCCATATTCAGGTGTCAGTTTTGCCAAGCATTTGATGTATGTCAGTCATTTTTTGTTGACATTTATTGCATTAAGATGCTTGGGTCTATGTGCAGATCTCTTAATGCAGATCTTTATTAATGTACTAGGAGGAGCTACAAATCCTAAAACCTGCCAAAGCTACAAGAAGATGTAACAAAAACACAATGAAAATATTCTCCAGAAGATGAAAGTAAAGCTTAGAAACAGCTTGTTTCAAGTCCAAAATAAATATTGTATCACTATTTTATCCAGCTGTTAAATGTGTAATTTCAAATGTATTTTACATTTTTACCGAATTTCCTGAATAGCACATATAATAATAATAATAATAATAATAATAATAATAATTATAATAATTTTGTTTTATTAGTGGTTGTTTCCCCACTGCATGTAAGAAAAATAAAAATAACATAATTTAAATAATAATAATAAGACTTTCCAAATGACACTGCCCTCGGCCATGTTTTATTAAAATAAAAAGCACCACTGGTAGTCAATATTCTGAATGTGTGACGGGAACCGGTACATGCACAATATTGAACGTTTCGTATGGAGGTGTAGTCGTACAAACTCATGTCAATGTTTACATTCCACGAGTTAGTGACTCCTGTTATGTCGTTTTGTTAGTCTTGTTCGGGACGAGTTTATGATTGCGTTTTATCTCGTTTAAATAGTTTAAAACATTTTCCCGTAACATGGCATTGTTTTGTTTCACTATGACCTTCAGAACGACATAGCGTTTGCTGTATCGCAAAATGAACTAAGATAAGACTGATCTTTCAGAACTTTTGAACAGATTGAGATAGAGATAGTCTTGTCATGGTTCAGGCTAAGGATGATTTCTACTATGGGAAGAGAACAGGGTAAATGTGTTATGCTGCGGTAATGGGGGAAGGTAAAATATGGTATTTCTACACTAGGAAAGGGATAGGGTAAACAGTGGTGTATATATATTGCATGATAACACTGCATGGTAATCTGGTGTGTATGTACCATAGTAACCGACAGAACATTGTAAACAATAGTAGAACTACACTGGTATAGTAAGAACATAGTAAACACCTTGCATTTACACTAACAGCACATGGCAAACCAATGGTATTGATACCATGGTAACAAGGCATGGTAAACAATGGTGTTTATACAATGGTAAGAGAACGTGGTAAACAGTGGTATTTGTACAATGGTAAGAGAACGTGGTAAACTGTGGTATTTATACAATGGTAACTGGTGAGCTGTGAAAATCCAATGGTATATATCATGAGGATCAGTCTCCTCATCAGATCAGCATATGATGTTTTCCCATCACCACAGAACCTAAACCTCTGGGTGGGTGAAGATCCCTCGTGTTCTTTGTGTTCATTACCTGCAACATTAAGGCACATTTTGACAGGATGTAAGGTGGGTAAAGTGCTGTGCAATCCTTGTGCCTAAAAACAAATATACATTTTAAACACTTGTGCACATAACCCATAGTATATCCCATGTACCAATGACTATACACCAACATTAACACACCACACGCAACATACAACATAGAAATACACAGGGCAACATTGCCACACACCCTTAGAGACTACATTAACAGCCACCTGGAGGGTAAGCACGAGAGTTCGGGTTACCCCTCTCAATGTACTGATGATGAAAGTAAGGAGAGATACATCAGTGTTAATTTTCTGAAGGGTATTCAATTAGACTCCAACAACATAAGGTTAACACCCTATGTACAACCTTGGTTACAGATCCTGAACAGCTTTTTCAGTATCTCTTTTTAAAACAGCATCAGATTTCTCATTTTTGCTTTGTAAGTGACACAGTGGCTCAGGTTCAGTGGTGTTATGTCTCTGATACATACACGCCTCCAGGTACTGTAAATGTGTTTATCGCAGCGTTTACAACCGCTTATCTGAGATTAGACCTATATAATCTCATGGATCACCTGCAGAGACGATATCTGTATCATGACAACGACGACTGTAATCTTTGTGTGCAAACCTGGGGAGTGGTGTCCCACACTCTGAGGTTATCTAGGGGAATGAACTACCGAGCTTAAGAAAGGAGAATACATTACAGAGTTTGTGTCAGGGGGCCAAAAATGTATGGGTACAAGACAAATACAGGAAACTCTTGTCTGAAAGTAAAAGGCTTCACCCTAAACTATGAGAATTCAAAGATAATCAACCTTGAACCTTTGAAAGGATTAGGTTAAAACTCTGTACAGTACAATGCATCTTCCGAAGAACACCATCCCTACTGTGAAGCATGGTGGTAGCAGCATTATGTTATGGGGATGTTTCTCAATGGCAGGGACTGCTGCATTTGTCAAGATTTAAGGGAAAATGAATGGAGCAAAGTACAAAGAAGTCCTTGAGGAAAACCTGCTGACCTCTGCAAGAAAGCTGAAACTAGGACGGAAGTTCACCTTTCAGCATGACAACGACCCAAAGCACACAGCCAAAACTACAATGGAGTAGCTAAGGAACAAAAAGGTAAATGTACTTGAGTGGCCCAGTCAGAGCCCCGACCTAAATCCAATTGAAAATTTGTGGCATGACTTGAAGATTGCTGTTCATCAACGCTCCCCAAGGAACTTGACAGAGCTTGAACAGTTTTGTAAAGAAGAATGGTCAAATATTGACAAATCTAGGTGGGCAAAGTTGGTAGAGACCTATCCTAACAGACTCGCAGCTGTAATTACTGCTAAAGCTGCTTCCACCAAGTATTAACTCAGGGGGGCGGAGACTTATCCAATTATCATCTTTCAGTTTTTTATTTTTAATATATAATTGTTTTTCCCTTAACAGTGTGGAGTATGGTGTGTAGATAAGTGGAACAAAAATATAAATTAAATGCATGAAACTCTGAAACACTGACACCAAAATGTGAAGAAAGTTCAAGGGGGTCTAGACTTTCTATAGGCACTGTATAAACCTGTTTGGTATTGCCCTGTTGTATTGTCTTGCAGGATTTCAGTGCTGTTTCTCTAGCTTTGTTTTCTTCAATGCTTTTTGCGTATTACCCAAACGGCTTGCCTTAGTTCTAGGTAGGCAGTGATTGGTCTTTTTTCATAGTGCCGGGTATTTTAAATGGAGAAACGATATGATAAGGGGGTCACTTTTTATTTCGTTCTTGGAATTGGGGGGGGTTGGGGCACAACCTCATTTTCTAGTTTTTTAGAACTCTGGATAGAGGCCCAGAGACAGTCTGTAGTTCAGAAAAATAACTATTTTATTATAAATAAACACAAAAATGAAAGGGCACAAGGGCCAAAATAAAGGGATTTAAACAGAAATAAAGCAAGACAAAAAAAACAAAAATAACAATTTCCAGGCTGGGGAATGCCTTCACTGGATACAAACAAAACAAACAAAACAAACAAAACAAACAAAACAAACAACCTGCTTCCTCAGCTCCCTCTTCCCTAATGGGAAGCAGAGGCCTCCTTTTATGTCAGGTGGCTGGGTGCTGATTGATCGTTAATTAAACTAATCATCTAATCAACCCCAGCCACCTGAACACAATGAACCCAGGCAGGTAGGGGAATTTAACCCCATCCCTGCCAATTTCTAAAGAGCAGAGCTGTGCTCTGCCACAGTCTGTTTATTTTGTTTGTCTATTTATTTGGCTCAAGTACCGTGTTTTGTTTTGTTCAGCATTTTTATTTTCTATGTGTTAATAAAGCACTTTCACCTGCCAGTACTGTCTGTCTCTGCGTACTCCTTTCTGGCCTGACGTAACCCTACAGTCAGCCTGTTCACAAACCCTGACATTCTGTAATATAGAAAATCTGCAATTCCTTGTTACTGGACAGTTTTAGTCATGATGGGCAAGAAAGCACATTTAACAGACTGTGACAGAGGGCCGATATACAATTTTATTGGCCATCTGTCAAAATATATAAGGATTACATTGGCATGGAGACTGGATTACCCTCAGCGCATTAGATACTAGTCCCTCCAAGGCATGATGTGGCACAGTAGAATGGCAATGCTGCATGTGTCATTACTGCCCCCTAGATAAATAAATGGCTTCTGTTAGTACTACTGTCAATCTGTCACTTTACACAAACACTAAGCACATTTTTTATTTTTTTTTAAACAGAAGGTCACAGCTGATCCACCAACCCATAACTGTGTGTACAAAACTAAATATTTAATAACTAAAGTTTTATAGTTTGTGAACATGATTGAAGATTATATCAAATTACAAGTACATTATTAGAGTAGAATTTGAGCTGAACTGATGAGCTGTAAATCGGAATTAGAATTTATTTTTGGGCAAGTAGCTTCAAATGTTTTATTTATTTGTTCATCTTTCCTTTGACATTTGAAGCAGCTTAGTCGTTAAATATTCAGGTGTTTTTTTTAAACAGATTATGTGTGAAAGTGCCCTTAACTATGTAAAGAAAATGTATTAATCTTGAAGAACTGTAAAAAGTACTAATAATCATAAAATAGCATATAAAAAGGTCAGCATTATTAATAATGTAATAACAACCAATAATAATAAGGACTTGTATTGAACTGTCCAATCAGAGAGGTGGATGCAGTTAAAGGATGGCACATGAATGATTAGTGGATTCACGTTTGACAGTGTTTATGACAAGCGATCTGATTGGAGAGCATACTTAGCGGCGAGTGTAAGTTAAGTATGTAATACATATGTAGATTTTAATAATTTGTTTAAAATAAATTTGTCTTGTATATCTCATTAAATATTTTATATAGATCATGTATGTCGTCAATAAAAATATGCCTATTTTCTGAAACCGGACTGCCAGTGTAGTTTTTATGAATATGATGAGGTCAAACATGCTTTTCAATCGTAGCTCTGTCCTCTGAAAACATAAAATGAAAGATCTTTGAGATTCATTTCGGACTTTGCCGGTGCAATCCGTGAATTGGCCAGTTTTGGGTTTGCCTGTAACATGATACGGCAGCTTAAGTATTGTGTAGCACACAATACATGTGTGTCTTTGGGTAAAATTAACGGAGCAGAGCCACTCAACAATTCATTTCAGAAAATCTTCCACAGATTTCAAGCTGGAACAACAGATGACTCAGCTCAGCCTTTTCTCTTTTCCTGATAAACAAATACAAAGGTTTCCAAACCTGGTAATTATGCATACATCCTAAGGGTTAAAGAATCTAAAATTAAAACAGAACGTGCTCTCTATTAAAGACACATTTAATTATATTGAGAGAGGAACATTTATTTGTGATTAGCAATTAAAGTATTTTTGTTTGTCTCATTGAAGTTTTCAGATACAACTATAGCAGGCAATCTCCTGTGAGATGACGGTGCACCATTCACCAGTCTTATGGTGTGTTTAAATATTTTAATTTGTATCCATGTCTTCGATCGTTGCTTTGGCTATGGTACACTATCAGTACAGTGCTGCTGGTGATTGACAGAACTATGGTTTCTCAGAAGTATCAACTGCTGCTGTGCTGCTTCAGTGAAAATGAAAGATCAGCTCACTGAAGCAACGGGAGAATCACAAGTAACCCAAGTACATGCATGTAGACTGTTTTAATGTGCTGGTTTAAAATTGCAAATGTGCAGTTTCTTCTAAGTCATGTGACATTGTTCAAATAAATACAGGGAGTTGAGTTGTGGTTTACTGCAGCAGAGGGTGCCTGAAGGATAAAGTCTATACATGCAAGGGTGCAAGAATCAAAATAACATTGTCATCTGTACAATGCATGCTGTTGTGCCTTAATTGTACCTATTTTAATACTATATAATGAAAGGCAGTTTAATCCCATCCGAATCTATAGTTCCCGTTCACCCTTTTCACCCCCAAATAAGAAATGTGTTTCTATCAAAAAGCTTTTCATAATCTTACAGGAGTAGCCCCTCACTAAATTGGATCTGTTTGTCTGATATTAGGACATGACGGGTTTAAAAATAAATAAATCGGCCACACATACATTTATAGTGCTCAATGTATTTTTTATGTATCAATCATTGCGCTGAAATAACACTAATGTGTTTTGGGTAGGCCACACGTTACATTATGAAAAAATATATAAATCTGTACAGTACGCTTGTACAGTATTCAGTAGAGTAGTAAAATCAAATGAACACCTAGCACACTTTCTTTTTAATTTAGCCTAGGCTACCATTATGTAAACATATCTATATTAATGACTTGGACCAAGACATAGTGAGTAAACTATGTGAATTTGCAGACAAAACAAAACTGGGAGAGGTAGCCCATTCTCAATCAGCAACTTTAATACTTTAATAAGAGATTTAAACAAGATTCAAGCTTGGGCTGACACATGGCAGATGAAATGTAATGTGAATAAATGCAAAGTCTTGCACATAGGGCAGAAAAACATTAGAGGGAAGAACAGCATGAATACTAACGAGGCTATGAATGAAAAGGACTTGGGGATAGTAGTGGATTAATCTCTTAAGCCAACTAGACAGTGTGGAGAAGCTATAACAACAGGCAACTAGAATGTTATATAGCCAAGACAGTTGAATATTAAAATTATACAATGCACCGGTACGACCACACCTAGACTATTGTGTCCAGCTCTGGTCTCCATATCATAAGAAAGACACTGAGGCATTGGAGAGAGTACAGAGAGCAACATGATTCATTCCAGGATTGAAGGGCATGTCATATGAACATAGACTGATAGAGCTGAATGTACAGCCTAGAAAGAAAGAGAGCCAGAGGCAACTTAATAGAGGTATTTAAAATTGTCAAGGGGTTTAACAAAGTAACTGCTGAGAATTATTTTTCACAGGTCACAGAGAACAGAACCAGGGGCCACAGGTGGAAGCTGAAAAGGGGCATATTCAGAACTGAGGAGAAAAGGAGCTTTTATTTTCTTTTCTTTTTTTTTTAAAGGACATCAGTTTTCATTGTTTTATACCCAATTTTTGTCTGTTATTCAATATTTTCCTGGTAATATTTTCTAGGAACTACACAATATTTTGATTAAAATGCTGTTTTATTTTGACTCTGACATTATAATAAGCAGCCGTGCACTGTATCCTAGGATACAGCAGACGTTTAAATCAAATAACGCTCGAACGTGGTTCATTCACTTCACAAACACATTAACACCTGATTATGCCGGCCAATCAAAGTCTGACTATTGTGGCAATTGTTGGGCGTAGTAACTACTAGCTTGATCAAAAACTAAATTGAAATACTTACAGGAAAATATAATTTTTAGTGGATGAAGAATGGGGAGAAAATGTAAATCAGTTTATGAACATTCAAAGAAAATTATTGTTTCAAAGTATGCATGAAGCAAAAACAGCAGAAGTGGGCCAGATGAGGCAGAGGATGCAAATAGAGTTGCAAATACTGCTGCATTGAGGTACATGTTCTTATATTGACAATAAAAGAATATACTGAGAAATAAGCGATGCATTAGAGACAACAATCCATTTATGAAGCTTTTATACGCACTTTAATACAAGAAAGCGCAGAATGACTATGTTAATGAGTTTGTCAGAGCTCTGTGCTTTGCTGGACAGCCACTGTTTATTGCAGAGAGATATGTATCAGTGACTTCATGTGACAGTACTGTCCATCAGCTAAAACACTGCCTAACACCGACAATCTTAATCGTAAATATTTCACAGAAAATGGTGATGCTTTAGTTGGTAAACTTATATGGAACTCATTGATGGAAATGTCCAGTGTGATTTTTGACGCGTCTCCCGATGACTTGCACTGCCCACTTCTGTCAATTTTCTTTTAATTTTTGATTTCAAGGTGAATAAACCTGGCTTGTTTTGTGCTGATGTCATGTCCATTCCTGCTGTAGATACTATTTCCGTTCGCACAGCGACCGCGCGAAGTACCAGCTAGCTTAGCTTGACTCTGTTTCATCATAAATGCCAGGGCCATTAAACTTAATAAGAAACAAGAACTGCTACGCATCAATTCCACATGTAAAATGAGTATACTGAGATTTTTTTCCCCCAATTTTCACTGATTTACTGTTTAAATTAAAAAAATGTTTTTACCGATTTTATCTCTATTTTAATATATGTAAAATATACTCAGAAAAGTGTTTTTAAAGATAAAAACCAAAAGTGCGGAACACTACCTATAAGCCAAATGTATACTGTCCGTTTGTATTTATGTTAGTCAGGGGTGCAGTGCTAAACTGTGCACAATTACAAACCACCTTCACATTAATAGAATAGGTGTGTTTCCTATTCCTATACAGATGTTTACAATGAGATGAATGCATTAGCGGCACATTTGTGCTGTCTATTGCTCCCTGGCTTTAGGGAAAAATAGGTATTTCACTGTTCACCTCAAAAAATGCATTGAGCACAACTGGCAATGGATGAGAAAAGGCAGACTGGGAAATGCCAGTAACAATTGCGAGTGTTTTAAACACACTTGCAAAATTTCTTAAACATTTGATGCAATTGTAAGTGTCACAATTGTCTGCAGCTTTCATATATCTCATTTAAATATTCCACCCCTTTAATGCAAATTTATGCAGGAATGCCCATAACTACATATTCATCTGAGGTTGAACTGTATAGGAAAAATGCTGCTGCAAACTATTCCCTAAAAAGTTGCAAATAGCTGTCTGTCTGTTGAGTACATTTCACACAAGATTTATAACTCATTTGCAACCACCAATATATGTAAAAATAAAAAAAAACACAAAAATGGCTTAAACAAACACCAGTATATTTGCCTCAATGTTACATACCTGTGACAGAGATAGAATGATTCTTTGTGATAAATCTCCCAACTTGTGAAGGCATTGTATAAAGGGAGCAGAGTGACCTGGACTGGATGGCATGACAGTTCATTCGTAGGGTTAGGTGTAAGTCAGCCATCTAGAAAGGGGGCACAGCTGCGGTACATTAAGTCATCACTTTCCCTCTGGGGCTATGTGGCAGCCGCAGATTGGGGAGGAGAAACTCCTGCACTCACTAACCAAGGGGGCGTGACTGAAGGTACAAACAAGGGACGTGGCTAGGTGATCTGTTTCTTTGTATATGGTCAAGAGAACCGCTGAAGGAAGAGGATAACACAACCGTGAGTATTTTGTTTGTTTGTATCATCTAACTGTACTGCTTGGTATTTATTAGATGGCTAACACAATTCGGAGCTGTCGTTTAAAGCTTCATGGTCTCATTGTCTTGAGCACTGCCTCACCTCCACACCTGGGCATTGCAGACCACTTTGCCACAATAGCATAATGTGACTGCCTGTGTATATTGTTGAAATGACTGCTCCTGGCAGCCCTGAGCAGGGTAACTACAGCACACCCTTTGAGCATGTGCACTCAATCCCAAGGGGGGACCTGGTTTTGCCAAAGGCACAATTTGTGGCCAAGAGCTAAATGTACTGCCTTCTGTTTTACTGTGGCTGCGGTGGTCCTTCTTTGTTTTTCAGTGTGGATAACTGTCCCAACATTGAACATATTTGTTTTAGCACAGTAGATTTGTTGGTACTTTGAACCTACACTTAAACGTCTATTATCTAGAGAAATGAGTGACAACAGCTAGCATTTTACTAAGCCTCGGCCATGCAAGCATCATTCCATTTAAATCTAGTTTTTGTACAATTCACTATCATTTAGTTGATGTAATTCTGAGCCATCAGTGCCGATATTTCAAGGGGGATTCATAAGAAATGAAGTAGACAAATGTTTCAGCTAATGCCTTTATCAGTACAAATTGTTTGTCTGCTTAACGGTTTTATCTCTGAATTTTTTTTTGTGTTTCAAATTTTAGATATGAGGGTGAATTTAATTAGAAGCGTAGGCTGAAATTTGGGGGAGGGATTATTAAATGATTGTTCTCCCATTCAGTTGAATTGCATAACTGTCTCATTAGATCACTCCACACGTGATATATCAATCACAGCAAACTTATCTGGGCGTTGCTGCTGTATTCTAGTTGTAATCCTACCCTCCACCTCCTCAACCTTAATGCAGGAAGTCCCTTTGCCGGGGGAAGGGGGGCGTGGTTTCGACATGGTCCACAATGCTGATCCTGACATCGTCAGATCACTTCCTTTCAGAGGCTGGTGGCTTTCTTCTCCTCTTAACAGGTAGGACCAGCGGCAAAAAGTATACAACCACCTCTCACCATACCCACACAAGCAGTTGTGATCCCCACATTGAATTTGTCAGCTGATCATTTTTCATGAGGGTAAACTGAAAGAAAAATTGTCAGCTTACTAACAAAACATTGGAATATTTGACCACAATTATATGTATTTATAAGTTAAGCCAAGTATTAAAAGCATTACAATAATATGTCGATTCATTATAAAGACAAGCATTTTATTCTTTAGCAACATTCAATCACAGTATTTATGTGACTTAAGGAGATTTTCCAAAAATGTTACATTTAATATGCCCTCTTGCCAAAAAGTTAAATGTAAAAGCATTACATTTTCTTGTTTTACTCAAAAACTATGACTCACATTTTTAATATCTATCCTTGCTGTTTACAACTAAAAACAGAAAATGACCTTGGCAAGCTTCTGAAAGATTTCGTGCAATAATAACTTGTGAAATTGGTACCATAGGCAGAGCATAGGCGACAGCCTGCAATGTAACCCTAGCTAAGCCTATTGGAGAGCAGTGCTGACTTGTCACGGACAGTGAGTGTTATTCACACAACAATTCACAAAGCTTTAGACAGTTTAAAGATACTCATAAAATGTGTCTACACTGTTGTCGAGTTTGTAAAAAATAAATTGAACTGCCTTTAAATAGCGACAAATATGTCTCCCAGCCCTTTTATATTGGAACCAGATTTCTTGGTAATGTCTCAGCATCCAGTTCAAAAAAAGGGAAAACATTGACATTCTAGGGCACAAAGTGTTCCAACTTGTGGTGCTCATTCGCCTAATCTTTGTTCTCGTTTAGGAGCACGAAAATTAAATGAAATGAGTTTGACTATGTGAAGTTTTTTTTTTAAGAGTAGCTTCGGGAACAAACTGTACCTGTTCCCTCCAAGGTGACCTGCACAAAGCTGATACAAAAAAAAGTACAAGAAAGAGAATGTCTGAGCAATGTTCAACACTGGAATCTCATCAATGAAGGTCAGGGAATGTACTCCCAAAGGTGAAGTAAAGTTAAAGTAAACAGAAGCTCTCTTCTAAGCAGATTTAAATGTTGCTTTTTGTCTCTCAAGGGTTCCAAACAGCTAGGTCATTAGAAGGTGGCTACATGGTGGTGTTAACTGTCAAACTGAAGCCACTGTACATTCCCAGTGTGATAGTGCTGTGGGCTGAATGTGACATTGAGGGGAAAGAGGGCGTTTATATTTGCTAACTGAAAGCAGAACTTTATAACAGGAGGTGAATGGACGTCATGCTGTAATACTTGTCAAATAATTTATTCACACTTTCTGAAGGTCTTTTACACCAAAATGCAGTTTGCTCCATTCTGTATGTATTCATGTATCTATTTTTGTTTAAGTATGATTGTTCATCTTACAAAACTAGTAATAGACAACTCATTTGTTTAACTTAAGGACTCAGTTACACTGTTTGTTACAAGTTATGCAACATTAACAGTCTTGTTTTTCTTTCACAATAAATTGTTATAATTGAATCGTGTAAAAGCAAGATACATCTGGTCTACTTTGTCCTGTAAAAATGTTTTGTCAGTAGGTAAGAAACAAGTTCCTAGCTAAAAACCAACTGCAACAGAAGAGGCTACAGAAAATGATTCATTAAATGTAGGCTAGGTAGTTGTTATGTGATTTACGTTGTATTAGACAGTTATTTATGTATTTGTTTAATAAGTTATAGGTTCACGTTGTTGCGGGGCCAGGAACGACAACAAATAAAATGTTGTTACTGTTATTAAGCACTGATAGTAATCTGAAGCAGTGGTATTGCAAAATAACAGAAGCCTATTTTTACTTCAGTGAAGTCGGCTAGAATGCGTGTTTGTTTTTTCATTAAAAACGTGTTGTTGTTCTTTTTTGGAATCCAATTCCAGTTTTCATATTGCAGCTTGTTGTTCAATCAAACCAAGAAGGAATTTGCTTTCAAGACATTTTTCAAGTCAAGTAAGCTTATTTGTGTATAAAAAATGGCATCTAACTTTAAAAATATGTACCGGAACTTGTAAAGTAATTCAAATATGTTTGGTTATATTTAAATCCATCATTCTCAAGTCAGTCAGCCCTTGTAAAGATATACAATAATGTACCAGGTCTGAAGCAAGTGTAAAATTTGCACAATCATTTAAAGTAAAAAAATATAAATATTTTAAAACTAGCAAGAAAATGCTTGGTTGCACTAGTGTTTTAAGTTATTTTATTATGGCCAAATTTTGCCCTCTAACTCAATGGACAATGTTTAGAAGCAAGCACAAAGGTAAAGACACAATTTCTTAAAGGAATAAGACCATTTTAATGGTATAAAACAAGAAACAACTCTTGACTGGTCCTTCCTGCAACTAAGTTTATACTGTTGAATATTGTATATATATATATATATATATATATATATATATATATATATATATATATATATATATATATATTTTGCATTTCGTAATCTTGTGGCCGTTAGAATGAATTCTTTTTTTATACAGTACACCAGTCCTTCTTACATGGCAAGTATTCTGAAGGGAATACTTAACTTCAAAAGAACAGGACTTCCTTTTATTTGTTTGTTCAACACTTTCCTTTAATAAACTGCATGTGGGAATTCGAGGTGTAGCACTGTGCAGAGACAACGTTGGGACTGGTTGCGTCATCTGGTGCTACCTGCATGTATTTGTAATGAATGCGTGCTCAGTATGTAAATATTGACCACTTTATGCTGAAACACCTGCACAGTTTTGTAGGTTTGCAATTACTAAAACTGCACCTTCACAACAGCAAGGTTTACTTGGTTTCTTAGATCTTCATAATTCTAAAACAAAATTTAAAAATAAATAAATTTGCCTCTCTAGACTTGGCAGTTAGTCCTTCAGTTTGACCCTGAATGTTTAACAAAGTTAGGCGCCTATGACTGAGACACAAAATTCTTGGACTATTGCTTCTGACATTGATTAAAAACACTGAACTGTTGAACTGCTTTTAGAATGAAAAACTCACCTATAGATACCAAAACTTACTCGTGTTACTGATTAAGAACATTTACTGGTCCAGAGCTTGTCTATACTCAAAGTGAGTATAATTTAGATTTTTGTCATACAGTTAAATAAACTGTTAATGAAAAAGTTACATTTTTTACGGTTGGTTATTAGTTATCAAAATTGTCAAACTTTTTAAATTAGGTCTTGACATTTGTCAAAAATGGTCTTTGAAAAGTCCTTGAAATTTGTATTAGAAAAACTGCATGAACCTTGTAGTTACGACATGTGATTGAATAAAGCAGAGATTGTATATAATTTTTGCAGGTGAAGTTTTATAAGAGTAATATTATGTGAATTGGGCATACCTGTAAAAGGTAACACTTAAGAAATGGTGTTTGTTAACTAGCTTCATGTGTGATTTATCAGGTTGATCCATCTGGTAAAATGACAAGTTGTAAGTGAAGTAATTTATTTTTAAATGTGCTTTTGAAAGTGGTCCGAAATGGCTCAGAATGCATCTGATAGCACGTACAACCTCAGACTCCCGGCTGAAGGATTGGTTTTGCCCCAGGAGTTTCAGTCAACATGATCATTGGCCACTTTCACCCATGCGAGTCACATGACATATTTAAGTGCCCTGTCTGGTTAATGCTTGGGTACTGCAAGTATTAAGGCATTTGTAGATAACAAAATAATGACATATATCTTACCTGTTGTACAGGTCCATGTTGAAAGAGACATGCTTTAATATATAGTTCATGCATTTCAATTTTAAAATATTATTTCTGGTACTACTCTAGTTCAAGAAATCTCTGTTTGCTAGCCATGCTTTCAGTTAGTGTTGCACTTCCTTGGTCACTTAGCAGGTGAAATTGCCCTCACCCCAGTAATGCCTTAAACAACCAACTGCTTCCGCCAATTTAATTCAATTATTTCAACCAGTAACATGCTTTGACCACAAGACACTGCAAACATGAATTAAAAAGTGAAAAAGAAGGAGACTTGCTGATTAAGGCGTGAAAACTGAGAGCTTCCTTTAACTCAAAGTATTACTGGCTATGAAGATTTCAAATGAAAATGCATTTTCTTTCAAAACAGCACATCTGACACCTGTGTAGCAAATGGGAATGCACAGAATTATTTTGTTAGTGACAAACAGCCTGCAAGCTATAGTACTTAACTATAACTCCTTTTGTGTCCTGCACTACACAGACAGTATTGAATCCAACGGCATGCTACTGTACACAAAGGAGGTGAGGGTTTTTCTTTGAACTTCCAGCAAAAGGTGCTTTGGTGATAACTTTTGAGTAGCAGTTTGTAAAGTCAACTTCTAGTCCATTCAGCACTACTTTTAAACCACCACACTCGTCTACAGTACAACACCTAGTCAATTAAGCTTAGAAGCATTGCCCAACTTAATGTCATTAAGTGAAAAAAAGGTTACATTAAAAAAAGGTACCGAAGTACTTCAGAAAATTGCAGGAAAAAGATCATCCAGTTAGTAAAAACCCAATTGACCAGAAGGAAAGCAGTTCTACTTATAAGAGACCTTGACTTTGATCACAGTGGCAATGTGGCGGATGTGAAGGAAGACAGAAGCTGTCACACAACAAGGCTTTCAAACCTGGCTGCTTTGTCTTACTGAGGAGTAGTTTGTTATTCTATGCCGATAAAGAAGACTAGGCAAACAACCTGGTGCGTAGCAACTTTAACCCTTTCCAGTCCGATGTCAGACCTTGTCCGACATCATCAAAAAGACATCAAGCACAGGTCTCTAGTCATTTTTTCTCTGGAAAAAGCAGAGAGAACCTCAAATAGCCCTTGCACCAAAGAGATAAAATGGTCACAAACAAATAAGATAACTGCTTCCGCATCCAGTGCTCAAAGAATATCACAGACATTTGCAGAGCTATTTGAATGATAAAACAAGTGATCAGGAGAGGATTTATCAGTATGCACGACTCTGAAGAGGTGAAAAATGAAAAATACCGCGAACAAGGGGTGGGGCTTTGCTGGACATGCAGTACTGATGTCCTTTTGCTATGCAGTGCATTTTAAACATGTTTTACTCTGAAAAGAAAAATGAAAACAGTGCATGTAAAATAAACACCGTATATGAAAATAAATTGGACCTGACGCACCTGAAAAGCACTGAATAAATGGACCACTAAGGGTTAAGGATAAAGTGAATTGCAATGAGGCACAAACAGTCCAGATCAATACAATGATTGTTGCCTGGCTAGATCACAGCAGACTTTTGATTCCACTTGCCTTTTAACTTTGTCAGACAGTGAATAAGCAGCAGCGTAGTTAATCTCCATAGGTGACAGGGTCTCCACAGTGACAGGCGGTCAATAATTTCCCTTATGGGTGTGTGGATGGAGGGGGCTACGTGGATCATTGGATTAACAACAAAAGAGGAAGCATTTTACCTCCTGGTATCATAATACAAATTTGTATTTGGTGTTAATCAGAAGTCGTTTGTAAATGATGCCTGGAAATGTTTATTTTTATTTTTCCCTGCCTACTTTCCTGTAGGCTTGTGTTTCCCACATTTTCTGTTGTATCTATGCTCCTGCATAACCAGTACTTTAGGCTTGACAGCTGGCATTGCAGACCCTATCTTAACTGTTCTGAAATGGGCGATTACAGCTTTAGGATCATGGTTGGCTACATTTTGGGATAACAGATTACTGTTAGGCTTAACATGTGTGTGTGTGTGTGTGTGTGTGTGTGTGTGTGTGTGTGTGTGTGTGTGTGTGTGTGTGTGTGTGTGTGTGTGTGTGTGTGTGTGTGTGTGTGTGTGTGTGTGTGTGTGTGTGTGTGTGTGTGTGTGTGTGTGTGTGTGTGTGTGTGTGTGTGTGTGAGAAATATGCAGCATTACAGTGAGTAATGGTTAATAAAAGATTCTACTTGTAAATTTATTCCAAGAACAACACCCACAGAATGCTTTAGAATATGTGCTGCATAAATGCAAAAGAAAATATGCTGGCACACACATACACATGCACACACACACACACACACACACACACACACACACACGCACACATACACACACACGCACACATACACACACACGCACACAACACACGCACACACACACTCGCAAGCACATGCACACATACACACACACGTTTGCATTCCTATATTTGTGAGGACTTCTCTTTAGCACTCACTATGTTTTCATTTACTATTTCTAACTCCAGTCAGACCAAAAAGGTGGGAACGTCACCAGAACGTCGTTTTTTCAGGAGTTTCTATCTTTGTGGAGGCATTTTCTCAAATGTTGTCTCCACACTGACAGTAATTTCTCTCGAGCTAACTGAATTAGTTAAAGGTTATAACAAAACTCAACATTGAACTATTGGGTCAAAAATAACTGTATTAACCCTTTGCGGTCCTATGTCGAACCCTGTCCGACATCATCAAAAAGACGTAAAGTACAAGTCTCTAGTCGTTTCTTCTCCGGAAAAAGCTGAGAAAACCATTCAATGGAAAAAATGATAGCAACTCAATACTGGAGAACAGAATCCAGAACAACTTGTAAAGACTTCCACCATCATAAAACAGCAAAGGAGATGTATTTTAATGAGCTTTGAAGTTAAACAAACAAGAACTTTGGTTAAGATCTCATCAGAAGGATGGAGATGAACTAACTGAAACCAAGTTTCTTATACTTAACCTTTCAAATAAAAAGTGGCACTTGTCCATGTTTATGGATGCCTGTAATCTCCATATTGTACCATCATTTAACAATGTTTGTTAAATAGTACAACAATTTAAATAATTCCAATAACTACAAATAATGCATGCTGTGACTGGTTGAGATTAATGAACAATTCTTCAGCTGAGTTTATTTTCAGCCACACTCTCATGTTGAGACTAATGTATCCTAACTAATATAATGCTTGGCTTTTCTGTGCAATTCTTAACATGCGCAAGGGGAATTCTCTATGGGATTGGTCTGAATCATATGACAAATGGTTTGGCTATTGGTATTTATCTTTTTAGCTTGGATTATAGGTTCTGTAATGGTTCAGGGGATGCGATTCTCAAGAATTATGGGCCACATGTATCCTCCGTGCTAAAGTGGATCTTCTGGGGTTTCACCACCACTTCCACCCTATTCCTTGCTGTTTGTCATGCCATGCATTATGAGCAACCAGAGACATGCACTTATGCATGTTCTTTACAAGTACAAAAGTAGACAGCTGGAAATATATTGGTGTTTTGGACTGCTGTAAAACTTTTTTTTTTTTTTTTTTTTTTTTTTACCAGAACACTAGAGTAAAAGTAATACTTTACAAAATGTCCAGCTAAATATCTTGGGCCATATTCTTGAAATGTTCTTAAGAAAATAAAAAAAAAAAAAGTTAAGAAGAATTGCTATTCTCCAAAAAAATCCTTCAGAGTTTTCTTAACTTTTTCCTTAAGAACAAACAAAATTGGTATGAAAAACAAAATTCAATTTTTTTTTTTCTTAAAAATGTTCTTAATTTTAAGATAACTAAACCCTTGTTTTAAGATAAGTAGCTCTTGGCAGGTATGCAGAGGAAATACAATACATATTACATTTATTGGACATATATATAGATATATACAAGTGAAATTGACATGCAGCTAAATAGTTGTTTTTCATTATGGGTATGTTGGTATTTTAAGATGTAACAACCAGTTAATATATACCTAAATGATGCTAAAACTGTCACTGTTTTAAAAAATGCTGCAAAATTTTAGTCAGTGATTGACATGCAGCTAGCGAATCCCACAAAAATAATAATAATAATAATAATAATAATAATAATAATAATAATAATAATAATAATATGTATTACTCTTATTTATGTTTGTAGGGTAGGTATTGCATGTCCCTGACAAACACCCACAGCAGCCGGTGGTTGATGCAAGGAGAGATTAATTCTGCTTAAAACTATAGCCGAAACATCAATTATACATATGAACTTAAAAGGTTACATTTATTTGCTCAAAATGACGTGGAGCTGTAGTTTGTTAAAATATTTTAACGTATAGAAGTACATAAATAAATACATACTTTGTTTGGCTGATGGTAAAAAGAATTGGGAAATGATCGGTCTTACTGCTTAAAACACAAACGTACCACAGGTTATTATTTAAGAGCAGAGAAGAGTTTTTTGTTTGTTTGTTTGTTTGTTTGTTTTTTGAACCAGATAAATAAAATACGTATAGCAAAAAAAAAAAAGTATTTTAATTGTAAAACTTGTTATTGGATTTATTGCTACACATCACGACATTGGACAAGTAAGCGTCCAATAATTATTACACATGTGCAGTTTGTAAAAAAAAAAAAATCACTTACCTAAGAAAATTGGCATACTGTTATAACTTGTTTAAACAAAACTACATTGATAAAAAGTAGGCTACCCTGCTGCAGTCGCGGGTCTGTGCTAGTTTTAATTGAGACATGTTGTGTTCTTATACGTAGATTTCCGCAGTTCTGCACAGAATTGCAGAGATGCGAGGCAGACGTCACCCACTGTTACTGAGGGAGGCTGGCTGCGATCCAAAGAGAAGATGCAAAGATCACTAGGACCTGTTAATCGTAATGCAAATAACCACTAAAACCACTGCTGCCACCTTGTTAGCGGAGGTGAATGACATTTTATCATTTTATCATTATACAATGAAGCCATAAACAGCCTTGTCAACGCACCATTATTTAAACAAACATAGTGTACTACATCCGTGATAAGTGGTGTATAATTGTATATTAGTTCATGTTAATCAAATACATTAAAGTGACTGTTGATAACCCAGACAAATGTAAACATAGCACGTTGAAAATGTGTGCTAGGCTGCAAGGTTTGGTGAAGGCGTTTCTCTCAAAGCCGCGTGTGATGTCAGAAAGACAGCAGCCAAAGAAAGCCGACTCAGCAAGCTCTGGGTAACAGAACGCAGCAATTGAAACGTGTATTCTGTGTCATTAACACTTTCCATGTAAACCATTCTCAAAATACAGTATCAATTCACAAAAAGATCTTCCTCAGACACTTTGCTAGGGTGCAAAAGTACCATCACTTGATTTAGAAGAAGCAGGTTTGCAGTTGAAAATGTGTTAACCGTTGTATAAAAGTACGATAATTGCGGTGTAGAATAAAAGGAACAGAATCAAAACCTAACGTACCTAAACCGCGGTAAACCTATAAACCGGTATACCGACCCATCCCTAAATCATAGCATCACCATTTCGCAAAAAACCTGTCACTGACAATTATTGAAATACTCATTTTATTGTTGTTTTGTTTCTGTTTAGGTTTGCCCAAATGTATAAAAGGATTGAAAATAAATTGCTGAGGTGAAAGTAACAGAATCCTGCATTCATGTTATTTACGCAAAGGAGAATTGCGTTATGTGGTTTATTTATTTATTTTAGTAATACTCTAGGCAATAGGTATACGGGTATAAATAAATAAATACATACATTAATTACAATGTAAAGTGTGATGTTTTTCAATAAATCACAATACATGTATTTTAAAAGCAGTATACCAGCCTACTCCGTATTTTTTTTTTCTTTAAGACAATATTTAAGAAGTTATTAAGAAGAAAATTTGGAAGATTGTTTGAAAAATAGAAGAATTGAACTTAAGAACAGTCTTAACAAGATCTTAACTATTTTCTTAGGAACTTAAACTTTGTCCTAAGAAGACTTTCAAGAACACAGTCCCTTGTTTTCACGATATTAAAATGACCAGGAAAATTATTCATAGAGGCAGAAATGTAAGTAATGATGTAGTTTCCCCATTTTAATTTTTTTTTTTTTTTTTTAAGTGTGTACATTTTTAAATTTGGCTGAAGCCCAATAAAGTTATTTTTATACATTCACTAAAACGACTTTCAAGCAGCGCTAAAATCCATTCTCTTAACTCTCATAAAAATACATAACTCATTCAAAACAACATCTTTTGAGTGCTTTTGTAAACAGTTTAAATAGATGTGCATTGTGCAAACAGAATGAAAATTAAGAGTTAAAACACAGGTGAACAATTAGTTTTGAAGGGCTTGTTGGGGTTA
Source organism: Polyodon spathula (assembly GCF_017654505.1). Classification (NCBI taxonomy): domain Eukaryota; kingdom Metazoa; phylum Chordata; class Actinopteri; order Acipenseriformes; family Polyodontidae; genus Polyodon; species Polyodon spathula. The sequence goes on along the minus strand of NC_054566.1, from coordinate 3,685,543 downwards.
TTTTCCTGGTCCAATCTGTGCTTGCTTTTTTATTAATTGCCTGCCTCTCTGGCAGGTGTATTTTAAGAGTTAGCTGTCTGATACAGTGCTTTACATTCAGCCATATAGTGGGATGCTTTATTAAGCAAAGCAAAGAATCATAAATTACATAGGCTTGTTAATCCAACTACCACCCTGTGAAAAAATATGTTAGGTTAATGCCAAAGCTTTCCCTTTTAATGCTGATGGGAGTAATTCACAAAAATACTTCAGAATAAAAAGTTTAGTAATTTGATTTTTTTCAAGCAAGGGGATCAATAATGCATTATATAATACATTTAAAAGTCAGTGGGTGCACAGCAATCACTACCCTTATTTTGTTATGCAACTCCATTTTATATTGTGGTGTTATCAGCCAACATATTTCTTTTGAAAATAACTGCCCAATATATTTCTGTAGCTACACCATAAAAGCATATTAGAGATGAGAGTATTGTTTCTCTTTAAATCAATTACAAGCTGTTAGGTTCGCTGACTTTTTTAGTAGAGTACTGTTACATCATATTTGTGATGCACTAATGGGACAAACTCATTGTAAACCTCTAATGTGCAATATGGGACTCAAATACCCTTTGCGGATGAGAGCTAGACCTTAATTCCATTAAACTGTTAGCTGGAAAAATATTATCTCTGTAAGTGAATTCTCTAGTAAAAGTTAAAAAAAAAAAAAAAAAACAGGTCATTTTACCAAATAATGTTATCAATCTGCACAATAAAGTGCATTTGTTATACAGAGGGAAGTTGAACAAAAAAAATCAACTGTTCTCTGGAAATAGTTACTGCAAGGAGCTAGAGGAAGGACACCTATAAATTAACAAAGAAACTACATTTTTAGTAATTTGCTAGCATTTTCTATCACAAAATGTCTGTTAACAATAGTTTGCTTTAGTCTTGTGAGAACAAGTAAGACAGTATAAAATTGTAATTTTAATATTTTCAATCAATTATTTGAACAGCATTTTATTGTTGTTTTTTTGCTTACTCGCACATTGTCCTCACAAGAAATCAGTCCAGAAGAGACAGGTGAACTAGTAACTTTTCTATAACTGTAACTCCTGTTTCTATAAAAGCATCGTCACCAGCAGGGTACCACTGGAGAATAATGATACATCTTGGAGGGATTTCATAATGATTTCAAGAACAAAAATAATTAATTTACATTGGCAGAGCCCCATTTAGTGCTTATGGGAAATGTCAAGAATAGTTTTCTTTTCTTTTACATGTTACCAAAGCAAGTAAACAAGGGCCTATTTTAACCCTTCTGGGTAACAAAAACATACCAGGTAGAGTCTCCAGAACACTAGATCTGTACATAGTGTTTAAATGGCAATTGAATTACACAGGAGCTGTTGACCCCACAGCTCCTCAGCTAACACGCCACTCGGCAAAATCCAGCCGTTAGCCATAAAGTTTATGAGCACTTTATTAAGGATAATGCTGTTGAAATTGTGAGTTTCTGTGAAGGACTCACAAAGCAGCAAGGCGAAAGATGACGGCTAGACCTCTATGCTCTACCATTAAACTGTCAGAGCAGCAGCTTTGCAATACAATAAAACAGCAGTTCAATGAATGTCAGCCGGTAATATTCTTGTTGAAATTGTGTTTTCTGACATCATGACACACAGATACACATACTTCATCATGCCACTTTTCCATCTGCATCATGAAACTCTTCTGTAAAACTCATCAAGTTGTTCCAATATTCTTCTTCAAGGTATTTAATGTTGTAGTTGAAAACCCATGCTCTTAAATATGCATGACATTTACATGTATTGTCCTTTTTGTCTCACAAACATCTCTCCTGAGGAAAGATATGAAAATCATTGTTATTTCAATGTACAAGTCTTTTCTGGAGTTTAAAACGACAACAGATTTAGGTATTCTGTACTGAGCTGGGGTGTGATACAGGGTAACAGTTCTCTCACTATTGGCCACCAGGGCCTATTGACATTTTTTTGTGGGCGTTAGCACAAACTATTGCAATAGTTGACCCTGCAATAGCCAATGATGTTATGAATTGTAAGGGATCGGATCATTTATTGTCATTTTACCCATCCCATATACAGTGGCTCTCAAAAGTATTCAACCCCCTTGGACTTTTCCACATTTTATTGTGTTACAAATTGAATAAAAATTGATTTAATTAGGAGTTTTTGCCACTGATCAACACAAAAAAGTCCATAATGTCAAAGTGAAAAATAAAATATACAAATTGTTCTAAATTAATTACAAATACAAAAAACAGAAAATAATTGCATAAGTATTCACCCCCTTGAGTTAATAATTGGTAGAGGCACCTTTGGCAGCAATTACAGCCATGAGTCTACTTGGATAAGTCTCTACCAGCTTTGCACATCTGGAAACTGCAATTATTGCCCATTCTTCTTTGCAAAATTGCTCAAGCTATGTCAAGTTGGATAGGGACCTTGGGTGAAGAGCAATTTCCAAATATTCTCGATTGGATTGAGGTCCGGGCTTCGACTGGGCCACTCCAGGACACTGACGTTCTTGTTTTTAAGCCACTCCAGTGTGGCTTTGGCTGTATGTTTGAGGTCAATGTCCTGCTGGAAGATGAATCTTCTCCCAAGTCCCAGGTCTCCTGCAGACTTCAGCAGGTTTTCCTCCAGGACTTCTCTGTACTCTGTGTATTTAACTTGAAATCATGTGAAACACCTTGACTGCACACTGGTGGACTCCATTCAACTAATTATGTGACTTCTAAAGACAATTGGTTGCACCAAAGCTTATTTAGGTGTGTCACTGCAAAGGGGGTGAATACTTATGAAATCAATTATTTTCGGTTTTATAGTTGTAATTAATTTAGAACAATTTGTAGATTTTCTTTTTCACTTTGACATCATGGACTTTTTTGTGTTGATCAGTGGCAAAAACTCCTTATGCCGATCCCAAGTTGCAGACCGTGTTACCCCCTTTTGCCCGTTTAACTGAAACGTCAACAGTAAATTCGTTTTTGGAAAATGTTGTATACAACATACCAAAAATAACAGGTTCCAACATGCCCTTGGAACATTTTCTTACCATACCCCTGTTTTTGAGCCCTACTAAAATCAAATTACCACGTAGGGATATTGCCAAAAGTCCAAGGGGGGTAAAACTGCTTTTGGAGGTCTCGCCCGATGGTCCGAATGTAATATTACCGTGGGGTGTGAAGAACCTTCGATGTATATTTTACATATATAGATTGGTTCCATAAAATTGGCCTGTATTTTATAGTCATTTGTTGTGCCAGAGCTTATTTAGGTGTGTGATAGCAAAGGGGGTGAATACTCCTGGCAACTTGAAGCAGGTTTTTTCCCGAGTTCTGATTTTTTCATTGTTGAAAAAAGTTACCTACTTTGCCAAAACACATTAGTTGTCACCCGTTGGTTGCACCAAAAGTATATGTGAAACATACCCAGTGGAGGGATTTTTCGGCGACATTTTTGGGCTTGACATAAAAAAAAAAATTAAAAATATGTGTTTCCGTGTAAGTCAATGTAAAAAAGTCAATGTATATTTTACATATATAGATTGGTTATAAAATTGGCCTTATTTTATAGTATTTTTAGTGTTGTATGTGTTAGTATATGTAACATACAGTGCTCTCCATATATATTTTTTTGTAATCTCAATGTATGTTTTGTGTAATCTACTGTAGTGGTGTTTTTTGCTTCACAATATCCATGGAGAAAAACAAGCTCTTAAAATACTGTTTTACTATTCCATCATTGTCCACCTCAAAAGCAAAGTATTCTATACTTCACTGCACACAGACTTCGAGGTTGTTCATTTTTGTATCCAATCAGGAAGTAATTTGAATCTTCAGCTCCTCTGAGTATAAATGTTGACTCATGACACCTCTAAAAGTATGAAGTGCGGGGTCGGCTGAATTTTGCATTATTTTGAGATGTGTTTTAGTGTTTTAAAAATGCATCTCATTTACAGTATAATACCGAAAGTTCACATTTTAAAAAGACATCTTTTTTTTTTTTTTTTTTTATTTATTTATTTTTTTTAATCCCATGATATAATGTTATGGAAATTATCGATATCATGTAAAAATGTTAATATTGGTGCCCATCACTATTTTTTTAAATAATCTAAATACATGTTTTTTTACAATCTAAATAGTTTTTGTTTTTATAATCTAAATATGTGGAGGTTTTTTTTTGTTTGTTTTTTTAATAATCTAAATATATGCCCTTCATTTGGTAAATGTTTTATACTAATTACTACATATTTTCATATATTATCCATTATCCAAGTAAGATAATAAATAATATATCTTTTCATAAAAATTTGTCCAAACTGGACATTTAATAAAATATTGGTATAGTGTGTCAGGACAACGTCAGGAATGAGTCAGGACACCTCTGTGTGCGCATTTTTATTAACCACCTAGATGCCCCTTTATTTTGGCAATTTCCATGTAAAATGTTCTCTTTATTGCAGATTTTTCATTCTTAGCCCTTAAATCAGCAATTTGGAAAGTTTTCAAAACAGTTTGTCTTATTTTTTATTTTATTTTTAAATACACACTTTTTTTATTGTTACTATGAAAAGCAGAAATATATTATTTCAATAGACATGTTTACAATTGTAGCATTAAAATATAGATCAGAACATTTTTATTTATTTTTTTACAATGGCAGCATTATAATAACATTATAATACTTGTACAGGCATATCACGTTTTAGAAATATTTTTTGTGTGATAGATTTCAAAGAAGACGCACCTCAAACCCTCATCAATGCTAATGTCTTTATCTAGCACATATACATCAGAAAACATGCGTCACAAATTTTCAATCCTGAAACTGGGTAGGTATCTTACCCAGTTTCAGGCACGGGTGTATAGTGCTCTTGTATGCATTATTACCTGTGAAGTGTGGGCACAATAAATAAATAGTTTGCTTTGACCAGTGCCAATCCTGACAAGTCTTCCTTACAACTTGTAACACCAACAAATAATGAAAAAAAATATATATATAGTTTTATTCTCTGTAGATACACAGGCATCCATTTTTCACTCTTAGCTGTGTATATACAGAGGACCCGGTCTGTCAAATACATTTCTTAGGGACTGCTGCCATTTTTCTTGTAAAAGTCAAAACTGCAGACAACTTTATTATTAACCCTTAGCGGTCCAATTATTCAGTGCTTGTCAGGCAGGTCAGGTCCAATTTATTTTCACACGCGCTGTTTAAAATATATATTGTTCAGAGTGAAACAGGTTTAAAAGGCACTGAATCTCAAAAGCACACTCAGTACTGCATATCCAGCCATAATGGTATTGAATTCCAGCTAGATACATTTTGCTAGTTCCCAGAGAGAAATGTAGCTTGCCTTTAACATGAATGACAAAAGAAAGAATGAAATCTTAGTTGAAGGGACAAGGGGAGATGTGCCATATAGTCTTGAGCTGAAGTCAGAAGATTGCAAATAGATGAATTTAGTTCAAACCAGTTCGCTGAATGGAGGAATGGGTAGAGTGAAAGGTTGAGCTGAGGGAGCCAGACGTCTGAATTGAGTGATCTGCAAACAAGAAAGAGCATCAGCAGTGTTATTAGTGATACCTGGAAGGTGTTGAGCTTTCAAAATAATGTTATTAATAACTGAAATCAATATTAGCTGGTGAAGAAGTTGCATAATTAGAGGGGAAGAGGAACAACCTTTATTAATAATGTGAACAGTAGGTTGGTTTTCACAAAAGATTAAGACAGATTCTTTTTTTGGCAAAATGGGCACAAAAGACAAAAGGGGATATCTCAAGTAAGGCTATGTATTTTTGATTTCTGGAGGTCAGGCATCTGAAAGCTTTGATTAAGAAAAAAATAATCCACCAAAACTGATAGACGCATCCATATGAAGTCATGGGCGGCAGAATGAAATCATCGTAGAACACAGAAAGATCATTCCAGTGCTGAAGGAGAGAGAACCACATTATAATCTCTTTCCGGACTTCAGCTGTAATATTAATGTGAGAGTTGAGATTTATAGCTTTTATAGAGATAGCAAAAAGAAAAGAAATAATGTCATGACTTGAGGAATGGTGCAAATTGTAACATTGAAATGTCAAAGGAG